>NC_086226.1:9103997-9420646 GCF_035770615.1 Melospiza melodia melodia
TGATGGGACAAAGAAATTAGTAGAGCAGTAAAGTGAGGCATTAAGAGAATCTTTGAAGCGGTGTGTTTTCTGTCCAGTAGAAGTAATTATTATTCATTAGATGGCAATGGCTCAAGTGTTGAGCAGTAACAATGGCATTGCTCAGCTGAATAATAGCTTGTTATTCTTGTGAGGTCAATATAAGCCTTGTGATTGACAAATAGATCAGCCTTTGCTCCACAGGCTGGAAGTTTGGTGCTCCTCAGTGGAGTTTGGCATATGAAAGCATTTCTGTGTAGTAAATATTGAATATTTTTCCTAAGCACTGAGCTGGGATAAAATTGATGGACATTGTGCTTTTCATAAAGCTGAATACAGCAGCATATGATTGATACTCCTTTCTATTCAATTGACTAGAGACTGACAAGAGCCCTGCAGCATTTAAACTACTAAAAGGCAGGAGGCTTAACTCCATTTTCGGTGTGGACAATCAAATTGAATTGGTTCCACTTCAGAGTGTAGAGCAGGGCTTTTTCAAGTGGCCCATATTTTGCAGGTGTTTACTGCTGCTATTCTTTTCTCCTCTTCCATCCACTTTAGAGTGCTAATCTTACTATGTTGTGAAAGAACTGAAAAGATCATCAAGAACAAATTTTACCTCAGATTAAAACAAAATGGAAATTGAGTTAAGGGTATGGGAAGCACCCATGGAAGAAAAGGGGGTTCCCTGATGCTGCATTCCATCTACTTGGAATTTCAGCACTTAAATGCAGGGTTCTTTAAGGATCTGGCGTGTAAGGAGCACTCTCACTTCATTGTTCAGCCTCATGATGAATGACTATGTAGGACACACACCACTGGATAACCTACCAGAGAGGGCTTTAATTTGATTGTCCCTTTTAGACAGACTTGGTGGCAGAGAGAATGAATAATGGCTGATTATTTTCGTTTCAAGCATGTTAATGGCGCACTCCACTGCCTTATGGTGTGTGTATTTCACTTTAAGCTTGCAAAGATAACCTTGCATCCTGCACAGCCACACACAGCCATATATTTTTCATACCTTACCTCACTATAACTTGGCATTCTCCTTTCCTGAAGGATTACCAAGCAGAAATGTTGCTGCAGGGAGAGGGACTCGCTGGAAAGGAGCTTTTTCATTTGTGAAGGTTATAGTTAGTGTTAAGTACTGTGCTTAAGCAAATTTACCTTTATGTGTTAAATGTAGCAATTTCCCCCTATAACAGGTAGTGTAATTGTTTATAGGCAGAACTGCTCTCCCAGTTCTTCTGATTTTCATACTGAGTACATTCCATTAATTTCTCTTAACTTAAGCTAATACTTCCAAAAAAAAAAAAGAAAAAGAAAAAACATTAAAAAAATCCAGAAGCACAAAGTTCTGGTTAGGAGTGTTGAGAAGAAAGGACAGAAGTATTACAGTTTAAAGGTTGAAAAGTTTTCAGAAAGAGCTCCTTTCCGCAAAGTTTTTGAGTTTGTGGTTTTTTTCTCTTTTTGAATATCTAAAGGTTCATTTTGGCAGCTGCAAAGTACCTGAAATTTTGGGTGCTGGGGTTTGTTTGATTATTTTTTTGTTGGGGGGGTGAAGGTGTTTTGTTTTAAATACAGATGTCTTAATCTACCTATTAGTAATGATTAAAGAAAAATAAACTGTAATGGGAAGGGGGGAAGGGAGGGTGAGGATCTAATCACTGCAGTTCCTTGGTGCACACTTGAGAGAACTGGAGGTTATAGCCAGCTCCCAGATGGAGATACAGCCACAGCAGAAATAGTGGTTTTTTTTGGTCATTCTTCCAAAACTAAACGGGCTCCACTGTCCCAGCAAGGCAACTTGACAGAGCTGTGCCCTTAAACTGCTTTTGTCTCTTAGCCTTTGAAGATGCTGACAGTGCCGTGGATGACCGGGACAGCGATTACCGCAGTGAGACGAGCAGCAGCCTCCCCCCTCGGTACCACAGCACGGTGCAGCCCAACGCCTCCGTGCACCAGTTCACGGGCCCGGCCCGCCTGCAGCAGCAGGGCGTCCTGCGGGATTCCTGTGCCGACTCCCTCCACAGTTATGATCTGGACTATCGGGACCATGTGGCCGCCAGGTGAGTGCTCTCTGACGGGCAGCTCTCCTTGCCCTGTTGTTTTTCCACTGCAGACCGTGAAGGTACCGAGCTGGCAGAGGAGGGCAAATCAAGGGCTCTGGAAGTCTTCTGGTAGGAAAGTGTTACGTGTGTTGTTGACCCTGGGATTCTGCTGTGAACCAGGAAAAACCCGTGAGGGTATGTGTTACACCAGATCTGGCAGTTTAGGGAGTCACCTTAACAGATATGCTCAACTTTGGGTCATTTGCTCTTGGCTGTACTTTCCCCTTACTCTCTGAAGGCTAGAATAGTGGATAGTTGCTTGTTCTGGTGCCGTGGGTGTTCCTCTCAAGCCAGTGAAACACATTCTAGCAGAGTTATCCTATTGGAAGCTTCTTCCTTGGTGCAGATTTATTTTCTCTTCTGGATTAGCTCCAGTTCTATTACATCTGCCAAAACAATGTATTCAAGAAGGAAGTCTGTAACAGATTAGTTGTTGGGTTTTTTTTTTTCCTTCTGTTCCTGTTACCATTTAACACTGTTGAATGGTGTGTTTTCTCTTTCATACTTTCAGCTGTATGAAAGATAGTTTGTTTGCTCTGATTTTTTTTTTATCATAAATTAGTAGTGTTTTTTCACAAGTGTTTTTAGCTTGTTGAAATATTGAGCATTGCTGCACTAACGTACCGGGATCATTGGCTGTGAGCTAGAACTAGTTGTGCAAGGTGAAAGCAGAAGGTTTTGGTCAGCTTGCTGAGTGTTTCTGTAGAATGGGCTAAGCTGCTACTTCTGCCTTTGGTGAGGAAGGAAGAGGCACTATCACAGTTAGAAGTGCAGAGTTCTATTTGTATTATAACTGATTTTTTTTTGCCTTACCTCTCTTGGTGCGAATGTTCTTGTTTTCTAAAGTCTGAACCTAAATTCAGTTATTATCTTGGGTGACTGAGGTTAAGTTTTGCCCTTCTTGATGTATGATCTTTATTAGTAAAGGGTGAAGTTTAATGGTAACATCTAATGTTGTTACTGTTACTGAGGTTTCAAGAATAGAAGCAAATGTGCCAACAAAATGCATTTACTGCAGTGTGATGTGTCATTCCTAGTGCTCTATTCCTAGTTCATTAAATGTTTTATATATAAGCAACTTATTCCCTTTCCCATGTGAATCTGTACTGCTGGCTTGCAGTGGTAAAATTGCTGAAGATCTAATTGAGAAGATGAGCTGAGGCTTTTTCTTTTTGGAAGAGCTGAGTTGAACAGTGATGTTGGACCCCCAGTCAGGGGAAGCCAATGCTGGTGACATATTTTTGGAGTTGTGTGATTTCTTGGAGTGGTGTTGACAATACAGGTAGTTTTTCATCGCTCACTTTCCTAGGAGTCAGTGTGTATGTGAATTTTTATCTGTATCTAAAAGATAGAGGTGTTTTAAAGACCTTCTAAAGAACCGCTGCTGGTTTGAATTTTTAGAGAATACCAAGCTGGAATATATTTCTTTTTTTCCCCCCAGTTTCCTTAAGGTATTGATGTGAAAGGATCTGACTGATAAAATTTACTTGAAAACCGTGAGCTTTGTAGTTTGCTATGGTCTAAAATTATTTTCAGTCCAGAAATGCAGATCGTCAATGGTGATCTGAGAGTTCCTGTTCCCATGTGCATTTTCCACATGCCCAACAAGATTCTTTGCTACATATTTGATCTTATAAAATATGCAAATAAGCTTTCCAAAGAGTCTATGTGGGATTCTTTTACTTACCAGAAAGATATTTCCAACAAGCTAGCTGAAAAGAGGCATGTGGGTAGATCTGAAATATTTTCAAAACAAAGTTGTAGCTGAGTATTGCAGGAAAAAATTGTATTTGACTTTTGTTCCTAGCAGCTCTCAGTGCTGTGTGCCAGGCAGTCACCTGATGAAATCAGTGTTCCTGGCAGACTGCAGCTGATGGTTGCTGTGAAAATGAGGGCTTGTAGGAGGGTCTCCTGGGCAGACCCAGAAGAACCAGACAAGAGCCTGCTGAACTGTGCAGAAGATTGTCAGTGCCGAAATGCCTCAGTTGAAAGTGTCCGTTTTAGCACCTGAGTTTTTTTCTTACAATATTTGGATGAACAAGTTCTGCTTCTCTTTATTAGCTGTTACATGTGATCATATTCCTGTGATTGAAGTAATGTATTTTCTTCCAACCTCTCCTAAGGATGACAAGCAATATTGTTATGTGTCCTTGGAGTGTGTTTTGCTGCCAGCAACCAGTTTGGCTTCAGAAGAGCAGACATCTTTCCCTCAGTTTTGGTTTGTGGGGTTTTTTTTTCTGTTTGTTTGCATTTTGTTTTGTTTTATTTTGGTTTTTTGTGTGTTGGTTTGGTTTTTTTGTTGTTGGTTTTTGTTTTTTTTTTGGTTTAAGCACTAACTTTTCTTTGCAATGCTCATTTTCTTTAACTGTTCGTCCTTCATACCTCCCTAGTCTTACTCAGTATGATAGCATAGATTCCACTATGAGAGTCCACATCTGAGTCTTAAGATCGGTCAGATGAGTGGGTTGCCCTCTCTGCCTGTTTCCCTAGTGTTGCTGCTTTGAAGTGTTCTTGTGGTACATTTCAGCTGATATTCGCTGTTTGCCTCAGCTGTTTTTAGGTCTGCAGTAGTTAAATGCTGGGCTGATGTCTTTTTCTCCTCTCATGTGTTGGGTTTCTCATCATTATTTCTAATAAAAGGGATGCTTTATAAAAGAGCAGGGAAAACACATACAGGAAAAGAAAGAAAGAAAAGAGATTTATAAAGATTAGAAAGAAAAGTAATTTTCTTTATGCCTAAATTAGTACATTTTTCGGTTCAGCATTTACAGATAATGACTCTTCAGACATCCATGTAGCATCCATTGTCTTCAGCTGAGCTCTGGAAGGGCTTGATCCAGTAACTGTGGTGGCCCTGGGAATCTTTTGAAAGAAAATTATTTCATTTACTGGCTTAAAATAGTGAGCAAGAAGTGTAATAAGTGTTGTATAACAGGATTCATTTAAAGTAATGAGCATCTTTCCAATTAGTATAAGTTAGCAAATACTGTTGGAAATGCAGCACTAAAGCAGCAGTAGAAAATGCAATGACCCATCTCTCTTTCAGGACTGTCCCATCTGTATCCTATGCTGGCATGCTCCATGCAGCTCTCATGGTTAAGACTCTTGGATTAGCAGTATCCATAAAATTCCTGCTATCTTTGCCCTTCTCTGGCACTAGGGGGTCAGGGGCGCACATGCCCTCAGGCTCCTCAGTTCTCAGATGATCATGTTGATGTTTTTGCATCCACTTTCTACCTGTTTGTTTGTATCTAGATTGTATCAGAAGCTGTCCTTGTGAGGTTTAGGTGAAGAAGTTTCCTTGCTACTACCCTTGGGGCTGTTGAACGATTGAGATTATCCTGCTGACCAAGGGATAAGAATTAATCCCAAAATCCCAAGGGTCATTTACTTGGGTTTCTAGAAAGCATCAGATTGTTTCAGCTTAATTGCTGCAGCTTAATCCATTCTCCCACAATGGACAATTATAAATTGCTGGATCTGTTCAAATGTGTTATAAATGGGAAATACAGATCCTGAAAATCATCTGGGGCTTATGATGGGCTAATATCCAGCACCAGTGTTTGGATTTTCCTTCTGGTCCAGTAACAGCTCTGAGAATCTTAATTTTGTCTTGTTTAGGGGCACCTTGAGGCCTTTAGCTGCAGCAAGAGCTCTCCCAGCAAAGAAGAATGGTAAAATAGCTGAAATTCCTCTTGTTGCTCATGCCCACAGTTTACGTTTTGTCCCCTGTCCTCACTTGCCTGGGGTCCAGTGGCTCCTAAGTCTCCAGATGAAATCTCTGCTCTGTTGTCACCTCTGGGAGGTAGAAGGTCCCTGAAGGCTTTATGAGTACTGCTAAAACAAAGTCTGCAGCCCAGGGTGACCGAAATGCAGGCACAGCATAGTGGAATGGTGCACGTGGGCACTGCATCTCAAAGTAGTCCTGTTGCTGCAATAAGTGACTTCTTTTCAGCATTCCTAAAAAAGCAACAGCAGAGTACTGGTACTGCCAAGGCTGTGTGCCCTCACTTGATCACAAAAAGCTGTTCTCCCTCAAAAAGACATTTCTAAATTTTGTGCAGACATAACCGATGGAATCTCACAACCCATGCTGCTTTTTTTGACTATTTGATTGAAGTGTAATGGTGGCAGATTGGAAGGTTTTCAATTTTGTTATTCCTGAATGTTTCTGATTTTAATTTTCGTTTATTTAATGCATGTTTTTCCATTACTATTTTTTCTGTCCTTCCTATAGCTTTTTTTAAAACTGTTATTTTTCCCTTCCTATTTTTTTTGCTGCCTCTCTTCCTTTCCCTCCCACTCCCTTTATTTCTCATCTTAGACAAGGATCTCTAGCTAGAAATGAAAGAGTCAGGATCATTCCATTTGACACTGAAGATGGAGAAGAAGAACAGGACAATAACTATGAAGAGCTAGGAAAATTGTTAATAGAGGATTTCCTAGAAAAAAATCATAAAACTAGAAGTTGGCATGAGAAAAATGGGAAAAAGATACAAACTCTCTCAAAAAGAGAAAATTTAAATCACTATGAAAGATCAAGATACTGCCAAAATGTGTGTCTGGAGCCAGTGTCTGTAGATGTCCCTAGATATCCTCAGGAATATGATACAATTGATAGAAGAAGGAAAAAGAAACTGCGATACAGTTTTGAAGAGAGGGAACGAATAAGCCTGCAAAGAAATGGAAGTCTGCAGTTTCCTGGGGAGAAAACAGTTTATTTCAATGGTGTGGAAGCTGATTCTGAACCCATTGATGATTTCCCAGTATATGATAGAGTTAGAAAATATACCAGGAACTGTGAAGGGAAGGGGTTGCCTACTTATCCAGTCTTGCGTCCATACAAAAATGGGTTAATGGTTAAAAGTGGCAAGTTGCCCAACAAGCAGGGGATGAACCGTGAGGACTCACTTCACCTGAGTAACAGTGAGGACATGAAACACATGAGGATGCTAGAGAACACTTTTGTTCCTGTTGATGTCCTTGAGGAATTTGATAGCAGTGCTTCTGATGAGTTCCAGTACTCACCTGTTTCAGATGAGGAAATGGGGGAACTTTCAAGAAGATGGTATGATTCTGACATCAGCCATTTGAGAAACATAACTTCTAATTTCCCTGCAAATATGGGCTCCCAGTCAAAAGATGGCACTGATAAAAACCATAAAACTAAAGAGAGCAAGCGTGATCATCCTGTGCAAGACTTAACACTGTCACCTGTTGAGGAACCCAATGAGGAGTACATAGATACAATGGATGAACTTCAGTGTCTGGTAGAATCAGTCTCTGAATATTTGGCTGAAAAGGAGGAAGAAATCAGCAAATTTGGTACTTTGCCAGAAACAAAAAAAAATGTTGAGAATGTGCCACTGAAACAGGATAATGCTGATAATACAGCAGAAGCTAAAAAATCTGAGCAGACCAAACATCTTGCTGCAGAGGAGAGTACCAAAGGCAAATCTGAATCTCTTCCGGACTTGTCAGGTGTGAAAAATACAGTGAATTCCCTCTTTAGCTCATTCACAGAGAAGGTAGGGTCAAGCACAAAGCAACTCACAGCATCTGTTGAAAAACTTGTGTCTTCCACTCCGGAGAGCACAGAAAACAAAAACTCATCAGAAGGTGGAATCTTGAATGTATTTACCAGTAAGGCTAAAAGTGAGAGTTCTGCTTCTGGAGGGGCAGCAGATAGTAAATCTGACACCAAGTTCTCCATTCAGTCTTTGCTACCATCCCAGGTGAGTGGTGATAAAAGAGCCCAGAACACAAACTCCAGCAAGCCAGAAACCACTGGGACAGACAGTAAGGCTTCTGCACCACATCCTCCCCAGCAAACACAAGGAAATTCTGGCGACAGCCAGCAGAACCAGCATTCAGTTGTAAATTCAGTTCTAGGCATGTTTAATCCTTTAAAGATCTTCTCTGAGAAGGAAGTGCCAAAACAAGAAGTCACAAAAGAGGAGCACACCAAGGACAGCCATGCTGTGAAAGCTGAGGAGGCAAAAAGGAGCGAAGCACTATCTGGACAGATGTCAGCCAGGACCAGCAGCACTGTTCCAGAGGCACAGAAAAGTGAGACTAAAAGTGAGGCAGAGGTAAATGCAAGTAGCACTTCTGTGTCTTCCATCTTTGGCAGGCTCACAAACTCAGTCAGTTCCTTCAGTCTGAAAGCCAATCTTGATGGTCTCTTGGCTCCAAAGCAGCCAGATGTGCCACCAAAGCAACCAGATATGCATCCTATTACAAGTCAGCCAGGTGCCACTTTGGTAGGGAGTGCACCCATGGCTAGGGACCAGCCTCCTGCAAATCACCCAGAGGATCAGCATCCTGCAGGCCATGGACTGGCAAACAAGCAAAACAGAGGTAATGTGGAACCTAAGTCACAGCCTCAAGATCAGGGTACAGTGTCTGAAAGCTTTTTTAGCCCACTCAAAAAGTCTTTCAGTCAATTGTTACTTCCTTCTGCTGAACAACAGAAGAGAGAAGGTACGTCTGAACATTTTAAAGACCATAAGTCTGAGGAGGATATAAAGCAAAGTAGTTCATCAAAGGAAGAGCACTCATTTCCTTTCACTGGAAAACTTCCTTTTATCAGTGGGCTGGGTTCATCAGCAAAGCAAGAGCAGAAGAATGAAAAGGGAGGCTTTATGTCATCGTTATTTAAATTTTCTTCTGCAGAAAATCTAGCACCTACACAGCATCAAAAAAGTCATCAGGGTTCTAGTAGCAGTTCCCTGCATGAAAGCAGAAACAGTAATTCAGGAAATGCTGTTTCAGTAAAATCTAGCTCAGTTCCAAATTTATCAGACAATAAGGAGGAACTTTTACAAAGGAGAAACGTGGCTAAAGAAAACCTATCTACTGTCCAGGTAAACAGAGAAAAACACCAGGATAGTGCCTCTGCTACCTTTAAGGCCAAAGAAGAGCAGCAAAAATCTAAGAGTACTCAAGAAGAACCTAGAAATGTAAAAGGAGGACAGATAAAAGAGGGAGTAAATGTAGCAGACTTAAGCAAAGGCTCAGTTGAATCCACCTCTTCAGCGAAAGGGCCAGAAGCTCCAAGTGCAGATGATACTCAGAAGAAGCACACAACAGGTTTTCTTTCTGGCTTTCTTCACATTTCTTCAAATGAAAATACAGCCAATAATCAAGATTCAACTGTTAAAAGTGAGGGTGATAGCCAGAAAACCACTTCTCCTGGATTATTTTCTGGCTTATTTAGGTTTGCCTCAAGTGAAAACTTGTCTGAATGTAAGCAAGAGAAGACAAAACCAAATTCTCTGGGCTTCATGAAGCTTTTTGATAGAGGTGAGGATTCTAGCTTGGAGACGAAACCCAGTAATTCGGGAATGGCTTCTGACAGTCAAAGCAGCACTGGAGAAAAGCAGGAAGCTTCCAGCTTCTTAAAAAATCTGCTGCCAAAACCAAAGGAGAAGCAGGATAATGTGAAAACAGTGGAATCTTCCACTACTGGCCACCTATCCAGTGCAAGAGTAAATGAAACAACTGAGCCTCATGTTCCTCACAGTGCACATCCTGTGCTCCCTGAGGCCCTAAATCTGCAAGCCAATGTACAGGACTTGTCTGGAAAGCCTGTAAATAGCAGGCATATTCCTCACCAGGATGCAGAATCTAAAATTCTTCCAACTCCTTTAAACAAAGGATCAAATGAATCACTCAATTTGACTAATAAAAGCTATAACTCTACAGAGCAGTACTCAGCTTATCAGGAAACAAGGAGCCATTCTAGCTTTGAATGGGAATATGAAACGGGAGGACTGGCTGACACTCATGGAATAGCAGTACCAGTTTACTACGTATTAAACCAGAACCCTGTTCTGCCCCCTCAGTTCTTGGACTGGCCTGAAAATGATATGGTAATGAATCTTTGTAAAAAGGATGGGAATGCAAATGTGACGGATTGGCAGACTAATGCCAATTTTGATGGACAGAGTCTAGATTTAAGTGCGATATCATATGAATCATTTGACCAGTTAATGTTCCAAGACATTTGTTTGGAAGAAAACGATGCATGGACTGCTAATTCTCTCAGTGAAAGTTACAGTAACTTTCAGCCCTTTGAAAGAGACAGCAGTTACTCATTTGAAGAGTTGCCCATGGATTTGAGCTACTCCTCTGGCTGTGATGGAACAATGTGGACACTAATTGACCAAGACACTTTAAGTATGGATGAAGGCTTAATGTACTCATCCTATAGCAGGGAGTATCAGGAGTGGATAATGATGCTTGAGCAGGGCGTGTGGTGGCCATCAGAAGATGGTGATTGTGGATACTACATGTACAGTGACAACCAGTATGTGTATTCCCTGCTCACTGATCCCACTGGACAGTATGTCTACGTGTGTGCTCCTGAAACTTACTCCTACATGGACTGCTGGGATTATAATTTCCAGATGGATTCTATTCCAAGAGCTGTGCTGGAAGACAGCACAATTGCTGTTTGTGGTTTCAAAGTGCCTCTTGGCAGTGAAGATGAACTGTTTTGGTTTGCTGAAGAAGAGTGTCTAGATGATTATACAACAAATAAACCCCTGGATTTGTCAGTAGCTTTGCAGAGGAGCGACCAGCTAATGAACATGAATTTGGAAACTTTTTCACAAATGTTTGAGGAGTCAATTTATTATCAGAGAGAGCAGCCGTTAGATTTTTCAGGTTATAAACTTCAAAAACTAAAAGTGGATTTCAGACCTGAGAAGGAAACCCTGAGTCATTCAGAGGAGCCTCCATTAACCCTTGATCTCAGAACACATTCTAGGGCATCTTTCAGTAAATCTCTGAGTAAGGAATCCCACACCAAGGAAGTTGGTAAGGCTGTCCCAGTGACAACTTCTGGGAGTGGGTCATCAGGATTCTTTGGATTCCAGCTGTTTCAGTCTACTCCTAAAGCTGAAGAAACTGCAGCATCTACTGAAAGAGTAACAGAACCAAAAAAGACTGAGGAAGATAAGAAAACACCAGTGAACAAAGTTAGCTCCTTATTTTCTGCTTTGGGTGGACTAATTGGAAAGTCTACAAGCCCTGGCTCTGAGACATCAGAAGATTCTACCTCAAAGAGAACAGACACACGGTCAATACCATCTGAAAGTAAGGCTGATATTTTACCACTTACACCAAATAAAAAGTTAGATGAAGAACAGACTGGGCAGAAGTTTCCTGTTACACCAGAACCAAGAAGAAATACTTCGTCAGAACTTAATTTGGAGGCTGCTAGAAACGAAAAGCCAGAATTACACCGGACTGAAAACATCCATGTTATAAAACCAGGATTAACAAGATCTCCTTCTGTACTGGGCCAAACTGCTGCAGATGGCAGGCCCATACGGGAAGAGAGACCTGTTAAAGCAGCTCCAGCTTCCAGGCGTCTGGAAAGGCATGCAGCCATTAATGAACCAAGTCAGCCACAGCCAACTCCGAGCCAACCAGCCACTGAGCCTGAGGAGACATTATTTAAAAGTGCTCTGAAATTGTTCAGTCTTGGAGAAGATTCTCCTGCAACCTCAACTGCCAACAAACCCCAATCTTCTGGATTTTTTGATTTCTTTAAAACACAAGTAAGCAAAGTGCCACAGCCATCACCGGAACCGGAGAAGAGGCAAAGTAATAAACCAGAAGAGGTGAAACAGCCAGAACAGAAGGAAACCTCTGGCATCTCATCTTTATTTGGATCCCTTGGAGATCTCTTCAAAGTGGAGCCTGTGTCTTCTCAACCAACCTCAAGTCCTACTACTCTGCCAAAACCCAACAGCAGGACTGTGACTGAGCCAAGGCAGAAACCTGAGAAGACTGGGGGTCTTCAGAGTGCCAGTATGCCGTGTTTGTCCTCCACCCCCAAGGAAGAGGTGAAAACAGAAGGCATGGACAAGCAGGTCTCTCTTAGCGCCGGGGTGCAAGAGGAACAACAAAGTAAAAAATCTGAGGAGTCTCCTGGAAGTAAAAAAGTGCCTCTTGGAAATGTTTCACAGAAGCCAGTGAGTGTAGGTCCCAGAGGAAGCCAGCTGGGCCAGCCAGCCGGGCAGCAAAGCAGCACACCCACGGCCACACCAAAGCAACAGGGAGGTCGTGTGGGAGACACAGCTAATAGGGCAAAACCAAAGCCAGACCAGACACCCAAAGAGTCAGGTTTCAGTTTGCCATTCAGCTTCTCTGATATCACTGTTCCAAAATCTCAGCCCGCCAGTAAGAGCATATTCTCTTTCTTCACTGGATCGGATGAACCAAAGCCTTCAGCGCCTGCTGCTGCTCCTGCTGGTGGGAAGCAACAAGAAACAGAGGGGCTGTTTCATCTGCCCTCCTTCTTCTCCAGTGGTCCAGCTCCTGAAAAGAGTGTACCTCAGAGAAGTACTAGTTTTAGCTTCTTCAATTTGACATCCTTTTTGGATGAAAAGCCACCAACTACTCCAGGGCAGGAAAAAACAACTAAACCAGTGAATTCTAAGCCACCAACTGCTCCCAGACAGGAGAGTAATACAAAACCAACTAAAACAGTGAATGCTAAACCACATACTAAGCAAAGTGTTCCCACTGACTCTGATGTCAAAACCAGCAGTTCTACCATGCAAAAAGATGCAGACAATAAAAAAGAAGTTGATGATATTATTGCAGCAGTGACTGGCAAACAAACATCTAATGACCTCATAATCCCAGAAAATAAATCAGAAAAGCTGGCAGTGGGCAGTGTAGAAAGTATTGCTGCAGTAGCTGAAGAGAGTGGCTTAGAAAAACTTCCACAGACCAGTGGAGAGAGTGACTTAGGAAGACTTCCACAGGCCAATGAAGAGAGTGGCTTAGAGAAGATTGCGCAGGCCAATGAGGAAAGTGGCTCAGAAAAGCTTCCACAGGCCAGTGAAGAAAGTGGCTTAGGAAAGCTTCCACAGGCCAAGGACACTGCAGTAACCAGCCTGTCTGCTCCTGGCCCTTGCCTTCAGACTCCCACTGTGCAGGAGGGTTCTCGGGACCAACAGAGTATTTCCCCAAGGGCAGAAGAAAATGCTTTGGGTAATGTGGAGAAAATGGACAGCGTTGCATTTCCTACTGATGAAGGGCCTTATTCTTCCAAAGAGCAAACTTCTGAAAAGGTTGATCATAGTGTGGCCACAGGTGAAAAGATGGATTCCCAGGGTCTAAATGACTTAAATAGTATGAGTGACTTGAAAAATGAAGTGGTGTCTGAAGAAATACGTGTACAGAATGAGTTCCCAGAACAAAAGATACCTGAACAAGTTGACAGATTACAAAGGGCACAACAGCCACATGTTCCTCCTAAAATGCCAGAGGCACCTAATTTGCAAAGCAAACCAAAGGAACCTGAGAGTGATAAATCAGTTCTGGATTCTTCAGTTGAAATGTTTTCCAGTTTCATGACAAAAATGAAACCACCTAAAACATTTTCTGGTTTCTTTTCTCAACCTCAAGCTACTGCACCTCCACCTGCACAGAAGAGGAGCTCCTCTTTCTTTGGTTTCTCATCCCTCCCAAGTGGCCCAGCACCAGCTTTCACGAATGATATATTTGGCATCTTCAAAGGTCCAAAAGAATCTCCAAAAGAGATGCCTCCAAAATCCACCCCTAAACCTCAAAGCACTGGTGTGAAAGATGTCACTGGGTCTGTTTCAGCAAAAGACTCTAGGGAGCCAGAAAATACAGCTGCAGCCAGAGAGTCTAAAAGAGATGTCTCTACCTCTGTGAAGAAGGATGTAATAGCTGCTTCAACAGAAAAGAACTCCACAGAAGAGTCTCCTATGAAAACAGAAATTGAGGAGAAAAAGAGCTTGGAAACCTCTAAAGAGGAACCTTTGAGTGCCACTCCAGAAACAGGAGTCTCTATTGAGAATGAAGCCCTTGCGGTGCTGCAGCAGGACAGTGAAGCACAGCCCTCTGAGGTGGTAGATGCTCTGCCATGCCAGTCTGATCTCAGTGGTGCAGCTGATGCAGTGCAGACTGAGGCCACTGGCCAGGCTGATGTAGGTACTTTCCAACCAGCTGTGGGGACTTCAGGTGTAGCAGAGGAAGAAGCTGCTCCTGCAGACGAGGCAGCCTCTGACATCCTTCACACTGGCTCTACTGATGAGCTCGCACTGGAAATGGAAGCCCAAACTAACAGGGCAGACACAAACCTTTCCCAGTTAGATGAGAGTGCTTCACTTGAATCGGACCCTGCTGTTACAGGGGATCAGGCCAATGCTGGTATTGATCAGCAGGACTTGACCAGTAGTAATGATAGCAAACCCACAGCTCCAGCTGATGAGCCCAGTGTTCATCTGCCTGAGCTGAAGGAAGGGAAGACAAGTGAGGTAGAAAAGCAAACTACTGAACAGGAAAAGCATTTAACAGTTGAGGGGATGCCTGTAGAAGCGATTGCTTCCAAATCTGACTTGAAGAAACAGGGTAAAGCTAATAATGTTGCTCCAGATGCAAGCAATAGTAAACCTGTCTTTGAAATACCGAGCATACCCAGTTTGCCAAAATTCGGCTTTATGTCATCTTCTGATAGCGGAAAACCTTTTGGGTCATTCTTCTCTCAACAACCACCTTCTGCTAATAAAGCAGGAACAGATGAGAGCCTTGTGTCCAGTTTTAAGAAACTCTCTATGTCTCTGTTTGAAGGAGGTGGTGAAGAAAAGGTGAGTAAGCCAGAGAGTGCCCCAGGAGCAGTATTTGGGAAAAAGCTAGATTTCTCCTTTCCCTGGCAAAAAGACATCAAGGAGACCTCTGCCAAAAAGGAACCACATGTACCACCACAAGCTTTGTCAAAACCAGATGACAAGGTGTTAGGAACAGTCAGTTCAGAAGAAAACTCAAAATCTGCAGTCTCGGATCAAGTGACTGACGCAAATATAGAAGTGAAGTTGTCTTCAAAGCAGCCTGACGCTGTAGACAATGAACGTTCTGAAGAGCCATCTGGTGCAAACACTGTTGATGATACATCCAACAAAGAGCTGGGAGAGAAGCTTGACAAAGAGTCGGAAGATCAACAGAATGTGATTTCAGGTGAACTGCAGAAAGAGGATCAGGCAGAGGAGCATGTGCCAGAGAAGCCTGAGGAGAAAGAAGCTGGGCTTGATTCTGCTTCTGATGGAGCAGCTCTGCATCCTGACACACTGGCTGCAGATCTGCATGGCGTGGAACAACTGAATGAGAAAAGGCTAGTTACAAATGAGGCATAATAAATGGGATTTGACCATTTATAATGCAATGCTGCAGCAGTAGAGAGTGGCCTTGGTGTCTGATGTTCGTAGCTCAGTCCCAGTCCCCTCCCAGTGTTTGTGGTTTCGCTGGTGGCTGTCACAGACAATATGGCAAACTGCAGTCACTGGTTCCATACAAGCTTTTAGACCATTTCTCCCCTTTTTCCACTCCTTTTCTGTAAGTGTAATTGAATTTCTCATGTTCTTATAGTGTGTCCCACTGAACAAGATGTTCTTAGCAGGCTAATTTCATCAGCCTTTCAGAAGTTATAATCTTTGTGTGTTAATTCTGCTGCATACAAATAACTTTGCTTTCTTGTTTAGGAATAATATTACTACTGTATTTGCTAAAAAAAAAGTAACAGGTAGAATGTATTGGTAGGGAGGAACATTTTGTTCTCAAAATGTAAGGTAAATGTTTTAAATTTTAGAGAGAAATTTGACTTACTGATGATAAATTATAGAACTACTTAGGTTTACTTCATGTTAATGAATATATTAAAACACTTTCAGAAATATTAGTGAAGATATTCTAATGCTTGGTCTTCCTAAAATTGGTGCAAAATTTATTTCATGCAGTTATGAAAGTCCCTAGAGGAAGATACCCATATTTCATGAGTGCAATGAGTCCTGTGCATGTGCCAAGTTATAGTTGCCCTTAAAAATCAAAACAGAGCCCTGCTAAACTTAAATTTAAATATATATATAATTCTATGTAATGTAAGTGAAACTTGTTCCTCTGATCATACAGTTGCAGCTCTGCACTCACAGAACTTCCTGGCTCCAAATTCTTCCAAGACTGCAAGAGAAAAATATGAGTGTTGCTTAATTCTTGGCCATAGTTTTCCTGACTGCATGAGAAATCTCCATCTGCTGTATTTTGTTTGAGGATTCTAGGAATTCAGTCCTGAAAGTGGTGTCTTGAATCACAGAGGTCACACCCCTATGTTTGGCTTTTCTTTGAAAAATTTTTCTGTTTTTGTAAAAGGTTGTAAGTTAAAGGTCTTGACAGTCTTAATCTTGACTGCAACATATTTTATCATAAACTTTTAATGCATAAAAGTGAAGTTAAGTTTATTTTTTAACAACAGTCACCTTAAATAGATGTGATAAAGACCCCCAATTGCAGCAAAACTGCAGAAGACAGAAGCACTTTCACTCTGAATTGCTGTGTTTCCATTCTTATTCCTATCTGGTTATTAGAATATCTTCACTGCAGTTTGTAGCTGGTGTAAGGTGAAGCAGTACTTGGTGCAACAAAGACCAATGTATAGAGCATATGCGAATGTGTGTATATATGTATTTGTATATACACAAGAAGTAAATATGGTCTATATACTGGTAGATTGTGTATGAAGTATTTCTACTGCCTACCAAACTTTTGAGGTTCACAAATCTATAGTTACATAATAATCATAAGAATATAATAGTTAAATATGACTTCATAGCATGCCTTTTCACTAATATTTAGTGTACTGCTCAGTTTTTTACATGTGCAGGTTGTTTTGTGTTTTTCCAAGCCACTGTTTTTTCTGATGGACTTTCTTACTCTCTCACAGTCCTGCTGGCAGTAGTAGATACGGCTCCTCTTGCAATGTCAGCCAGGAAAGCTCTCACCTCAGTGAGCTGGAACATTCCCATGAAAGTGCCCATGGCTCTGAGCAGGAGGATGATCACCAGGAAAGGCAGTCAAATCACTCTTACCACAGTTCGAGCAGCTACCAGAAGGATGGTCAGGCGTGGCTCAAGGAGCAAGAGGAGCCTCATGGCAAAGGAGAGGAGGAGAAGGTCTGCAAAACTGAGGAAAAGCCTGCAGACCATTCTGCAGCTAAGTTACCTCTGGAACTTGAAAAGCCCAAGGATGTTGATGCAGGAGTCCAAATGAGGTAGGTGAAGCTATTACCAATTTATTTTCAGCTAGTTCAAAGAGGATTATTCTGTTTGCTGGGCATTGTTCTTGCAGCCTCTTCTGACAACTGAGTTGATGTTGTTGGTCTGTGAAACATCTGTTGTAGAGGACCAGTTACTTATGGGACATTGGCTAAGCTGAAGCTACGTTTGCCTTGTGTGCAAAGAGGCACACTTGCTAAAACTGTGGTTTTTGTGTGTGTGTAAAGAGGAACACCACTTTGGAGCTCATTTGGTGGATTTTCCTGTCTCTGGTTTGATGAACATGCCCCAGCCCCTAAATAGTTGCTTCCATTGCTCATGTGGGATCAAGTTTATGCTTGAAGAACCAGGAATTGCATTTTCATGGTTAGAACTTCACTGGTTCCATTCTTGTAGACTACCACCATTGGAGTGAGTGTTATGTAGTTGTAAGTTGTAGAGAATTACAGCATGAATAGACATGTTGGTCTGACTCACTGTGGGAGCTTTTCTTGTCCTTGTACTTTGGCTTTCCAAGCTGTCAACAGTACTGAAAACAGGCTTCAAAAGTATGTAATATAAGTTTGGGAGAGTAGAGTACTGGGTTTTGCACAGGTTTTATAGAAATTTCAAATTTCACTACTTAAATTTGAGAGTGACATTTTTCCTTGAGGTAATCAAGTCATTGCAGCCCCTGTATGTGGTTTTACTTTCATAAGTATGAGGTATTTTTTTTTAATCTAGTTCAGTTAGACCCATGGGAAGATGTCTGCCTGTCTGTACCCTTTGGAGGGTACATCTGGTGTCACAGTGCTTGGATGATAGAATTAACTGCAGGAGTTCATGTGTAGGCAAGCCTTACACTAAAGATGAAAAGAGGAAAACAAGACGAGAGAAGTGTTAAACTGTTTTTAAACTCTGATTCACTTTCCTCTTTTCCTAACAGAGCAGCAGGAGTCTTGTCCCAGAATGGCTGGCCTATATTTGTTCACAGGAAAGGTTATTCACATAGTCTATTTCAGGCTAATTTAGGCATCTAACTTGGATGCTCCTGCCTCACTGGCTCCCTTTCTCCCCACCCTCTGGCAGTGCTCTCCTGTCTCCGTGGAATAGTCATGGAACAGAGCTCTGAGTGTTGATCCCTAGAGCTGCACCTGAGCTAGATCTGTAGCATGGATGTGTTTTGGTCTCATCTATGGGGTTGTTTTATACACTCAGCACTGTGGGGCAGGTGCTTTGCAGGCAGGAGGTGTTTGTTTTTGTGATTTACACCTCAGCAACATACAAAAGCAGGAATGCAACCAAAGGCCCAAGGTATCACAAGCTTAGGGACTGCAAGATGTGCTTTGGGCACTGAGGTGGCGCGTTGGTGACAGATCTGCTTGTCCTCTTGAAAAGCTGTAGGAAGGAGTGGAGAGACAGAGGTTCAATGCACAGAGGAAACTAAGGGCTGAGCCCTGTTGCCAGTGTTTCCAATAAAGAAGGGCTGTACATTTGCAGCAGGAGGAGTAGGAAGGGGCAGTGGCTAGAAGAAAACTGCAACAGGCATGGAGGTATAAAATCTTCCAGCCACCTCTTTATATTTGTAATTACGGTACCATTGTGTTGCATTGGCTTGGTCTGCTGTCATTGACTGCTTTCCTCATATTAGCACAAACATCATCTTCCTCCTGGGTTCGGATTGTGTACAGATCATATCTTTCAGCTCATCGGTTCCCAGGGTGGCTCCTGAGTTTAAGGAAACCTTTCGTTTAGCTGCTCACTTCCCAAAGCACATGCACAGCTGTGCTGACTGGAGCCTGTTGGTTCCTTCAGAGCTGAAGCTGTAACCAACCAACCAGAATCTTTAATGCTGCAGGTAACTATCTTCCATGTAGTGATTTCCTGTTTCTTGCTTTTCAGCTACCAGGGTGACATCGAGCCACTGCCGTTTCCTCCAGCAAGAGCCCGTTGGATTAGAGCCATTAGCAAAGTCCGACTGCAGCTTCAACAGGTAGGATGGAGTATTGCTTCTCTCCTTTTCTGAGCTGCTGTGGCCCAAGATTTCACTTCTTCTTCACTGTAAGGCACCTCTTACAGTTGTGATGTTTTGCAGACAAAAATTGTATTGAATGTATTGTGTAGGACTGCAGCATGTTGTGATGGTTTTAGGGCTCTCTGGTTCTACCAGACATTTTTAACATTATTGTGTGGAACTACAGCTGCATATCAGAAAATATGCAGAAGCTGAGAAATTAGCTCTGAATTTGTAAATAATAACAATAGTGTCTAGGACTTAAGTGCTTTATTCTAAATTGTTTGAAATTAAGACTTTTTCTCAAGGCAACTTGAGGATAGCTTGTTAGTTTAGTAGGAGTTATCTGTATTATTTGTCGTGTGAAAATGTTCCTTGGGAAACTTTGCATCAAATATTTTTATATATACTTATTGAAAGTGGGTGTATAGTAAGTCTTGGTATTTCCATCTCATGAAAGTAAGATTTAAAAATAAATAGTCTTGATTTGGGAAGTCAAAAGGAAAAGGTTGTGACATTTTCTATAACAGTATAAACACTCTTGTTTTAGAAAACACTGTTTGAGAACCAAAAAAGTTGGATTAAAAAAAAAAATTCTTATGGTTTTATCCATCTATATGCCCACAGAAAGATAACATATGGTGTTCATGTTCTCTAGATTTTGCCTGCTAGCCCAAGTGCAGAGTTAATATATTTCACTTAGAAATACTACTTTCTTCTAGAGATGACTTGTTTTGTTTTTATAAAAGATTTTACAGTATCTGTCACAATCAGAACTTTCTCTTGTGGATTTTTGCAAATTTTCAAGAACTGATTGTTGTTGTTACTTTGCATCTTGGGAGGCAAAATAGATTTTCTCTTGTTTTATCTGGATTGTAAATGCTTTTTCATCTAACAATGGCTTCACTTCTGAGTAGAGAGGATTTGGATCAAAAACTCTCAGTATGACATGGAAAGTGAAGAACACCACTAGTATTTAAGAAGAAATGAGCTTCTGCTATGATTTTGTAGAGTATGCAAACAAAACAGTTTAATTCTCTGCCATATGGAAAACAAGTGCACAGACAAGGGACAAGAGATTCCACACCACCTATCCATGGATCTCTCTCTTTTTCTGAGAGAGTAGAAGGGCCATAAGGTGGTTCACCATTGGTTTGTGATTCTGCTGAATTGGAAGGATAACATGCTTTGGGATGATACTGAAACAGTAGTTTCGTTTGGATAGCAAAATGTCATTATTTGCTTTGCCTTGACCACTGCTGACGACTATGGATCAAATTTTCCCTTAAACCAAAAAACGTAGGAATTGGAGCTTTCTGGGAGGCTGCTCTGGGTCTTAGCTGCCTTTTCTGTCCCAAGACTTTTCCTTACCTCTGCTCTAGGTCTCTCTTGTTCCATATAAATCCATGTCTCGTGATTAGGACAAGGAATACTGGAATAATAAAGGACTACTGCAAAAACAGGACAAAGCCCCACTTGCTCTTCTTGTGTTAACTAGATGACCCTTTTTCTTTTAGTCTTTTCTTGACAGGATTTTTAGGCACTTTCCATCAGCCTGGCTTTTTTTTTATTCTCTCTCCTACTCATTTCTTTATTTTCCCTGAAGTGCAGTGTCCAAAGCTGAATGTAGAAATCCAGCTGCAAGCCTGCTCATGTGCACTATACGGCAACCAAGACTTTGTTCTCCTGTCTGTGGTCCTGATATTCCAGGATATACTGGCTGTCCTGCTGTGATGGTGCTTTTTTTATCACAGGCTATTACAGATGTATAGTTAGCCTTTTACGCTTTGCAGAACTGAGGTTCCTTCTGAAAAAGAGTTTTGTCTGTTGTTGCATAGCATGTCTTGGTGTTGGATTACAGCTAAATTATGGCTTTGCCTTGTCCTTACAGAAGATGTTTTTTGTTGGTTTTTTTTTTTCTATTTTGTAAGTGTAAGACACTTTGTTGTCTGTGTCTTCTTTACCATTTACTCGAATAAATAATTCAGGTTGTCTGTGACAAAACCAAAGCTGATGGCTTGTGAGCTACCAGAGTTGCCTGAGGGATCTTTCTCCATACGTTCTTTGAATTTGGCTACCATGATTATCAATTTTTTACCAGTATGTTTGCATCTATTTTAACAGCTTCATCCAGATCACAGAGTATAAAGGTTCTATTATTCTCTCTCTACCCCTTAGAATAATTTACCTTGTCATAGAAGGAAGTTAATGCATTTGACACAGTTCTACTCTTGATGAAACCCTGCTCACAGTTATTTCTCTCCTTTTCATGTTCTAGAAGATTTGCAAATAATTTGATTATTTGTTCCAGTCTTCAATCCCCAGGGACCTGGAGTGTGTGAAGTTAGTGCTTTTATAATTATACAAGGCTTTCTCTTATTATTTTTTAAGCATAAATAGTTGCTTTGTCTTTTTCAAATCTTCAAGCGTGTTGCCTGTTTCTCAAGTTCTTAGTGCTTAGTGATTATCAGTGTTGCAACATGGAACCTGAGGATAAATGTTTATCAGAGCACTCTGACTAAACAGAGATAAGGTGGTTATTTCTTTTTTTCTTTACTGCAGCCTCTTTTTAATAACTTTCTAAACCTTTTTCCTTTAAAAACTCCCCCACAACAATCCACTATTAATTCTGTCACCTGCCTGACTGCACTTGTCCCTTTCACTGAAGACCTGAAGGAATTAAGGCATCAAATTTCCAGCATTCATAATGCCACCTGATGATACCTTTTCCTATGAATGGCATCCATCCTTTATTTGTCATATTTTGTATTCGTTGCTCGATGTTTAATTTTCAGCCTTTTGATTTCTTTCCTGTGCAATTATTTTTGTCCTTAAAAACTTCCTCAGGAAGAGAGTTCAAGCCCTCCTAGAAAGCAGGAGGTTTCTTCACTGGGGCAAGTTCTGACTTTTGTCCAGTGATGCTGTTTCATCAGCTTCCTGAACTCCCTGGTCCTTTAAGCCTCTTTCTCTTGAGCTCCAGACACTCCGTTTTAATTAGTTTGTGTTCTTGAATCACCTAGTGTTTTCTAGCTTGTCTAATTGCTTTCCTTCTAAGGTATCAGGGTGACTCTCACAGTTTCTTCAGATTTATTTGCATCCTCATTTCTCTCTGCACTTATGCTCAAATCTAGAGGAGCATCTCTGCTATTTGCTTTCCGCGCAAGTTGAGTCATCAGTTTCTCCACAGATTTTGTTTGAAAGTCAGTGATGCAAAGGCAGACTTTCAGATGAGGATCAGGATTTTAAAGGTCCCTGTGGTGATAGTCTAAGCAGGTAATTCTCTTGGTAGCTAGAAAAGATCCTGTCTCATTTCTCTGGTCACTGTATTAACATCTTTCCATCTTCTGTCAGTTCCTAAGAACTTTCAAGAGTACTATCCTTGTTTGTTCCAGCACTTCAGAGCACGTGGTTTTCTCCTTAGTGTTGGAACGGATGTCTCCAGCACATTTCTTCGTTCCTCCTTCTCCACATGCTGTAACATTTCATGAACACGCATAGAGCTCCACCTCACAGATCTGAGGGGCTGGACTCCTATCACATAGACAACTGGAATGATTCTTGCAACCCTTAATTGTTAATGATCTGACTGAAATTTGAAACAATAAAGAAAAAGTCCAAAAACGAAAAAGACACCCAAGAAGTTTCCATATGCGATGTGATTATAAATCCCCTAAGCAATTCAGCCTCCTACCTGGGAAAAGATTAATATTCATGTGAATAATGTACATGCATCCTACATTCTGACCATGAGTCAGAGAAATGTAGTATTTTAATTAAGACGTGACAGTTACAAAATGGCACAGGAATTTGTTACTGTGC
Source organism: Melospiza melodia melodia (assembly GCF_035770615.1). Lineage (NCBI taxonomy): Eukaryota > Metazoa > Chordata > Aves > Passeriformes > Passerellidae > Melospiza > Melospiza melodia. Next base: position 9,127,034 of record NC_086226.1, read on the forward strand.
ATGTTTAAAAAGCTTTGTTGTAGCATGCACGTACGTTTTGTTCTTCGCTTCTGCTGTTTTTCTTGTTCTCTTTCTCTGTGAAGAGGAAACTTAATTATGCTAGAATCAACTAGGGTTTTCAGCCCTGCAAGGAATGACTCAGTAATCCTCACCTTCACACTTAGAACTTTGACTACAAAGAGAGATTAATTGATAGTTCATCTGCTGCAGTCCCTCAGTGGGAGCTTCTTTTCCAGAAGAAGAACAAACACGTAGCTATTGCATCTTCAACTTGCAGCCCTCAGTAACTGAAATAGCCTCCAGCTAGGGACACAGCTATGTGACTTCTAAAATTATACAAATTTGAATCTGACTTTTGTATAACAAAAGAATTGGCAGACCAAAGAAGAGCAAAAATTCAGTTAAATCATCAAGTTACTTCTCTTACCAACCGTTTTAAGTATATTTAAATATTAGTCGAGGGTATGGGATCTGGGATTTTCTCCACTTATATTGAATTTGTTGAGGGGGAAGAAGTCTTATGCATATTTTTCCTCTCTTTGTCAGCATCTTAAATACATTAATTGACTCGTTTTTGTTTCAAAACCAAAGTAACAGAAGCAATGTTTCCTCCTTTTTAAAGTAATGCCATTGTACACCAATTATTTTGATTTAACCTTTGTCTTTTCCCTATTCCCTTAAATATGAGTAGTCTTTTTCTCTTGACTGATACCTAGTCAGGTCACAAACTGAGATGGCAGAGGCAGTTCATGAGAGTAGTTTTCTGGAATATGAAGATCACTTGCAGTCGCAGGTTCTAAACAGGGTTTTCCTGTAGTGTTGGAGGTACCCAGTCATATCCTTCGCCTGATTTTCTCATGCTCTATGGCTTCGCCTCTGATCAAGCACCTGCAAATATTTAAGAACCATGAGGGTCTCAGTTTTAAAACCCTGGTCCTGGGAGGGTGATGTGTTGGTGATTTTGTAGTGTGAACTCTCTTTTGGTTTTGAGAAAGCAAGCTGTTGATGCAAAGCATCACTATTCCCTTGATAAGCAGTGGTGGGATGTCCTAAGGAGTCCTTGCTGGACTTAAAGTCACGGTGAAGAGACCAGCAGGGTCTCGTGCCAGTTTTGGTTGCAACTTTGATTGTATGTTGTCTGCCTGTCCCTGTGTGAAATCAGCCTCCGCATCTGAACCCAGGCACTCTGATCTCTAAAACCAAGGACTGTGCACCTGTGGAAAACTGTTTTGAGCCACTCAGTAAAAGACTGGAAGCTGTCCCTTTCTACCTCTCATGAATCTTGCAGTCCATGCAATAATTTACTTTTGGCATTTTATTTTCCTTAAGCTTTGTTGCCTAGGTGTCTCTTTATCAGTCCCGTGAAGATGAGTAAGCTCTGCATTTTCAAAGCCTCCCACGCAGTGGCAAAGAAGCAAACTGAAGCACTGTGACTCTTAACAGAGAGTTACTAGAAACTTCTCTTCATGCAGAAAAAGTACATCTCCAGTTAAATATCTTCCTTCTTTTCTATCTAATGATCTGTGGAGGTTATCTTAACCTCCACCAAAATACCAACATTCCTGATCAACTGTTTAGGGATCAGTGTTGGTGGGGATCTGTAGAACTTTTTTTGTGGTCATGAATCTGCTGCTCCTACCCTCAGGTGGAAATCCCGTTGGTCAGGCATGATCCAAGGGCTGCTGGCAGCAGTACTGCAGGCTGTCTGCTGTTAGGTGGCTATAGTAGTCAAATCCTTTCTGAAAATGCAGCTTTTAGATCTATTAGGGATTGCACAACAATAGTTATTTAGAAAGCATTCAAATACAGAAGTACTGGGGACTATCTCCTCATGCCATAATCTTGGTTCTCTCTGTTGCATCTGAGTTTGCAGGCTGGCAAGTCTTGAGACACTCCAAAGCCCTTTGTGCCTTTCCTGAAGCAGCTTTTAGTGTGGGGTGATTCCCTGGGGTTTGACCAATTTATGTCTGTTGTTGCGTCTCTGTCAGGAACAGTTCAGCTGACAGGCTGTGCTCAAATGGGGGAAAGCTTCTTTCTTCTCCAAATGTCTTAAATAAAATACATATTCACGTCTGTTTGGAATAAAAGCCATTTTTATTTATCCTTTCTGAGATTCCCTAAGACTCTATAGGAAATAATATAATCTTTTACAATGAACATTAGAGCAAAGCAATAATTACTTGGATGTACACACCAGAAAATAGTGTTGTGCCTTCATTAGCTACTGTTGTGATTTTTGAGCTGGTGTTTGATAACCTAACCTCCAGTGGAAAAGATCAGCAGCCTTTCCCCTTTTAGAGTAGTTAAGAGAAATAGTCTCTTGTGAAGCAATGTGGAATGTTTTCCATGGTGACCACAGCAGCGCGGAGCCTGCTCAGTTACTCTTTCTGCAAGCTTCTCCAAACATATCAATATATTGACATCTCTGCTAAAGCCCAGTTTTGGTGTTGATGATCTGTATCCCCTGGCACACTTGGGCATCAGTCCCCTTCAATTTTCTCAATATCTTCTTGTTGGTATTTAGAAAAAATCCCAAATAAATTCAGGGGGCTTTGCTTTTTTAGACCCGTGTTGTAAACTGCACATAATCTGTAAGTCAAAATTGATTTGAAGCCTTTAAATAGGAATCCAGTATCAATTTGCTTTTCTTCTGAAGTTTATTCCATTTATTTCCTTAAAAAAAAGAGTAGGTGTTTGTGCAATATCTGGGATACAGTTTGCAAACATGGTGTGTTCCACAATCAGGTGCATCTCTTTCTTTGTGGCAGTACTGCACTTTATGTTCAGGTAATCCACTTTGCTGAACTCTGTGCTTCTCTAAGGTCATAATGACAGCACTGGTTGCAAATGGACTGTCATGATACCTATTAATTTTTTTAAGGTAGGTATGTCTAGAATAAGGGAGGAATAGGACTCTCATTCCTGATCTAAATACTGAGTGACACTGAGATTTTGAGCTAGGTTTGCCCTGGTTTACAAAAATGCATTGACTGATAAGATGTAACACTCCTTCAGGCGACTCTTCTCTGCACTCCCTCAACTGTTTGAACATCTTAGACCAAAGAAATATTCTCATTCACATTCGTTATGGTCCTGTAAAGCAAGTTTTGATTGTGACAAGTTGGTGTTTTCTGAAGTAAAAGGTATCTTAGTCACTTCTGTTCCTCTCGATGCAAGTGTATCTCTGTTGATCAGAGAGCAAGATGTGGGTGGCAGCAGTGCGCTGGTGAGGTGGATAGATGAGACCTTTGTCTTGTACAACTCCTAGATTCTTGCTAAGACTGTGTATCCATGATTTCTGCCTTTTTTTCTCTGGCAACATTTCTCATAGGCTGTCAGGTGACAGCAGTTTCTGTGGTGGTTGTGTACAGAAATGACCTGAGTGTGGTAGGCTGAAGGAACCGGCTGTGTGCACATAGCTCATCCCTCTGAACTGAGGTAAACTACAGTAAGCTCTTTTCTCTTGTCTGAAGCTGCCCAGCTTGCGTTCACATTTGTACCAAGACTCTTCCAGAAACCTTCTGATAGTCTTTTCTCAGGACCTGCTGTAGTGGTGAATCTTTCAGTAAAGATGAAACCCAAATCTGCATGAAGAGTGGACTGAGTCCTCTAAAGGCCATAGAACAGCACTAGAAATGGAGCTGAGACAATCATTGCCACCTTATGCAAAACTCCTCCCTTTGCACCCTTTTTTGTTGCTATAATGGTGAACAGAATTACAGCAGTGTGCTCCAGTGATAGAGGTTGCATCTGATTTGAAATGGGGCACAGAAACCTGTGGTGTCCTGATCACCTCGACATGACACTCATGCCTGTACTTATCAGGAAAAATTTTGAGAGTTTCATCTGACACTGGAGTAAGCCAGTTGCTTCTGCTCAAAATAGGGGTGCAATGGGAGAGGTGGGTGGGGGAACTCCTACCTGCCACATACGCAGCCCTTAAAAATAGCATTGGCTGTTGGGAGAGCCAGACTTCACACTCTTATTTTTAAGGATCTGTGTGGGAGGAGGGGATATTTCCCAGTTCTGTGTATTACTGAAGCAATCTGTACAAGAAATGCTGCACCAGAGAGACAGCAGTGGGCTTCAGCTTACAAAGCACAAGAGTTTAAAAGATGAGCTAACCAGCACTGAGTGAGAGCATCATAAACGAAGCTATAACTATTCATGCAATGCTAGCAAATGCACTGAATAATAACATAACTTCATAGGAAAAGCCAGAAGGCCAAAATAAAAGGACTAGGACTTGACAATTTTTGCTTTTATTATTGCTTTTCTCTTAGTTGTTTCTTGTTTTCCAAGCTGTGTTGTTACACAACTTGTTAGATGTAGGGCAGGGTTGCCTTGCATGCTTCTGAGCCCATTTTTGAAGTCGTGTATGGATTGTGTAACTAAAGTCTTCCAGTACCGTGCATCCAGATTGAAGTAAGATGATTGCTTTGTAAAAGTGATATTCAAAGGTCAAAAAGCCATTAAATTGCATAATACAATGCCTGAAGACATCAGTACTCCAGTTCTGCATGGTGCTACATAGCGTGTAAAATCAAATCATAGAATCCTAAGATGGCTTGCATTGGAAGGGATCTAATTCCAATGCCTCTGCCATGGCCAGAAACACCTTCCACTAAACCAGGTTGCTCAAAGCCCCATCCAACCTGACCTTGAACACCACCAAGGAGGGGGCGCCCACAGCTTCTCTGGACACTCTGTGCCAGTGCCTCACCATCCTCACAGTAAAGAATTTCTTCCTAATATCTAATCTAAACCTACTCTCTTTCAGCTTGAAACCATATGTCTTTGTTCTGTCACTTGTCTTTCTCCATCTTCCTTTTGGGCTCCCTTCAGGTACTGGAAAGGCCAGTACAGTCAGGTCACCCTGGAACGTTATCTGTTTGGGCTGAACAATCCCAACTCTCTCAGCCATGATCCATCCCTCTGATCACCTTGGTGGCTCCTCTGTGCTGGCTCCAGCAGGTCCCTGTGGTTCCTGTGCTGGGAGCCCAGGGCTGGATGCAGGGCTCCAGGTGGGTCTCAGCAGAGCAGAGCAGAGGGGCAGAATCCCCTCCCTGCCCTGCTGCCCACGGGGCTCTGGGTGCAGCCCAGGACACGTTTGGCTCTCTGTGCTGGGAGTGCCATGGCTGGGCCATGTGCAGCCTCTCACCCACAGCACCCCCAAGCCCTTCTGGGCACGGCTGCTCTGGGGCTGCTCATGCCCCAGCCTGGGCTGGCACCAGGGGCTGTCCCAGCCCAGGGGCAGCACCAGCACTTGGCCTTGTTAAACCTCGTGACATTCCCGTGGTCCACTCCTCAAGCTTGTCCAGGTCCCTCTGGGTGGCATCCCATTGTTCAGGTATGTCAGAGTAGCATTTTTATTTTCTGCACAGCATTCAAGCAAATTGTGATGCAGGAAACGAATGCTGCCTATTAGGATGTAGTTCTTACTGAGTTAACCCTTACTGAGTTAATAAGAACTTTCTTTGCATCCAGACTCATTTCATGGCATTCAGATGGGATTTTTAAGCCATCTAATAGACACACACGTACTGTCTGCTGTCTGCTCATATTTAGTCTGGATAGTTTTGTGACATTGTGGAGGACTGATCAGATGAGCTGGATTTGGGTCAAACTGTGTGTTCATTTCTATTGCTTTGATGGTTAATGACTGACACTTTCAAAAGGGATTTTCAGTGGTTCCCTGTTGGTTTAATTTGAAATCTGCAGGTGGTAAAGGTGGGACAAGTTCTTCCTTTCCTTGGTTTTTGAATCTGTAGGAAAAGGCCTGCAGCCTTTCCTGGCAGTCCTTAAGTTGGGTTTATAACACACCTCCTCTGCTGAAAGGCACTTGAGAACATCAGTGTATCAATATCTGTTCTGCAGGAGGAATTTCCTGAGGTTGTTGACAGCTCTATCCTTTGTGTGCTGTAAAACTAAAGATAATTTAGGCATAAAGCTGGGGTGAAATCCCAAATGTAGCTTGAGATTCTCATCTGTTGCCCAAGTGTGCAGGTACCAGAGGCTGTAAGGATTGAGGGAAATCTGAGTGCCAGTTTACTGGGGTGCTCTAGGCAGAGTGTCTCTTGCTGACTGGGTGGCTTTTGCTTTCAGGTTAGCAGGATGATGTAGTACCAGGTGAGCAGTGGTGCTGCCCTCTGACTATGGGGGTATGTACTCAAAACAGGAGTATCCTGCTTAAGCTGTTTATGCAGTGGATCAATAAGAGAGGGAAGGGCTCTTCTGGGTAAGTGTAAACTCATTTAGTCTGCCATCACTAGTAGGGCTGTAGAAATAGTTATGAAAAGAAAACTTTTCCTGGCAAATGGGAAATTACTAAAATTAATTGCTTTATGCTCCATGCTACACTGTGGCAAGCAAGGTAGGCAATAGGTCTCTTCTGCCTGTATTTCTCTAATATTTGTAATATGACATGTACGAATCAAATCAAATGATTTTGAGAAAATGAGGACTCTTGCAAACATCAGAGAATACAAGTTGGAGAGGGCAGCTCAGGGTGGGAAGGTGCTGAGGTTGTGTGAGATGAGACCAAACAAGTATGGCTCAGCTTAGCAGAGTGGAATCTAAGAGCAGATGTTGCTGCCATGTACTAATAGAGCATGGGAGTAAATATTGGCAAGTTTGCAGCTATTTAAGTTAAAGGTTCATGTTAGCACAAGAGCAGAAGGCCATAAGAACAAACCCAGGCTAGAAATCAGAAAGTAATTTTATTAATTGTTAGTGAACAGCTTCCAACTTGGTTTCTTTGGCCTTTCTAATTAATCTAAAAACAGGTTTTTTTTATGAATGCAATTATATGGCAGTTGCCTGTGGGAGCAAAGAATAGGGACTTTGTCATCCAGACAGCCTCTTAGTAGGCTGTCAGAAATGTCCATGGAACCACAGCCTCCGTCACTGTTCCTCATAGCGTGGCCTCCCTGTGTTCACTGTACCCACCTGCCTGCCTTTCCTGCCAAGCTGCCACATTGCAGGACCCTGTGGGTTTCCAAACACAACCAGAGGTGTGTAGGAAAGGTATTTGCTGCTTAGAAGCTCTCACTGAACTGAAATTGTGGAAATAATGTTGCAGCCCTTCTTGAGTGGCGGCTTTTCCATACAGTTTCACAGCAGATATTAAGGATGCTAGACTGCGTGAGGGGTTTCTTGAAGAATGGGTGTTCTTAGTGACTCATGCCTGGTAATGAACCTGTCACAGATACAATTTTGTTTTCTGACAAATATTCAAGTGGTAACAGTTCAGAAAATATGGTACACTTTGTAAACAGGTTTGTTCTTAAATCAGATTTTAGGAATTCCCTATGGGATTTCAATTTCTTTTTCAGGCAGTAAATTGCAATTGAATTCATAGTCATTAAAAGTTTTTTAAAAGCTAGTACTTGAAAATTGTTTTATAGGAGACCTTGAAAAGCAATAGAGACAAAATGAGGGACATGCGCTAAAAAAGATATAATAGAGCTGTCCATCTAAGAGCAAATTTAGATAAATCAGTTCAAGACTCAATTCATTTAGCCTCACTTTAGTTAATGCTTTAGGTTGTTGCATACAAGAGTATTTGAAATACAAATAGAAATTGCTTTATGTGAAAGATCAGTTTATTTTAACCATGTCTCCATCTGGGTTTTATTTTTGTTAATGAGTCAATATTCACCTTGTATTTTAAGATAGCAAACACATTTTTGAGAAACTGTTATTGAGAAACTGAGAGTGCTAAATTTTAATGCAATTTATTTATATTTTTCTATTTTTATTCAGTATATTATGTTAGTGCAACAGATTGAAATCATGCAAGTTTTTTTGTGGTATCTCATAAAACGGGTAGTTGAGGGATCCAGTTTTGTCTACACAAATACCTATGGATTGGCTGGTGTATTCACTGTGAATCTTGTTATGCCTAATTTAAGGAACTCAATTTTAAGCAAGTACAATTCTGCTTCATATTTTGTGACATGGATACATGATACATGTTACTCCTCCAAATTATATCACACTATTTTTAGCTTGCAGCAGTAATAGCTTGTTAATATACGACTGTTTACAGCTGCCAGAATCATCCCTTTTTAATCTGGCCTTTATGTCTGTTTCTCTGGGAGGTTGGAATGGTTTCTGTGAGCAGCAGATACAGGAATAACCCCATCATCCCCATCAGTATTTGAGTGTGTGCTTTGGTCCAGCTGTGCTTGCCCCTCCCATCACAGACTTTTGCCACAGGGGCCAGTTGGCCTCTCAGTGACTTGACTCAGGTCAGCTATGTTATCAAAGCCTGGTTTGTAGTGCAGTTTTCATCCTCTTGCAGAGGCTTTCTTAGTCCAGGCATTTTTAATTTTTTGCATTAAATTTCTTCCTCTGCCCCTCCCAGTTAGCTGAGCTGACTGGATTTCCAGAGCCCCTTAATTCAGGTCCAGTGTGAGCTTGTCAAATGCTTTCACTGGTGGTGTGAAAAGTGTGTCTGAGTTTATTAATATGGTTAATATTAATATGCTGGAGTTGACTTTGTCAGACCCCTGATGTGGCAGTTCTTTTTTTCTTGTTGAATGTCTGTGTTAATGGTGTCCTCAGAGACTGACAGAGGCTTGTATGGGGTTTGCAGCAAGTATTTGTGGGACATTTGGGTTCATTAATCAACTGCTGCCTTCTGCAGGGAATATAAATACACAAAATTATTCCCACCAAGAGAAAAGCATATTACTTAAGCCAGGAGACATAAAGGCGAAGGTAGGATAGTAAACAATGTTTTTTCCCTATTGTTTGAAAGCTGGGGCATATGTAGCAATGAGAAGGAAAGTGCTGGTAGAGGACACAACCTGTTAGCAGAGGTAGCTGGACATTGATTTGTAGGGTTTTTAGTTGTTATTCCCCTGCCATGTTATTACATGACGCTGGACAAGCCACTGTGGCTTTTGAAAGTATTTTCCATTTCCTCTTTCTCAGATCCATGAATTGATTTCTGGTTATTTGATGTAAGATTCTGGAAATGAGTTATCAGAGCAGTAAGTGAAGTAGCTGAAAAGCTGGACTTTTAGTGCTTGATATGCTCCCAACTTAATTACTTTGAGAAATCTGGGGTTTGTTGTCCTACGATGAGTGTTCAGAGAAGAAGCTCTTGACCCGATGCTGCCCTTGTACTTCAGTTGTAGTGGGACTTTTTAACTTCACTGGTATGCTGTCAAAACACCAATTAAGCTTGAATTACTTTAGTAATATGATGAGGAGCGCCCCTTAGCTCACTGCATGTAATGGTGGTGTAACTGTAATGGTAGGGTCTGGCTGTGATAATTTAACAAACCATGCCATCCTGCTTTGAGTAACACCAAGGAAACAATGTTAAACAGTTTCTTGTTCAGTGAGCAGAAGGACACCCACTTCTAGCTGAGAAAGGAGGTTTACCTTCAACCAGAGAAAGAATTGTGGAAGTTCATAGAGGATCAAGGCACTTACTTCCTTCAGCGAAATCCCTGTGTGTTGGACTGACCTTGCAGAATGCATGGACAGTTTTGTGAGAGGCAATTTCCATGTTCTCACTGTCAAGCTCAGGTTGGAAAAATGGGCTCTGCAGTGTGTGAACTAAGCTGTTGTGTTGTGGGAAGCAGGGTTGTCCTGCAGACCACCCATGGGGAGTAATGTACCCTCATGCCTCTTAGCCAGCTGTATCTGTTACCGTATAGATAGGCTCTGAAGGATAAAGAGCAACAAAGCTGAGATGTGAAGAGATTAACTAGACCATCTATCTTCTTCAAAATCATCCCTTTAAAATGTGTGCAGTTCCACTCGTTAAGACCTTCTGGGAAAGAGATTTTTTAGCTTCCCTTGATAATCTGTCTCACTGTTGATTAAAAGCTTTTCCAGGTGTCTAACCTAGCTTTCCACTGCTGCAAGTTAAGTCTGTTATTTCTTTTTCTGTGTTTACAATAGAAATGCTGAATAGTTTACTTCCCTTGTGCTTGCCTCAAGTTCATGTTGGAAAGCTGTTATGTCTGCTTGAGGTCTACATTTCATATAATCTGCAACCTTTCATTCCCAGGTTTCTTGATCAAAAAAGCAATTACAGCTCCAACTGAGAGTATAATTACAGGTTTTTCTACACACAGCACATGTCTGTGCCCAGATGCCTTTGCATTTTAGGGATGTTGATTATTTAATTAGATGTGCAATTAACGCATTGATTGTAATTTTCCAATTTCATAGGATATCAAGTCCTTATATTTTGGATGCTGTTAGAGGGGAGAGACATGTAATTTGAAGGAGGAGGCAGCAGAGGGAGAGTTTTCTCTGCTGTAAATGCTTCCATGCTGCCTGTTGACTTAAGGTGCTTAAGCTGACTTCCAGTCTAAAAACCAGCATAATAGTTTAATAGCTGTTTTCAGAATGGGGATATCCAGCTGATTAAAAGTTTCAAGTTGTCTGAGTTGCAGAAGGCACCATCATTTTTTCAAGAGTCCATCTTCTAATTGTACTTCATAATTAAAAGTATAGAATGATCATTCAGCTAGAGGAGAGCTTCTGTATTTTCAGATGGGCAGCCAAAACCCAGGACAAGAGGTCTGGGGTTATCCTGATGTTTTCAGGAGTATGTAAAGAAGATTTTATGTCTGTCTTTGCTGGGGCACAAGGAGACAACATGCTTCCCACAACCTGTCACCTGAGACAGCTCTGCTTTTAAAGTCTCATCACCCTGATTTTGAAGGTTGGTGTGGGCTGTGACGAGTGGGGTTGGCGTTGTGTCGGCGACAGCTTCTGAAGGGAGCGTTGTGTCTGGGAGCCAAGCCTTGTTTGTGCCCCGGAGTGGTTGGATCCTACTGAATGAGGAATAAAATAGCCTTTTCTGTAAGTGCGCAGAGCTGGTAGTGTTTGGGGTTTTTTGTATCCCAAAATCAAAAATGCAAACGTCCTCATCAAGAACAAGAAGGGGATGAGCAGGTTTAGCACTTGCCTTTAAAGTGCTAAACCTCACATCTCTGAGGAAAGGCATTGCCATTGTGAGTAACAATGATGGCTGTAAACAAATTAAATAGAGGATGATAATATGAGGGTTTCTGACTTTATGACCAATACTCTTAAGGATTTTGCACATTAGGACTTCTTGTGTGAGATTATATCTGTTCAGCCTCTGGAGGAGTTCTTTGAGTGGTGCAATAGCAGCAGCCTCAGAGGGACAGATGGGAGAATGCATAGCAGGCAACTCAAAGGTCTCTGGTTGCTGCCTGACTGATAAAGATTGCCCTAAACTTAATCTGTGAAGGTGTAAAGTTTGTAGCTCTTAAAAAATATTAGTGCAGTGTTAATTACTTTTTTTATTAACTTCACAAAAATCCAACTCTTTGAATCTTATTACATTCCTGGCCTTGGAAGTACTCTTCATTCTCAGGTATGGTAAAGTCTTTGGTTCTGTTTGTCCAGATATGTTGATATCTCAGGGTTCAGGAGATGTCCTTACAGTTGGATGATGTTACATATGGAGTGTAAACATCTTTACTGTAGAGATGAGTCAGCCAGTGGTTTGGTCTCAGCCATTCACAACAAGTGAACTGAGGTTGCCTGTCTTTGGAACATAAAAAGTCCTAATAACTCTAATCTGTAGCATTTTTTTTCAATGAGCTAGTACCATTCTCATTGTCTTTCTATAAAGAAAATAATTCAGCTTGTATGAGAGAAAAAAAGATACTTTTCAAAGGGTGAGAATCCTGGAAACTTTGGGGAAGATTATCTCCTGAATTTTCTTTAAGTCCTTCAATGTAATTTCAGGCCATCATCAGTTTCCATGGTGCTCAAGGTGCTGTGTGAAGTACCTGTGCCTTTCTTCCCTTCCAAGTTTGTATGTTGCCCTTGCCCTAGCCTTTCCTAGAGCGAAAAGAAAGTCATTAGTGCTTTGAATGGCACTTTATTAAATTTGTTCTTTCATCTGACAGCAACATCTTAAGTATATGTTTCATGAATGTATTCTGAAGCTGCTGTAATGACAGCAGCATCATTGACAAGGCAGTTTAAAATGCCTGAGAATATACAGTCTCATCTCTTCCAGGCTCTGTCTCAGCAGCACTGCTTGGGTTGTGTGATGCACAGTTCCTCAGAGCTGGTATTCATTGAGGACAGCTGCCAAACAGCAGGAGGTCACTGCTTTTTCATTAACACTTCGTCTTTAGACTCATGATTGATTTAATCTTCTTGTGCCTTTGAAGAAGATAATAAATAGCATGTTTTCACTGCTGAATAAATTGATAAACTTTACTCTGTGTATTTGAACTTGGGAGGTCTAGTGCAGCACTGAACTTAGGCTGCCTTACTGAGAGCTCTGTCTTTAGGGAGATGCAGCAGGCAGTGTCATCTGGGACAGATGGTTCTTGTATTTTCCCAGTGAAGTAAAAAATTTGTTTTAGAGGGCTTTTGGCTCAGAGATGTCCAAGGCCATTTGTGAGATGAATTAAACCTGAGAGTGAGTTGGGCATTTTTCTCTGCAGTTCCAGACAAGCTTTTCTCCATTGACTTTTCTGTCTTGACTTCCCCCGCCTTGTTTCTTTGTTTCATCTCTCTGTGTAATGTTTTTATCCTCTAATTTCCATAGCCACTTACTTTTCTACTTGCCCCAGACCAAGTAGAAATGTTCTTGCTTGTCTTGCTGCAGGGAGAAGGGGCCTAAGTGTGTGAGAGGGTGAAGCAGTACCTTGAAGAGTGCTTGAAGAGTGCTCATTTTCTTTTGGTTAATCTACTCGTGCTCATGAAGGAATTGCTTACTTTTTACAATTTTATCAGTAATTCAGTACTTTACAGGAAGTTGGAATGAAATAGATAATGAGGATTAAAAAAGAAGAAAGGGTAACATATACCTCGCAGACATCAAAGCATTTGGCCTATATAGCTAAGCCAGGCTTTATCAATTTTAATAATTCCCTGCTGGCTCAACCTAAAATTAAAATCTGTTGGTGAATTAAAAAATTGCAGTAAGAAGTATTTAAATTTTTAAGTGGAAGTTTATTTCTCTAGTAGTAGAAAGCAAATAACTCAGTGCTGTGAGCCTTAAGGTAAAGCATACACTTTCTCATAGACTTTTTTGTGTGCAAGTCATGCCTATTTTACTCATGAAATTATCTTAATTATTTCAGAAAAAAATCTCTGACAAACAGAGTCTGTCTCAATATCCTGCGTATTAGGTAAGGGGTTCTAAATATTTGAAAGGTGTCATCTTCCTTTTTTCTGAGGGCACCTGGTTTTTTATCTTTTTTAGCCACATTGTGAGCTATGATAAGGGCAGTGACATTTCCCAGCACTTCATTGCTCATGACCTCCTTTAGTAATGTCTCTATATTCTGTTTATTGAGAATTGTTCACTTTTCCATGTGTTTTTCTCTCCTGTTCCTGTAAGACAGCCATGGGAACATTGGTATTTTATGCGGCGGTGTTTGGAAATTTGCATGGGCTCTTTGTGTCTCAGGAACTGTGGCTGGAGCATTGTGTTTGACTCCAGTATATTTTTGACTTTGATGTATTACTGTCTTGTACTGATGGCTGCAGAGAGGGGCATAGACCAAGGAAGGAAAAGATGGGAAGGACCAAGGCAGTGATGGCAAGATGATTTGGCTCCACTTGTTGTAGGATCCTTGGAAAGAGTAAGGCATTTAAAAGCCTGTGAGGCTGTCTAGTGGATGCTTCAGGTGCTGTAGAGTGTTAATGTAAATTAAAAAGTGTCTGATGCATACCTACTATTTTATTTTTAAACTATTGCTGTGTAAGAGACCTCTCTCAAGATCTTTCTCATCTTACTCATAGGCAGAGCTTTGAAGATTCTAAGTGCTGTTCAAACCCTGGATTGCATTTTATTTTCTCAGATGGGCAGTCTTCATCCTTATGTGGATGAATTTGATGCAGAGCTTCAACTCTGAGCTCAAGGGCTATAATTGCTGCGTTTAGTAGAATCATTGCTATTGCAGTCAGAGTCAGTGCTTCAGTTGGGCAAGAATCCTGCTTTCCTGGCAGAATGCAAACATATAACCCTGAGATGCTCAGGGTCAGACTCTTAAAATCCTTTAAAGCTAAATCACTTTTCAAAATCTGACCTATATTCCCTGCCCTGCAGCAAGGGAAAGAGCAAAAATGAGAGGGTGTTCTGGGAGATGGAGGATGCAAGTGACCATGAGGAACATCAGCCTCTCAGAGGACCTGAAAGGAGGTTGGTGGCATGATTTCTGTGCCTGGCTGAAAGGGGCAGTGCTGTGGCTGCACACGGAAAGAACAGGGGTACAGTTCACCAGTGGTGCTGCTGAGACAAAGTATTGTGAACTGTGACATTAGTCCATATGTGAAACCTGTTGGCCAAAACAAACAAATGAGCTGGGACACTAGCCTGGCTGCTACCAGCTGGCACTACATCAAGGTGCTGGGATGGAGCAGTGGGAGCAGAGGGTTGAAAGTGCCAGGAGAATATACACTGCATTGGATATTCTCCTGCATTGAATATTGCACTGCCCCAGGTGAGGACAGGACAGGGAGCACAGTGATGCTTGTGGAAGAAGTGGTGAATAAAACTTGATATTGGTGTAGGTACGATATTGAAGGGGAAGTATCGTTCACAGCAAGGCTGGCTCATGAGGAGGTAGGAGGTAATTGAACAGATGGGAGGATAGTGGCATTTCCACAGCTAAGTCATATAGGCCTCTTCAAAATCCCACCCCACACTGTGAAAAGACACTGTTCTGAAAGATGCAGTGAGTTGTTCTTGAGCAACACCAGCACTCACACAGTGCCTTTGATGCTAGAGGCAGAGAAACAGTATTTGGGAAGGAGGTGGGTGTTTGTGTTGGGTGCACGAAGAGGGGGGAGAGCATAAAGGGAGCATTTATGGAAAGGGGGATGTGAACTTGGATCAACTGGCCAGCGAGGTTTTCTCAGTGGCAGTTTGTTGGATGCCTCTGGAGCAGGTTGTGGGGCAGATAAATGGTGCCTTTAATTCAGGCACTTCTTGCAGGATGAGTGCCTGCTGCTGCTCACTCCCAGGAGAGAAGTGTCAGTACAACGTGAGTGGATCCGATTCTGTGCACAACACTTCTGCAGTCATTCTTTTATGTAACAATGTGACTTTTATTTTTGGGAAATGAGAGATCAACGGGTGTTCAATCCCCCACACTTGTAGCAGAGCTGGTACTAGTCTTCCTTGGAAACTGGATTCATTTCAGCAAGGGCATAGCTGAATCTTGTGGGTTAGTCAGGGGGTGAACAGGAGAGATAAAAATAAACCTCCATCTCAGAGCTGGGCAAAAAAATCTTCTTGGAGCTGGTTAATTATGTTGAGTCCTGGGCTTTTTCCCCCAGCCCCCCTTCTCCACAGTCCCGCTGGATGCCAGAGCGCTTTTCCAGCAGAGATCCGCTCGCTGCGCTGCGCTGCCTGCTCTCGCAATGCCAAAGGAGTGCGTTTTGTCTTTAGTCAGATTGGCTCCATCAGTTCGTATTTCCTTCTGAATGGATAATAAAGTGGAGAATCATTTTGAGGCGAGGAGTGAAGCGGGGAGGCTGCGTGTGTGAGGAGCTAGGCAGTAGGCAGCTGACGAGGAGGAGTAAAGTAGCTGCACAGCTTTCTCTCTGCCTCTGAAGTACAATATTTTCTGTTGAGTCACATCTGAAGAGAAGGATGAAGTTTTAACTGTACTTGGTACAGCCTGAGAAAGGGAAAAGATGCACTGTGGTGGGGAACTAAAGAATTTCTGTTGAGGGATGCTCCTGGAAACCAAAAGGATTTCTGCATTTTTAGCTTTTGCAATCATTAGCTTCTGCTGGTTTTTGCTTTCTGGATTTTTTAGTAGCTGTTTGCATTTTTTATTCCCTTCAACATGCCTTCAACTTTATGTGATTTCTCATCCTAGTGCTGCTGTGGAACGGGAAACTCTCGGTGCCTTTAACATTGCTTTCCCTGATACCTCAGATGGGACACCAACAATATGTTGATAATCTCCATAGTAAAAGTTCATTATCCGGTGAACCTTTAACAACAATAGGAATCCTTCAGGACTTGTATTTTCTATCAGAGCAAGCTGTTGTATTCTGTAGTTTTCTATTAATTCTATATATTACCTTTACATTTTAATCTTTTATTTTGAAGCAGCAAGGTAAGTGAGAGATTGGAACAAATGAAGTGCTGGGTATAAACTGCAAGTAGGCAGCAACCAAGGAGAATTGCTCTTTATTTTTAGAGTGAGCTCTCTGTGTGCATGTGTGTGTGTTTACTTTAGCAATACAATAGCTCCATTGGAAGCTGACTGAATTTAAAAATGTGCTTTGTAAAACAATTTACACTTAGTTTGTTCATTTGTATGCTCTGTTTCTTAGTTTTTGTTTTCACCCATTAGACACTAATTGTAGATTTCTTATGACTGGTAGAATTGAGGTTGTGTCTGTTTACTTCTCATACTTCTCTGTAAGGAGGGTTTGTATCTCAGCTGGAATTTGACATCGAAATCACTATGGGAAGAAGAGTAAAAGAGAAAGGAGCTTGGGGATAATTTAAATTTGATCATTTGAGAAGCAAATAACTTGAAGTAATAAATTACTGGTTTGATTCTTACTTAAATGTCACTTAAGAACGGGATTTTTTTAAACACAGAGTATTTGTCATTGGCCTGATTTCTTGTGCTGAGAAGCTTGTGAGTTGATGAGATGGAATGACTGGCATGCAGGAGCAATGAGGATGCTGTACAAGCTCGTGAATCAGAGCAGATGGTGTGACTGTTTTCAGATATCTTTTCAGTTTTCTTTCCATTTATATGGGCAGGTTTCTTTTGCTAATGGAGCAAGCCTTTCGGGGATAAACCTAAAGACTTAATACAGAATGCTAAGGTCTTCAGTCCCTGAGATGAAAAGAAGAGAGCTTATAGAAGTAAAGCTGCAGTTTTAGTCCAGGAGGATTTTAGTTGCCACGTGCTACGTTTTAATATCATGAGCTGTAAAACCCTAATTATTCCATTTGCTGCATATGGTACCTTCATCCAGCCTGGCTGAACACTGCCAAGTGTCTGTCCTAAGGGAGTGCAGAACAGGTCAGAATCAGTGAGTAAGATTGTGTAGAACTAGTCTGTACCAGGGCTGTGCTTTCTCTGCCCTGACAACAGAAGTAGGGTATCCTTATTCATCACCCTGTACTGGTGAGTGCTGCCTGTCCCTTCCCTGCCTGAATGTCCCTGTAAGCTGAGGCACTGCCGCCTGAAAAACCAGCTCCAGACATCATCAGTGAGTCATCAGAGTTCTGAGAAAATCCTCACTGATGAGTGGTTCATGGTGGCTCTTGTCAGGAATGCAGGACTTGGAGAATTCACACTGTTGGTCCAGCAGCAGTTCAGCATTGGGCTGTAAGTTGGATTGCAAGCAGAGGAGAGGCACAGAACATTTTGTTTCTGTTAGTCTAGGCAGAGCTTTTAGCATCATTCAGCATTTTCATAACAGTGCATGCAAACCTCATTTAAGGCAGAGGTACTCTGTTTGTACTGTCAGTGTTGTCTGTTTTCTTTCTGATTAGAGGTAGCTGAATAATCAGAGACCTTTCCCCAAAGTCTGGAAGACATTTCTAGAGTTTTCATCCCATGGCCAGTCAACTTGTCAGCATGCCCTGATAATTTTGTTTCAGTTCTTGGGGCTTTTTCCTTTAAACAAGAAGTTGCTCCTTGATCCTGCTCCGTATGTTCAATATAATGCTTTGTTCTTAGGATCCTGATTTGGGATAAATCTGTTTTAAGGAACAATTAATGCTTTAGGTTGTTAAGGACGAGCCATCTACTGATTGATTCAGCTGTGTACAAAACCTCCATGCTCTGGAACTACTCAGTTCAGGGTACTGCTGAACTTAACTATTTCCCCGTTTGCTCTTAAACTGCTGATAGCTGCTGCTCAGGTTTCATATTTGCTGGAAAGAAGTGAAGTACCTTTTACATAAGGTAGACAGAAGCAGCTGTGATGTCTGTTTTCAGTAGTCAGTTATCCCTTTTGCCTTTTCCTCAGCACAGGCTTGTCTCAGAGCTTGGTGGGTGCCTCAGAGTTAGCTTTCTGCTCACCAGGCATGAGCCTTTGCACTGCCATGGTCGGCAGCTTGCAGCCTGTGCCTCCCTCTGTGCTTGGGGACAGCCCCTATTTCTGTCTCCGGATGCTGCCTTTTCCTGGCTGCCAGGTGGTGACAGACCTCATTTGTTACTGCAGGCAATGCATCCTGTGCCAGGCACTGCTGCCTCCAGCCTGCAGGAAGAACTGGGATAGAAGGATGCAGAGGGAATGAGCACATACGAGGAATGGAAGGGCTGCCTGGTGCTGAGGTGCCCCCCAGGGGTTCCCAAGGCAGCTGGACTTAAAGTGTGGGTGTCTCACTCCCACTCCATCTGTGCTCACAGAAGGGATGCTGTCTGGATGACAGACATTAGTCCCCCGAAAGCTGAGACACACTTGACTTCTGGGGTATCCCCTAAATTTGTAAGAGGGTATTAAGGAGTTAAGGCAGAAAGTGATGTCTCTTCGATCTACTACACAGCAATACTCTTCTATTACATTGGTTTAATTTTATGCTGTTTTGCAACAGAACTTTTTGTATTGGTGAATGCCACGAACCCAAAACACTTCTGTGGGTGTTTTACCCTCATAGTTTGTGGCTTTTTACTGTTCCTTTACTTAGTAGCTACCTTGATAACTTGCTGGTGTGGCAGAGTATTATTCAGATGTGGTTTTTTTCCCCTTAGTCAGCAGGCCTTGTGTAAAAGGTGAGAAATAACTGTGCTGTGGGAGATGCAGAACTGTGTTGTATGCAGTGTTCCCTGGATCAGTTTTCCACCCTGAGGATGACTGATTGACCTCACCTGACCTTTTGTCATTTCTATCAAACTGCTCCAGAAGGGTTTTAAGTGGTTTTTTTTCTGAAACGTGTCAGATGTGAAGGCTGGCTGTCATTGCATTAAAATTTGTGGGTTAAATTTGTCATAGTTTTTGCTTAGCCGTACTGAAATAAATGTTGTAGGTACCAATACAACCTATAAAATATATTTGGAAGTGTTTAAAAACTTAAGAAAGTTCTACAGATATGTCTGGGATGTGGTTTTGCTGCTAGAGCAGTAATTCCTTAACAGGAAGCGTTGAGGCTTGGCAGCAGAGGGACTGTGAAAGGGTTATCAAGTAGGTTACCCTAGTAGGTGGGTAATAGTTCTTCTCCTCACATTGTTTTGTGTAAAATTGTCGTCCTTTTGTAACTGCTGTCTTTTCAATGGCATGAATGTATTCTCTCTTCAATCCACTGTGGAGTTCCATGTGTCTCTTCTGCACATTACTTTCAGCCTAAATGTCCTGAGGTGAAGGTATTTCTCAGCAAGTGTGCTTTGTTCTCCAGCTCTGCTGCATTTTGCCCAGGATTGCTCAGCTCAGTACCTTGTTGATCTGATCATCCATGCTCGGACTCAAAAGTTAGAATTTTTGTTAATTACCAAAAGAAGGTTTGAAGAAAGACACATTCTCAGCAGCAAAGCAATAATGCCATGTTCAGGTATGATCCAACCCAAAATTAAATCTAATGATACTAATTAGAAAATTGCAGGCTCATCTCCAGACGTCAAACAGCAAAACTGATGATAACTCTTCATATCTCTGTCAAGCCTTGTTAGGATTCTTTCAGCAATTATTGTGTTTTAAAATGCTGTAATATTCTCAGGAAGAGTCAATGTTTCAGCATGCTGAGTGCTGGGGCGATGTTGCTATGGCAGCCTTAGCCATGATTTCTTTCTCTTTTAAATGCCAAAATCTTTTTCCCCACAACGTCCTGCATTTTAGTTATTGGTTTTCTTCATGTTGAAATGGCACTTTTTAAAGTAGCAAAACCGTTTATCAGCCATTTTATTTATTGTTGCTATTCCAAGTGTAATTGCTAGTACAGGTGATGCAATACCACTTTGTGTGGATGATACTGCAAATATAATCTATCAAAAAGATTTCACTCAGTAGCACGAGTCAATAGGCAGAAAGGCTGCTGTGAAATGTTTTTCTGATCATCGTTAATTGTTTTTATATCTCTTTGCTGGGTTCATGTACCCTGAGGTACCAGCACCTTCTAACATGACACTGTGGGCTAAAGGTATCTCAGTATTAACCTTAGTGTGATGAAAGCCAGATAGCCATTAACAAGGGGTATCAGACATTGGGTTGAGCTGCCCATCGGAGTGGTGTAGTCACTATCCCTGGACATATTTCAAAGACGTGTAGATGTGCACTCAGGTACATGGTTTAGTGGTGGCCCTGGCAATGCTGAGTAAATTGTTGGATTTTATGACCTTAAAGATCTTTTCCAACCTAAACAAATCTGTGATTCTGTAAGATAAGCATACCTCACTTTTGCAGAGTTTTTGTGCTCTCACCCCCTTTTCTTCCACCAGACTGCAGCCAGCCCGCTGCAGTGTGGGCCGGTGCTGAGGGCACACAATGCGGCCTTTGTTCTGAACCGTGCTGGTCCAGTGTCTCACAGAACTGAACATGCTGCTCAGAGGGGGTTGCCGTCACCTCCCTTCTCCCTGGTGAGAGCCTCACTCTCTGTTTTATGCTGTAAGCATAAAACATAGCTGATCCCCAGCTGATCAGTAGAGATAACATAATTGGATTTTATTCCTTCATGGGATTTCTTGTGTTCTTTTTTCTTATTTGTGGATGCTGGCATGACATGCTTTTACTCCTGTTGTCATGGCAAATCTGTACGTCAGGAGGAAAAGTATCTGTTGTTTATGTGTTACAAGGCTATTTCAGAAGTGTGTCCAGTGACAAGGTAATGAGATGTGAAGTTTTTGTGGTAGCTTACCTGTGTCCCCTCTCTAAAATCCTAATATGTCAGCTTTGTCTTCATGGGAATAACAAAATAACCCAAACATCCCCAAGTAAAGCAGCAGTGTATTCCTCATGTTGAGCTTGAGGCTTTATTTTGTTTTGGGAAATTGGCTTTGTTTTCCCATGTTTTGGGAAGTTGAGGAACATAGAAGTGGTGGTGCCTGTGCCTACTGCTCTCTAGCACATCCAGAGACAGCTGTACTGAACTGAGCATGGAATTCTCCTGGAAGGAAATGCCTGCTAACAAGGCAGTCAGAACAAACCATGTGTAGTCCGTGAAGGCTTGCAGCATCTGGCAGAACACCAGGATCCAAATATTATTTTCTAAAAGACTTGATTTCTTGTTGTGTGTTAATGTGACTCCTGGAGTGATTCTGGAAGAGAAAAAGACTTCAGCAGGGATTTGCATCTAGATTAGGTTTTGGGTTTTTTCCCTGGGTGAACCTGCATTAACTTTTGTTGTCGCTTCACTTGTCTGTGCTACAAAAAAGCATGGCTCTAACACACAAGACAACACGAGAGAAATAAGGGATCTTTATATGAGACAAGTTGCAGAGCACCTAGTCTGGAGCGTGGCAGGGGACAGGAGCATGCACACAGCCCTGGCTGGAGAGGAGGAGGAGAGGATGTGGCAGGAGGTGCAGAGACACTTTGGGACCAGCCCACAGAATGAGTGAATGCTCTGAGCTTCAGGTCTGAGTGTGGGCTTGGGGTGGGGAATGGAGAGAGGAAGCCTGCAGGAGAGGAAAAAGAGGGTGATTCTATTACTTGATTCTTGGCTTTCCACTCAGTGGGCAATGATTTGATCTTCGGTGGTAAACAGTGATTTCCGTTCATTTCCACCCACTGTAGAGAGAGGTGGAAAGGCTTCCCTCTGAGCCAGAGCTGCTGTCCACGTGTTCTGCTCTGGCCTTGTTCCCGGCTTTGGAGGAAGCAGTTTCTGTCCTTCTTGGGGAAAGATGGAAAGGTACTGCTGGTATTTGATTAAATCAAAGATGTGCTTTTGAAAATCTCCAACAACGTAGATACTCCTCTGTGTACACACACAGACACACACACACATATACACACATGTATATATACACACCTATACATATGCCACAAATACTGTATATAAATAAAAATGACAGCATTGTACTGTTTGCTCTGAGCTGCCAGCTTTGGAATGGCTGCAATTTTGCAAGTAAGTGTTCAGCAGGAAAAGGTGATTTCTGTAAAAAGCTGTTGCTCTTGGGTGTTGTAGCAGACAAAGAAAGGGAGAGCGAGCTCTGTCTTGAATTGATTTTTTTTAAAACTAAAGTTATTATTATGCCGCTCTGGTGCCTTGAAAGCTGCATGCAGAAGGAAACATGATGAAGACTGAGCTTTCAGAGGGAAACCTTGCACAAGCATATGTAGGCTTTTCTCCTAGCACTTGGAGTTCAATATGCTGGATAATATTTGAAATTAGCATTTCTGTGTGCTACCCTCAAGCAACATGTGTAGGGAGCCACAACTGTGGAGCTCTTTTTCTTGGCTGCCATTGAATCTGATTGCTTGCTTTCCAAGCAATTCTTGGAGATTCTCCAAGCAATTCTTCTCTCTTCACTTCTTGCAACTAGCACAGAAGTGATTTTTTTATGTTAAAATATCAGTTACCCACTCAAGTCAAAGTGGCTAAACTGTGTAAGTGGTGGAAGAAGAGAGTCTGAGAAAATATTTCTTATGTTAGCCCTGTTTTATGAGGAAATAGTTAGATTACAAAAAAAAAAAAACCAAAAAAACCAAAAAAACCAAAAAACCAAAAAAACAAAACTAAGAAAAACCCCACCAAAAAATCCCAACTAATTTTTCTGAAACAATGGCCTGAAAATTCTAGAAAATTAAAACTAACTTTCTTTAAAGAAGCTGATAATCAATCTCACAGAGAATTTGTTTAGCCTGCAAAAGGGCAGGTATTGCCTTTGGTGTGGAAGTTCAGCTGAGATGCTTGATGAGGAAACTTAAACCTGAAGCACAGATGCAACTTCTTTTATAGCATATTAATTTAGTTCTAATTATAGAGATTGGTATTTGCAATGCTGCTTCCTCCAGATCAAAAAACACTCTCTCCCTTCCTGCCCACAAAGTGAAACAATAAAAATGAAAGAAAGTTACAGTAAGTCTTAAATAAAACAAGAATATGAGAAAGAATATGTGCTTCAGGCAGCAAGTCCAAACTGAATCATCAAATACAGTTGTGTTCTTCAGTCACCTTGCTTCTGGGAGGATCCTGTGTGGGTCTCTTGTGTGCCCTACTCTTTGGAGGAAAAACTGGTTGTATGTTGCTTAGTAAGTAAGGCAGTAAAAGCACATGGAAGTTTAAAGTATTTAACATTGTAGGGTTTTCTGTTTTTATTTTGCTCATTACAGAGGGTATTTAAACTGGGGAAAATAATAAACTGCAAAATCTCCAGAGCTGGAGTAGAGGTGACATGCAGAAGCTTCATGCTGTCAGCTCAGCCTGTTTGTGCATATGCTGAGTGCAGCATATTTAACTGCAGGTTAGTTCGGGAGCTTGCAAGCTTTGAGGTTTTTTTTGTTTGGTTCATTTTCTGGATTTTTTTTTTTTTACTGCTTTGTAGCAAAATATTAAGATGAAAATACTAAAATAGCAGAAAGGTTTTACTCCTAAAATCTGTCATCCAGTCTTCTTGCCACTTTACATCACTTGGTGCAATTCCTGTGGGCTAGCTGGTACTGTGCCAAGTTAAATTTGATTTCTGCTTTGGTTTGAAGAAAGGATGAAGATTGTGAACTTGAAAGGAGAGGAAATGTGCAAGGATAGAATTTATAATGTCAGAACTCCGCATTTGGGGGGTAATTAAATCACACAGTGCGCAATTGCCAGGAGCTCAAGCCTGAGATTAATTTGCAAACCTGGTAGAAAAACGACTACAGAATTGCTTTTTGAATTTGACCTTTTTTTTTTTTCCACTCTCTTGAATAGAAGAGGGAGTGAGGAACACTTATTCCAACAAGAACCTGATCTGGGGAGGTGGCCAAAACCATGATAATGTCTGTACACTTTAAATAGCACATCCTCTTTCTGTCTGATTTTATGTGTATGCTGGTTATAGGTTTTGGGGTTTTTTTAATTCTTCTGCTTAAGTTACCTCGGATATTTCTATCTGAACCAAACTGTAATGTTTTTTTCCCCTCTTTTGGTAGCTGCCTCATGACAGAATAAAAACTGGATGCAAGTTGTGCATTGAGAAGTGATTGATGTGTGCTTGTGCAGCTTGTAGCACTATGAGAAACACAGGTGCAGCTGATGATGTTTGCTAGAAGTAGATTGAAAAAGCAAGAAAATGAATTTTCACTTCTGCACAGAAAACCTGTTATAAAACTGCAGGGCAGGAAGCAATTCCGGAAGCAAAAACTCCATTTGTTACTGCGGGACAAAATGAAGAGGCTTCTCCAAGGCCAGGTAGATGATAATTCAAACCATGCACATCGCTGCCAGCTCTCCCCAGTGGAGATTGAGTCAGACATGTTTGTTTGTGGAATGAACAGGAGCTCTCCAAGTACTGAGTTTTCCATGGCTGGAGGGGACTTCCATCAGGATGGAGAACATGATTCCAAGGGAGTGAGTGAAGTGTGTGTTGGTGAGGTGGAACTGAACTGGGGTGGCTACGTAAAAATACCATGTTCAGTTCAGCAGAACAAGAAGGACTTGCAGGGAAGTTCTGGTGGTATCACGCAGACCTCTTCTGAAATAAAGGGCAGAGTGTCTGAGGGGCAGGACCTTTCTTCCCTGAGCATTACCATGAGCTGGAGGGATGCAGCTGAAAGGCAAGTGTGCTTTCCCAAGGAAAAGACCATTGCATACAAGAGTCGAAGAAGGCAGTCAAGAGACCGCTCAGCTGATGTGGTTGATTACATAGTTAAAGAGCTACAGGGAATAAGTCGAATCCAGACAGAGATTGCAGAGCTCCGTCAGCACCTCACCTTGATAAAGGGCTCTGTGGATGAAGTCTCCAGCTGTGTGGACACTGTCTTGAGTGAGATAGAAGGCCTGCAAGGTGGTTCCAGTGGAAAAGCCCAGGCTACACATGCTCGAGAGCCAAGAGGGGATGTACAAAAGGAAGAACCAGTGTTATATTTTTATGGCATCCCAGAGAAAGATGATGAAAACACAGTAGATCTTATCTGCAGTCTTTTGTCTGAATATCACTGTTTCAATGGTATTCAGTGCAGTAAGTATATAAAAGATGCTTATAGGTCAGATATTGGTACAGGCAAGCCATTAACGCCAAGACCAGCAGTTGTGAAACTTGTGAGTTGTGAACAGAGAGACTTTATTTTACAGAAGTCTATCCTTCTGCAGAGCTCAGGGGTCCGGGTTGCTACTAGTGAGGAGCAAAAGAGGCAGAATGGCCAAAGGGGCCAGAAAACAGATTCAGTCTCTTCGCAGTCTGGCTTGAAGAAAAACAATCATAATTCTGTGAATCCTGATGGAGCTCAGAGAACTGATGCAGTTGGGCACCTCCAGACTGACTCATGCCAGGTTAAGTATAAAAGCACAAGTAGGACAGCAGAGTGTGCAGGGGACAGACTTGATTCTGAGCAGAAGTCAGCCTTGACCAAGAAAGACACCTTGATACTTGAAGCTGGAGAGGAAGCACAAACAGTAAGCTGCAGTGAGCAGCCTTCAGATGACAGGGACCTTGCTGAACCTCCACAGGTGACCATTTCACCTAAATCAGGTGATGGGAATCACTGCTGCTCATCTGACTCTTCGGGCCATGCAAGCCAGATGTGTGCTTCAAGTAATGGTAGTGAGCAGAGGCTTGACACTAAAAGCATCACTGAGAATTCTTCTTCTCTTCTAGAAAAAGATGAGGGGATAACCACAGAAGAAATTGAAACAGACTATGATAACTCTTGCAAATTTACCAGTGCAGAGAAAGGTGATGTTCAAAGAGAAGATGTATCCAGTGGGGTGACAACCATTAGTTATGATCATACAACAGATGAAATGGCTGACAGTAGTGACAGCTTGAAAGATATGATCCAAATGGACCTGAATGATCAAGATCCAACTGATCAGGTCTTTAGGGATGTCCTGGAAAATTCCCAGTATTTCCTTGACCACTCCCGGGACAACATTGATCTTGTAGACATGAAGTTTTACACTAATAAGCTTGGGAAAGCTATTCACCACTTCAGGTCTGCTCTGCAAGTGGTGTTCCATAAACTGGAGACAAGTGATTCTGAAATCCTTTTGGAAAATGATAGTGGCTTACAGATGGATGATGACAACACGCTTATGCTGACCAGTTCAGGTATGGGCGGCAGCTCTGACTACTTTGCAGAAACCCCTCCTAGTCAGTCCTCTGAGAGCCAGGCAAATGCAAATGCCAACAGTGAAGCATCTGCTCAGATGCAATTTGCTCCTTCCAGTCTTTCCTCTGTTTCGCAAGAGCCTCCCGTTTCCAGTGTGCTGCCATCATCTGTCTGTGAAATCCCTGCTAGGCAGCAGTTACCTCCTGAGGAGCTTGGAGAAGATGGGAACTGTCTACCTGAGCCAGGAAAGGAGGGCAGGCCCATGAGCCTTGACAAGGTGTGCGCAGAGACCATCTACCTGAACAAATGCATCAACAATTTCAAAAATGTGCTGAGGGAAAAGAGACAAATGCGTAGGAGACTGTTAAAAGAATTAGCACAGGAGGGAAACTGGATTTCTGCTGAGGAGACAAATTCAGGTAAAACGAAAAAATGTTTTTAAGGAGATGTCAAAATCTGGTATTTGTGCAGCCAGTGGCCAACACTTCATTCTGTGGGTGAACTGTAAACATTTTGTGAGTTTATTAAAAGTTATGAGCACATAGTTACAAAGACAAGTACAACAGTGCTGTACAACAGTACTGACAAAACCCCCTAAAATTTACTGTGTAACATGCTGAAATGCCAGTTAGCAAGCTTCAACTTTTTTTTTTTTTCTTTGAGAGAGGAAGATTTGCACTGCTTCTTCCAAATAGCAGGTGTTGAGGTTTTTCGTCATAATTCGTGACTTGGTTTCTTGTTAAATATAATAGCTAAGACATGTGATAACAAAGTGTGCATTTGAGCTATAAGTAGCCAGATTTGCAGTTTTGAGAGTTGAGTGGATCTAGACTTCAAGTGACTCTGTCACAAAGTGGGAGTTCTCAGTGTTTAATCACTTCTAGATATTATCCTAGTAGAGACCTTTAAAATAATAAATACTACTACTAATAAAAGTTAAAAAACTGGAACGCTTAAACTTTTATTTTGGTATTGTTTCCATAACTTGTCTATGAAATGGAAAAATTTTGTTTCTGGGGAACTACATTTCTTATTTCCAGTACAGATTTTGAAATGTGTGACCAAAGCAGATGTGAGCTGATACAGTGGTGGAGCAGTGTTGCTAAACTCATTTCCTGAGTCTGTGGGAGATAGAGCTGACTGGCATCTTTTGATGGGACATGTTTTGACAGCCTTGATTTGGTAAAACAGAACCTAAAGTTGAAGTGTAGGTCCATCTTCCCCCTTCCTCTCCAGGCAGTGAGAAGGCTTTCTCAGTGTCATCCCTATGAGTCACTACACAGTTAAGGAAAGAGGCTTTGTTTCAAGAGTGGAAGTTATTTTAACTACATCTTGAAATCTTCATGTCAACATGAAATCTTGTTGTGAACTTCCTTGTAGCAAATACTGAGTTCACTCTTCTTGTAGTCATGGAAGCTGGTCAGAATGATCGGGGGGCTCCTCTCCCTGCTGAAGGAGTCATCTAATGCCAAGTGCTTTTCCAGTTACGCTGCTTTCACTGTGAAGAAACAATCTGTCAACCCATACTTGATTTCTGTACCAGTCATCCTCTCAGTTATGCAGATCATAAAGCTGGTAATCAGCTCTCTGCTTTATTATTTTATGCAAGGTCTTTAGTATAGAGTTGGCTCAAACAGTAAGTTTTTAATGAGGGAAGCGATGGGATTTGTTAGTGGGCTTGGCACAGATGCATTTTTTTCTTGGGTAGTGTTTGTGTGGTGCTCAAGTCCTGGACATATGTCCTAATTTTAGAACCTGAGAGAACAGGCAGTGGTTTGGATTAGCATGTGCCACAGTACAGCAGAAGTACTGAAATAGCCTGTTTCTGAATGTGAGAGGAGGCTGCTCATCTCAGCAGAGTTTGAGCAGCGCAGGCATGTTCACAAGGCAAGAAGTAGCCAAAACAATTGAGAAGGAGGAACAGAGCTGCGCTTTGTACCTCAGATCTGGCTCCAGGATGAATTGGGATTCCTTGTCCTCCCCAGTTCAATTCTCTTGAACATCATCCATTGATGTGACAAAAAATTGGTGGTACTTGTGTGCCACTCCCATAAGGAAAGATCTATAGTAGATTTGGCAGTTGAAACTATAAAAATAAGTGTGTGATGAAGTCACAATGTAGGAAATGTACTCTGAGAGACAGAAGGAGTCAAAGATAGTGGAAAAAAGTGTATGAAGGATAAGAAAGGAAGGACCTTGGGGAGAAAACCCTGGAGATGCCAGGAAGCAGAGCAGCTTTAATGATCTTTAAGGTCTCTTCCAACACAAAACATTCTATGATTCTGTGACTCCCTGAAACAGTGTTGTTTTGGCATGCATTTTTCAAGAAAGAGAAACTGCAGTTCTGTGTCCTATTTCTATGTACTCAAGTTTGAGCCAAGCTTTTATTTTCTTCCTTTCGAAAAAGCATCATACCTGGAATGCAATGAAATTATGTTGATTTGCTTTTTTCCCTGGCTGTAGATGAGTGTTTGTGTCTTACTTTAAAAATGTCATTTGTTGTTAATAGCCTTTTTAGTTCCCAGATAAGATCCACTGAAAACCCAGTTCTGAACCTAAACCTCACATTTGCTCAATAGTTCAGTTCAATGTATTTTCTTAAATGTGGTTGGCAGCAGCCTCCAGCAAAGGAATGGAAGATAAGTTTGAAGGTGTTGGTAAATATGCATGTTTTGGTGAATCAGAGATGATGCACTGGCATAAAGGTTTAAATTATTTATAGTTGAACACAGATGCAAATTACTGAAAGAACTTGGAACTTGGCAGATGCATATAAATAATTGTTGTGTTTAATTGGAAGTCAAAAGAAAAAAAAAATATCCCCTGAAAATCTGAGGAAGCTTTTAAAGTTTGAATTTGAAAATAAAGAAAAAAAAGTGTAAGTGAAGATGATGATAGTTTGAATTTGTTTAAAATAAAGCCCTGCAATGCTAGAGATTTTATGATATTTAAGGTAACTGCTCAAAAGTGAAATTGTGAAAGAATTCTGTGATCAGGGTTTAGCCAAGTTAGTCACCATTGATGAAGCTGTGAGTGCACGTGCTGAAGTGAGACACAAGATTTTAAATCTGTCTGCAGTTGCTCAGAGCTTTGCCAAATTTTACATTTGGCCTGAAACTGTCCCTAACTGCCTTAAACTGATGGGCCTCAGAAATCAAAGATGAATATGGGTTTTAGGCCAAAATGGGTTTTTGGTTTTTTTTTTTGTTTTTAATTACCCAAAAATTAGTCTAATGCAAGATTCATTGCTTTGTATTTGTATAAAAATAAATTTGACCTACATTTGAAAAGCTCCAGTGCCCTGAGGTCTTAAAATTTGGCAGTGCTAGCCTGTGTCAAGGAATTTTCTGTGGAAAATCAACCCCAAATGAGCGGAGTGAATACGCTTTTGAAAAATATGTAGTTTGCATATGCTCACTGGTAGCTTGCTACTGTTGAGCTGTTGCTTTGCCAGAGACTCCATCTGTCCTCAGTGTTTTCCAGCCGGGGGCTAAAAGCAGGGTTTCCCTGCTCGACGTGACTGAGAGCCACAGCAGACCTGAGAGGGGACACGGGCCCGGGTCTCCCGCATCTTCTGCGCTTCGAGACTCCACAGGAGAGGCCAGGAAGGAGTAGAGTTCAAATGCAAAGGAATTAAAAACCCAGGAATGAGGGATGCCTGGATCTTCCTGAGACACACTGAAACCACCCCAGGGACCAAGTCAGGAGAGATTTGGCATGGGTTGGAAGGGCTTGGGGTGACTGTGTAAAAAGAAGGACAAAACCAGATGACTTAATGTGGAATTGTGTCTGTCTAGGTGAGAAGGTTTTGCTTAATTAAACAGGACAGGCAGGGTTACTTCAGAGAACAGTCAGAAAGGTCCATGCCAAACAAAACACATTCCCATCTGAGTCCGGAAAGGACTGCAGGTTTCCTCAGTTTCTCCAGGTCAGCTGGTCTGTGCAGAGCAGATTGCCAAAACAGAGCCCTTGTGCCACACGGGTGGTTGCAGCATCCTGCTGCTTGCGATTTCGCCTCTGTTAGCTCCAAAGGTGAAGCCTGCAGGGTGGCCCAGAGACTTTCTGTCCTAGTGAGCATCCATGCAAGTATGTCTTAAGGTGGGGAACAGGATTTTTTATTTTAGCTACAATCCAGCACTTTGTTTTCTAAAGTAATTTGACTTCTCCTTAGCAATTGAGTTAAAATAGCTTCTCTATTTTCCTGTCTTAGTGATTGCATGTCTGTAATTACACCCATATAGACAGTAACTTCAAAAACTATTTTTGCTTTTAAACCAATTTGAGTGTCTCCTGTTGCCATGAAGATATTCCTTCCCCTCCATCTTTCATACACAAATGAGTAATAGGATTCTTCTGTGCAGATAGAGAATTATCTGATTGGAAGACTTAAAAAATATCATGTCTGTACCGGAAGTTTTGAGTATGACTCTCATGTAACTTTACTAGCCTTGAAATTGCCTATCCATAAACATGAGATTTCGTGTAGGAGGCTTCAGGATTTTTTTTTTTTTTTTTTTTTTTTTTGATCAGAGGAAAATTGCCTAGATGTATAAACTCAGAAAATATCTCTCTGCATTATGATATTTGCAAAAGCAAAATGTGTTCCGTGGGAGCTGCCAGTTTCCTCGTACTGGGCAAAATATACAGGCAGTGAGGAAGGGAGCAGGGGGGATGTTTCAGATGCAGGGATGCAGGCAGTGGATGCAGTCTGGGGGAGAGGGGAACAAATTTGTTCCTCCTTATAATAAATCCAGGGTTTTTTTCCTGTATGATAAATGGCACCTCCAATTCTGTGTTAAGATTACTTAAAATTTTTCAGTTAAGAAAACAGGAACAGTAACTCTAAAAAGAGCTCTCAAAAGCATGTATTTTAATGCACGTGCAGTTATGGATAAAATTGGATGAGTTTAACTTGAGGTTGTCTGTTAGAGATTAATTGTCTGGTGCATGTCCCAGGAAGCACATGGGAAAACTGCTGCACGAACGTGTTAGCAACTTGAGGCAAACCTTTACCCCTGTTTCTATAAAAATCACTATACAGAACTCATGGCAGAAATCTGGTCTACTAACTTTTGTTCCTCTCCTTCTTGTCTTTTTTTTTTTTCTTTCTTTGCAGAAGGAGGTAGAGGAGAGCTCCAGGTTGTACATGTTGTCCCTTGTAACCAGCATCTCTTTCTGAAACCCCTGTGTGTGCGTGTCTCATCTTCTGTAGCCAATTGGTCCTGCTGAGGCGCTGAGATTCCGTTTAGCATGTCGTGATTGTCTGAGGCATTGTTAACACTGTGTATGAGTAAAGAGTCTGTTCAGTGCCTATGACCTTGTACAAAGAGGAAAACAGGAATGCTTGGAGTGATCTCCTCCCTTTGGTGCTCCATGGGGTGTGTGTGATGTGCACAGGCACCGCATTAGTAGAGGACAAGTTGTTCATCTTGTCTTTTCCAGTCTTCCTCTGCATGGATCTTGTTTAAACGAAGTATTTCCTCATTTTTCTTCAGTTATATTATTTCATTTCATCTCTGTCTGGCTTATCCACTTTCATCAATTAAAGTCAAAAATACATCTGGACCGTAGTAGTGAGATTAATCAAACTTGGATGCTGAAAGATGTCTGCTGCAAGTTCTGTGTCTTCTTAGGTAGTCGCTTTGCTTTGAGCCAGAGCCCTGTGCCCGATGGGAAAGACAGGACCTTCTCCTTAATACATGCAGTTGTTGTCTTTCTAGTCATGAACTGGTTACCTCTGCCCATTATCCTGTGAGCAACAGGTAACTCTTTCCTCCTAGGAGGGTCTGCATAATTATTTTGTTGACTGCTGTGTGCTTTGTCAACAATTGTGTTAGCAACTGTATCTCACATAGAGAAATTACTGGCTTTGGAATCTCAGCTCTTTTATTTTCATGACTCTGTGCTGTGTGTATTCAGTGCCTGCTGTGCTTCCCCCTCTCCTGTGGGTGTATAAATAAGGCAAAACTGGCTTCCAGGAGAAGCTGAACCTTGCATGGATTTTTGGGCCTCCATGCAGATGTCATCCCTTGAGTCCAATGAATTTGCATTTCTAAGCTTTATTGGCTCATATATCAGCAGTTTTGTTTCCTTCTTACTGGTAAATATCTGTCAATTAATGCTTTTTCAGGAATGCAGAGATACCTGGTGTCAAATATTGGTGTTAAATACAGTCCCCTTTTGACTTCAGGGCAAAACCACTGTAAACCTCCCTTAAACTGCTCATCTGGCAGCTAGAAAGGTGGTACTGGATGATACATCAGTTGGAAGGAGCTTCCTTTGGGGCTCTTCAGCCCTTAATAAATGGATCCTATTGCAGAATACAGAACGGATTTAAAATAATCCCTTGGCTTGTTGAAGCTTTGGATTCCATGTAAAATGCAGTATGCTTGAGTGAATGAAGACATTGAACCACAAGACTGCCTTAATTGGGAAGATTTAGTTGAGTCTGACTCTGTTAATGCCACTGAAGAAATGCACTAATTAGGCATGACCAGAAGTTTAATTTAGTTAGTTGCTCCTTGTTTTAGCCTTATTCAGATTAACCTGTATCTAACTGAGGGTTTTGAGGTTTAATAATAAAACATGGTATTTGAAAACAAGTTAGGATGATTTTCAAAACAAATAAGATGTCATTATTGATTTTTTTTATCTGTTTAAATAAAGCAGCATAAAGCAGCTTTACATGTTTTACATCTGATTTATATTTTAAGAGGATAATGTGCTAGACACAGTACTTAGATGTGATGGAAAATTACATTGTTAGGAAGCCTTTTATGTGGAGAGCTAGATATGTATAAAAGGCTAACAGATCTGTGGATGTTCTTTCTTTCCTTTGTGATGCTCCAGACTTTGTGATTTATTTTATTTCCTTTTTTTGCCCCTCTGTCCATTTTATGGACCTTTGCTTCTACAGAAATGCATAATTGTTTGTTTTGTCCATTAGAGTATCTTCTTGTGTATGAGAGAATTTGCTAAATTTTAAAATTGCAGCTTTGTTAAATAACTTTTCAAGTTACTTGTAAGCCCAGCTGCTGCTTTTCCTTAGTAAGCAAAACTGTTGTTTCCTTTGTAGGCTTCACCAAACATTGACTTCCCTATAACTGAATACTTTGCCTTAAGTAAACATATCTGTTGCCTTGTTTAATCCAGGGCCTTCAATTTATGCTGCTCTGTCACTGACATAGCTTTTCTTACTGGTTCTTTGTTGATCAGAGACTTTAATTACTTGGAGAAGACCTTTCAGCAGGTGGTTGTGGTATACTATACAGCTTTACTGTGGGTGAATATACTGCAGTACTAGGGAGACAAGCACTTCCCCATTTTAAAATATTTTTGGATAGTAGCTATAAAAATGTCATCCACCAGCATGAGAAATTTTAAAAAATCAAATAAGGATGTGATGGCCTGTTTTATTTACATGTTTGTTTCTCCGTTGTTTCAGTGCTCTTATATGTGCTTACTGGAGGACAAAAAATATTAAATTTTAGATTCAGTCTGATGTGGCTGCTTTCAAGGAAAGATCAAATGACAGAGCTGTGCAGACACGGCCATGAGCCAGCAAAACACTTTCTGTGACTTGCAGCATGTGGATGGATGACAGGGTGTTAAATGTGTCTGCTTTCCATTTGCCTTCCCATTTGTCTTTGGGAAAGACAATGTTATAATAAACCTCACAGGTGTTGCAGTGCTCTTCTCACCTGGCTGTTGTTTCTGCTGCTTGCCCTGGCTCTGACCAGCTCAGGCTGCTGCCATGGGCTGAACTTGAGGAGACCCGTGGCTGGTGATAAGTCCCAGGGCAGCTGCTGGAGCCCTGCTGTGTCCTGGCGTGAGTGCTGCCTTTGGAGAGTTGGCAACTCACCACCTGCAGCAAATCCATCTGGATGGACAATACTAGTGTGTGCTTTCTTTAAATGAGGAGGAATATATGAAGAATTCTTACCCACAAGAGGGGTGCACACTGTGGATTACTTTGTTTAGCTGGCATTGATGGAGATGTCTTAAACATGCCAGCATGTGTAGCTAGTACAGCCTCTGGTTCTTTGAGTACTCTTGCACTTCGTCAGTGCAAGAAGAGGCTGCAGAGCACTTGTGATGGCTGCCCTTGTGTGATATTATGTGCCATTTCCTTTTAATATAAACCTCCCAATGTCATTCTCTGATATGGTTTGGTGTCTGCTGCTCTTTTTGAAGGGCTTCTACAGAGCTGTCGTCGTGACACACCTTTGAATTTTCATCCTCTGTTTAGCTGTAGTTCTTCTCCTATTCACCTGCCTGTTGAACAAGCACAGGAAAAGGTTCTTTTTGCTAGAGTAAACAAGATGTTTTGTTCTTCTCCTTATAGGATTGTGTTTACATACTCCAGCTGCTTTTGCCATTTTCCTTTGTGATTATTTTTTACTTTGATGCAGAATAAAAAGATTTCATATGCTTTTCTGAAGAAATCTTGCCAACATAGTACAAAGGTACTTATACTTTTACTTCTGTGGAGACATTTCACTGGACTTATTCTATGGATTATGTTCTGTTCCTGCCTGGCTGTATCATAGAGGCTTATGGTCAGTGTGATGACTAGAACCCAAATCCATTGTTTCCTGCTTTTCTCCACTGAGGAACACTTTGTATCAGTCCAATTCATGGCAGCCTTTGGGGCTTTGACCTTGCCATTTTTTCCATGTTTGATCCTCCATTGTTGCAGTATTTACTGCTATCAGTTCTTTCTACCAGACCTATGAGTTCAGTGTCAATAATTCTCCTGGGTTTGTCATTTCCAGATTTTATCAGCAGATCCTACTTACTCCCACTAGCTTCCTTATTGCGTTGTCCATGACTGGCTCAGTTACAGTTACTTGTTTATCCACCTGAAAGCTCCTTCCTCCTCCTCAGCTTATCCGGTCTTTATTAACGTCATATGGCACTGCATCAAAAGGGTATTTCTTGAAATGAAAATTCAGTTCATCATTCATTTTATAGTTAGAGAAAAATAGTTGCTTTGTGAAACAAAACCTGTTTTTCAATAGCCTCCATCTTAATTCCTTCCTTCATGTTTGCTCAGAACCCTTTCAAGCTTTGGAAGCCATTAATGGTCCTACACTAATCTGGATCACATTTCCCTCCTCCACACATACACACTTTAACTGTAAATACTGCATTGGCTCTTCTACAGTCTCAAGGCATCAGCCCTCATTTGATGGATGTCAGGTGCTGGTTCTCTTGGCATTTTCTCAGGGAGAAGGCTGCCTGGAACAAATTAGCTCTTTACTTTGCTTTCAGCAGGTGATAACTCCTGCTTTCACACAGCCATCACCTGCTTTGGCCCTGCATCAATATTGCCACTTACTGAAAGCTCTTTCTTTTGTTTTGTGCTATTATGCCCAGATGATTTTCAATTTTGACACTAGAGAAGCTCTGCCTTTTGCTTTTATTCGCATGTCTGAAAGACTTGGTAAAAATAAATTATATTTTTGCTCATTTTTTAAAAAACCTGGAATTCCTGGCAGGTATTACTTGCACATCACAAATCTGGGACGTGATGTAGGTTTGTTTCCTGATCATACTTTCTGCCTTCCCCATGTCCACATTCCTGGCTGTTCTCTGTTGACTTGTGGTTGCCTGTAGGAAATTGCTTAACTAGGTAACAACTTTCCCTCTATCTTTCCTTCCCCCTTATTCCCAGATTCTTGATGCTCTTGTGGTCTCCAGTGTGCAGCGAACACACCGTTTTGTGGTCTGTTAACGTCTGAAATATCAGTCACTTTTCATTCTCACGTAAAATGATTGAAAACCTTGTTATTAGTGACTTCTGCCATCAATGTTGCCACGTTTGTATTTGTCATTCTCTGTCATTCAGCACAGCTGAGGCATTGGTGTCAAGCTCAGTCCAGTATGAAAGCTTTGTCCATTTTAGTGTTGCTTTCTAACCACAGCTCTTCCAAGTGTTCAGATGCGAAGGTAGAGATGTCCTCCCCTGTGTGCTCAGAAGAATCTGGTTGCATTTACTTCATGAAATCTCTCTTGACCAGCAGTTGGTTTGTATCCCTCTGGAGAAAATGCAGACTTCAGGCTGAGGGGTTTTGGTAGCAAAGCTTGGTGGAGCCTGGTGTGCTTCTGCAGCTTTGGGGAAACAGGCATTCCATTATGGATAACATTGTAATGTTCAATCTGTTTAAATACATAAGAATAAACATTACTAATAGGTAGTCTTTAAATCTGCAGATTCCCTAATTTGTAGGACTCAAAAATACAAAGTTTGGACATTTGTTTCTGTTCAAGTTGTTACCTCAAAGAGAACTTCTTTCCTTGGTTATTTCAGCTCTTCTTGGGAGTCTTTATCTGTCACCTGCGAACAGTGTGGGGTTGCACAACTCACACAGTGCATAGGTTAGAATAAAAAGGAAAAGCAAAAAGAACTTTCTTCTGGGGCTGTGCTCCTTTATCTTGCATAGAGTTGGGTCTTATTTGACTCAAGCTCCTTTACTTTGTTGACTCTCAGGTTGTGAGTTCCATGGCTGGAAATACTTTCTTTTTCACTGTGTGCAATTTGCAGCCTCCTTTTTCTCGTGGCACATGTCATTATCTGAGGTTGGAGTTTTAGCTATTAGCATAATGACCTGCTTTGTCCATTGTGAAAGCAGCATATCTTTGAGGGAGTGCAGGAGAACATATGACCTATGAACTGAAACATAGAAGTTTCTAGTTGTGGATAGCTATTTTCCCCTTATCCAGAACCTGTTGTTTCTTCCAGGTACATTGCAAGTGTTCAAATACTTATCACTTCTAATTAAGTCCACTCAAGATCTGCAGAGAAACACTCTATGAACGTAGTCTTAATGTGAACATAAAAACTTGGTTTGAATTCATAAATATGAATCCCCACATTTGCAGTCTGTGATGTTTTCCATCACACTGTAGAATTCCAGTTGACCTGCAGGTGGTGGCCCTTGTTTCATGTCTGTTAGAAGTGAAATACTTTTAAATAAATGAGTGAAGCTGTAATGGGACCTCTCTGCTTAGGAGACTAAAGAGTCTTTGCATTTGGGCACAAGCAAAGCTCACAAGTGTTCATACAGAGGTTCATGTTAATATGTCATTTGTGCATGTCATAGAAGCGCTTTTAATTTATAACATCTTCATTGTGACCACATTTATGTTAAGTGGTGACCTGTAGTAACGGGAGCTCTCCAGTAACTTGTTGGAGTTGGAAAAAAAAGAAAACGTTTGTCTTCAAGACTGCCTTTTGAATGTGGAGTTGCACTGAACAGGCTCTTCAGATTCTAGTCCTGGCTGTTCAATGAAATTGCATATTCTGTCTGTGTCTGTAGGACTTATCCTGACATCTTGGTCATTGGAGGTGCTTGAACGAGTTTCTGTATGCATTTGCCTGCATGCAGTGTGGTCTGTTACCCTTTCTGCAGAATACAATACAAACACTTTTACTGGTGTTTCTGGAAACTAATTTCATGTTATTTTTTTTCCCCTCTCCCACTTCAGGGCCAAGATGAGGCTGATCCATCAAAACCACCGTGGCTCAAAGGAGGGTAAGTATCCCTGTATTTATAATCAGAGTGTACTTTAGAAGTCTGCAGTTCAGTCTAAGTAGAAATAGCATTTATGATGTTTTTAATAAAATAATCAAGTGGCCAAGCCTCACTGAGGGCCAAGCTGCTGCTCTATGTCAGTCTCTTCTAAAGCAGTGGAGGTGGGATATGCAGCTCTTCCAGAGAGACCTGTGATTAAGAGTAAGGCTATAGCTGGAATGTATAATGTCTTGGTGACAAGTGCTTATGGCAGCAGTATTAAATAATTGCTGCTGAGCACCTCAGAGCGGTCCCCGTGAAATCCTTTCTCCTGGATCATTCATTGGTGGCAGCAGAAGGGAAAGAGTAGCTCTGAAGGAGTGCTATGTCTTCTGCTCTTAAAAGAAGATGATAGGTTTGGGGGAGTCTTCTTTATTTGCAGCAATTCCTTGTAGTAGGTAAAACTGCACTAACTCTAGAAATTATTGCAGTCTGTATTTTTAAAGCATTGCTCATCATGCCTGTTTTGCACAGATGAGGAGTGATTAGGTTGTGCATCCTCTCCACAACACACTGCTTGCAGCAAATGAAGCAGACAAATTCTGTTTGTAGTTGCAGCGTGACACTCTGTGGTAATAGGTGCCAGCATGGTAGCTTCCCTGGGATCCTCTGGCAGGAAAAAGACAGTGACACATTTTACAGGTTATGTGCCTGGTACATGGTCAAGGTGATTTGGTTTGATGGTGGGGCACCCATTGGGAGCTGTCAGTCAGCAGCAGCAAGATTCACCCTGAAATCTCAGCCAGACGTTGGCTTGCTTAAGTTAATTCTCATACTACTGAAGGAAGCTTCCCTAATAAAACATAAAGTTAAATTGGAGGCTTCATTATATGGCTTTCTCCTTTTGGAGTCATTGTTCTGTGGTGTTGGTATTCCCACAAATCGTCACCTGCGGATGCCTGGAGCTGCCTAGCAACCCTCTGCTTTTCCCAAGGAACCTGGGACTTAGTGAGTGGGCTGCTGGAGAATTGGCAATTTGCAGGAGCAGGAGGCAGTGATTTATTGTAACTATAAACAGCACCTTCTCCTGCTTTAACAAGGAGACAGTGTACTCAGTTTATTGGCTCATGCGCATCAAATTATTTCCTAGCCTGAAAGGTAGATACACCTACAAGTCCTGAATTATTTAAACATGTGTTGTCAATTCGAGGCATTGTTTGCTCTAGTCTGTAATTTTTTTCTTTTCTATGCAAGATACAGCTGAACAGTCTGGCTAATGTAGTTTTGACAAAAGTTTGTCATACTCATTCATCCCATGCAAGGAATTCCCAGAGAATCCCCAGAGAAGCTGGTTGTGGGATGTAAACCTTTAATTCAACCCTTGGCCACATTTTGGCTTATTAGCCTCAAAGAATATTAAATTATTTATGTTTGGAGTTGTTCTTTCAATGGGAAGATTACAGTTGTGGTGTCCTTTGAAAGAAGTAGGCCTCCTCTGTTATTGCAAACCACCTTAGCTTGCTTAGATTGTCAAGATTTAATGGAAACCTCTGTGTGATACAACATGTTTTAAAAGATGAATACGTGCTTCGAGCAATTTTCATTTATAGTATAATGCAACAGGAGCTCCCTGTCTGTAATCACTGGCTTTGGAGATATCACTTCAAAAGAAAATGTACAATTGGTATTATGGATCAGTCTCTGAGTGTAGTATCTCATATCTGTATCTTTTATTTATTAGTGCATATTATCTTCTCATACAGAAATGCTATTCACTCTTCAGTACAGCTCTCTATAATGCTATAAATATTACATCCACTGCAGAGGAGAGTTATCCTATTACATATAAAACTGCACTGTGCACATTTGAGGCACTGTCAATTCTTCTGTTGTTAAGTGAGGTAGCAGTTGTGCTTGAATAAAGGGACTGAGGTAGCTAAAAGCACAACACTTCTGAAAATCAGGAATTGTTGTTGAATTATTTTATTAATATTAACAAGCTAAAAGCAGGTCATCTGGGTGTGTAACTATGTATGTCCTAGTACAGCTCTCTTCAGTGACAAATACAAGCACCTTTCAAATACATTTATCACCCTGGCTTACCACTGTTTCTGTCATAAACCTCAATCTATCAAAAGTATTTTGCAACAAATCAAGTTGTAACTAGACATGCACAATAATTTATATAGGCTCATCTTGAATTTATAAAGCATGCAATTTTAATGTTTCTCATCTTTCTTGGGAAATGTCAGAGTATCACAGTTTCCTTTCAATTAAATTAGAAAAAAAATTTGAAATCAGGTAGGAAAAAGCTGTTAGCTGGGAGCATTAACTCTGGAGTTTTACTTATGATCATTTTGTTGAATCTTTTCAGGTTATACACTCTCCCTTTCAATTTTATATATGCTTTCATAATTCGAGGGATTTACACAAATCCTTGACTCAAAGCTTATCAATAAGCTGTGTTGTGGTTCAGGTAATCCCAGGATTCTTTGCATCATCTGAGTAGTCTGCCATGACACCTATTTTACCTCAAAACAATATCAGAAAGAAACCTCAAAACAGCATCAGAAAGATTTTGTGGCATGAGGGCAGCAGACAAATGTGGCAATATAAACATATTTCTTACTTCTTTATGTGGGTGAGATTTTTCTATATTAAGTCAGAAGGGATTTTTGCAGTATGACTTGGTCAAAAAGTTTTTCTGGAATTCTCTATCAGAAGTGATGATAGCCTCTAGTAAAAAAACACAGCATGGCCTTGCTGTGAGGATTTCCAGTATTGGAAAACAGCACTGTTGGAAAACTGGGAAGCTGACATGGCTCTTGCAATTACGCATGACTGCTCACCTTCCCACCAGGCTTGTTCAGCCAGCAGCAGCTGTCAGCTCAGCCATGGCTCGGACACGTCACCCTCCTACGCCCCATCAAAAAAGTCAATTATACTGTTACAATTCTGTCACATGTTTCTGTAATAATGGACTACTTTCCTCTTTGTCACAGCCTCATGCTAGGCTGTGTTGTGGCATCCTTGTCCATTCTCAAGCTGTAGCATGGGTTTGGTCTGGGTGTTTTGTTGTTTGGTGTTTTTTTGCTTTTGGCTGTATTTAAGTGGGCTTGAGTAGGCCCTGCTCTCTAATGGCTGCAGGTTGCCTCTTGTCATTTTTCAACCTCATAATTTTCACGGCATGTGCGAATTTGTAGTGGCAGTTTGATTTCCTAGATTGTTTGGAAAGGTAGTTTTTATGGCTGTATGAACAGTTTGTTCCACATTCCTTTTTCCTATAATTTTCCTGCAGAGCCTTTTGACTGGGTGTGTTGTACTAAATCAACAAAATAACCTGGCTGAAATTGCCAGCCAGTTTATCACACAAATACCAAAACATGTAAGCCAGAGTGGCAGAGTGTGGAGAAAATGGCTAAAGATGGAGAGGCAGAGGGTTCCCTTGCAGTCTCTGTAATCGAGAAGACCTCAGAAGCCATATTGTTAATGTTAGCAAGGCCTGAGACCAGAGTGGAGGTGGGGAAGGTGAGAGAGACACTGAGAAGTGCTGTGGATTTTGCCCGCTGGGCTGGGTGTTCATTGTGGGGAGGAAGCTACAGCAGAGAGGTGTGTGCTCACTTTCCACCTTTAGGAAAAAGCATTATCTTTTAGATAGTCCTTAGAGATGGATGCATTTTCTGAAGACCTTTAAGCTGGATTAGTAGACCATCTTCACGCACAGGGGTACATCCATGTGGTGTTACCAGTAAGTGGTAGGATCCAGGTATAATTATTCAGGCTGGTCTCATTGGGAAGGGGAAGTAGGTCAGAGTGTTTTATTTCATCAGGCTCTGACTGTTGCTGGGGTAATCACCAGTCTGCTTCATTGTCACTTCTGCCAGCAAATGCTATCTCTTGTGTGTACAGGTCTGCATGGCTTGAAATCCTGAGCACCACAAATAGTCTCTTTTATAGAAATAAAAATAATATATTTTCTCCTCTGATGTCAGTTTTTTCCTAACAATTATATGGTCCTCAAGGGCCAGTATTAAGGGTGTTCTAGACTAGAATCAGAAGATGGCAGCATCCTGCCCTGGGGCTGATCCTCTTTGTTGTGCTCCCTCCCAACCACCAACACCAGGCAGGAATGTCTGGATTGTTGCATGTGAAGAAGATAAACACTTAATTGTTTTTTAGCATTAACTTTACACTTTCTTAAGTATAATCTTCTGGCTGTTTTTCTTGCTGCAGTAAAGCATCACCCTCTTCACCCCTCCCAACCTGAAATTAATTAGTTGTTTTGTTGGTTTTTTTTCCTCCTGAATTTCCAGGCCTGCAGGTGGTCTCTATGGCATCGATAGCATGCCTGATCTGCGCAAAAAAAAGCCAATTCCACTTGTCAGTGATCTGGTAAGAGATTTGTTTGTTTCTCTTCTGCCACACAGCATTTACACAACTGGCTTTACATTCTTGATGTATGGGCACATTCATTGTCACTTCAATAATCTCAAGCATTTTATCAAATTAATTCTTATACTAAAGGGTTAGGAGTACTGCTTAAAAAATCTCAGTGAGAAATAGCTATGGTTTTGTAGACAATTTCATTCATTTCACAGAATTAGGGTATTTTTCATGTTTTCATCCTTTTTATTTTACACAAAATATTTTATTATTTTTAGGCCTGCAGAATTTTAAAAGGTTTTCCTAAAAATCACATACCTTAGGGAAAGTTATAACATCCGTGTGAGGTTTGGCAGCTTACCAGAAGGCTGGAATTTTAGAGGATAGATAAATGAGCATATGTGGTTGGATTTTAAAAGCTATTTGCAAAATTGCCAGTAGACTTCTGCACTGAGGAAGCATGTGAACCAAGTGAGTAATGAGGACAAGTTTCATATGCTTGTATGATAAGGCTTCTGCAGGACAAATGGTTTTCTG
The DNA here is from genome assembly GCF_035770615.1 of Melospiza melodia melodia. Lineage (NCBI taxonomy): Eukaryota > Metazoa > Chordata > Aves > Passeriformes > Passerellidae > Melospiza > Melospiza melodia. The sequence goes on from NC_086226.1 coordinate 9,169,603, forward strand.
TTGGTTGTATTCAGTACACGTAGCGATTTCATACTTGAGAGAAATGCTGTAACAGCTGAAAGACCAAAGTTTCTATATCCTGTAATTCATGTGAAAAGATGCATACAATTTTGTCTGCCAGCTTATACATGGGCAGCTTGGCATGTGTCTAGCTAACTGCTTGTATCTTAAATCGTTGCAATAATGGCATTAACTTGTGTTACTTCCCTTGAATGCATTCATTCTCTCTGTTCACAGGCCATGGTAAGTGGAGGTGAAGACTATCCATCAAGTCTTTGCCAGAAAAAAAAACCTTACTTCATGTTATTTCCCCCTCTACTTCTTTGCTTTTTGTTTGAACCTACCTTATTGCAGTGAATGCGTATCCAATACTCTGTCCTGCTCCATCACTGTTGGAATGAACTTTTTCAGTTTCTCTTGAAACAGCATAAACCAGAACATAAGTGGTACAAAACTGATAGAGTTGGATGATTTCAAAGCAAATGCTGCTATCTTTAAGTATCCTTCTCTGCCTTCATATTACTGGAGAGGCTGTAGAAATCCCTTGTATGCCACTGTGAGGTGCTGCAAAGACAGTGCCCTGTGCTGTCCACAGCTGCAAAGTGGTGCTGGCATGATGTGAAAGACAGTATTCTGAGGGAAAAATGTAGTTCATTGTGTTCAGTGATGGCTGATGAATGTGATACACTGTCACATTCAAACCTCTGCTCCCAACTCACTCCCCTTTCTTTTATTCTTGTTACTTGCAACCTCTTTACTGTCACATTTTGGGGTGTTGTGTGTTTTGTAAAGCGGGTGAAATAATCTCCCTTTGGTTATGAATGAAGTTAGATACACAAAAGTGAGTCTGTTGTAATGACCTCAGACAGCAGAAGGGCTACTGTTGCTACCAGAAAGTGAAAGTGGAGATGGGAACCCAGGTTTCATTGGCAATTCTTTGAGAGAAACAAATATAAATTTACTAGAGTGAGACTGATTATAGACAGATGGAAACAAGTTGGAGACCTTTCAGAGTATACATTTGACTCCTCTGAGATGTGAACAGTCATTTAAGAAACCAACTTAAATGCAGTAGATTGCTGGTTTGGTGTCTGGCATGACAGAGTCCCCTTGCTCACATCTCTGGGCATGTAATGCCACTGCACTTGTAAATGTTGGTGGTGAATAACAAACTTTCTTCTTCCCTAGTCACTGGTTCAGTCCCGAAAAGCCGGAATTACCTCAGCAATGGCTACTAGAACATCTCTCAAAGATGAAGAGCTGGTAAGTGGGAGGGTTACTTGACTTCTCTTAATGCTGACTAAGCAAATTAAAGGGATTTGGCTCTCTGAGTTTCAGAACCAGCTTCACAGATGTCTGGAAATATAGATGCAAAGCTTCCTGTATCATTTGGTCAAAGAAACTAAACACATAAAAGTAATATTTAATGTATCAATATGATCCTGAAAAATGTAGAAACACAGAATCACAGAATATGCTGAGTTGGGAAGGTACCCATCAGGATCATTGAATTCAACTCCTGGTCCTGCATAGGACACCACAAGAAGCATCATCTGCCTTGATGGTGCTGTCAAACACTTTTTGATTTCAGTAATCTTACCATTTCCTTCTGTGCTATGTGCCATAAGGGACAATGTGTGAAACTTGCTTTATTCAAGGTATTTCCCATCCGCAAACATTAATTGTTGTCTTCCAGTTTTTTTAGCACCTGGGGAGACACTTTTGGAAGGCAAGGAGTGTCCTCTGACACTGCATATAAAAATTTCATGCATTTGTCCACCTCAAATGTGTAGCTTTATAGCCCTGGTCATGCCTTTTCCTGTAAAACCCCTGCATTAACCAGAAAAAATATGCTCAGTCACCTCCCTGGATGTTGGTTTACATGTGCTCTTGCCTTTCAGAAATCTCATGTCTATAAGAAGACCTTGCAAGCCTTAATTTACCCCATCTCTTGTACAACCCCACACAACTTTGAAGTGTGGACAGCCACAACTCCTACGTACTGCTACGAGTGTGAGGGGCTGCTGTGGGGCATCGCGCGGCAGGGAATGCGCTGCGGGGAGTGCGGGGTCAAGTGCCACGAGAAGTGCCAAGACCTGCTCAATGCTGACTGCCTGCAGAGTGAGTAGAGTTCAGTGGAGTGTGGCTGCTCCAGAAATTGTTGCCAGAGCCTTCCTAAGTGTACTGCTGATATCTCAGGGATCAGTGAAGCTGCAGTGATTGAAGTGACTGTGTGTTTTCTGAAAAGGTGCCATTGGGCTAAACGTACCTCCTTGGGGCACAGACAGCTCCACTGATGCAGAAAAGCTTCGCAGCATTGTGCTTGATGTCCTTTTAAAGAAGGTTTAATTCTTTACTCTTTCACATCTGTTTGTTGGTTTTGGTTGATTTTTTGATGGCTGATTTGGTTTTTTGCTTTGTTTGCTCTGTTTGTGTCAGCTCAGGTTGTGTATTTGCTAGCATGTCCTGCGTTCAAGTAAGGGTTGGATGAAGAGGGTATGAGGCTGAATGTTCTGACATTTGTTCTCTCCCCCCTGTCCTGGTATTGCAGTCAGGTTGCTTGTTCCAACCATCAGTCTGTGCCCCTGTTTTAAGCTTTTTAGAGCAGCACAGGGCTCGTGCTTAGGGTATAGATTTCCTGGATTTAGCTTGGATTATCTGTACCGACAGCAACCTGGGAAGGCATTTTGTCTTTTCAACAGTAGGCCTGCTTGGCTGAACCACTTTAGAGACCTAGGGCTGAGTTAACAGAGATGGTGAGTCAGACACAAAGGTGTTGTTCAAGTATATGGGCAGTATTTAATCTTCCTACTAGCATTTCTGATTATTTCGTTGGTGTAAAAAACTAAGTAAAAAACAAGTCATCTCTTCAAGGAACTCTGTAACTTTGCAGAAAAAAATGACACACAAACAATGGAGAAGTTTAAAAGGAATTTTATTAAAGGGGGGAAAAAAGAGAAAAAAGTATTCATTTAGGCATCTACCTTGGTCCAGTTTTTCTTATTTGCTTGAAATTTCTTAATTCAGTCTCAAATTTATATATATTCCTGCTTGAGAGCAAAATACCTCAGTCTAAATAGAATAGAAAGTCCTTCCATGTGTGTTAAATGTTGAGTAGGAAGGTGTGACTCTTTTTGTTCACTCTTCTTGTCATTGTAACTTGATGGACTAAGTTTAAGGAATCAGAAAAGTTTGTGAAGTAGGAAGAGACTTATTGCAAATTCTTTTCAGCAATTCTACGAATTTGAAAAGTTGGATCTTGTGATTTGAATTGGGCTGCAGTTGTTTGGGAAAGCCAGACTGAGTGATTCAGCAAGGGATACCAGTGAATCATAGGTCATTTGTTTTTTCTTACGACTCTTCTTAACACCCAAATGGATGTTTTTTATACATGTATTTTTGATGAGTGCAGAGTCTTGAAGTTGTCAATTAGGTTAGGGCTTTTTACAATGGCTGATTTGTAAAACACATTTGATCCTGGCCAAACACCTCTGTCTCCCAGTTGCTCAGCAGTCCTAAATTTGTCTTTGAGGGCTGGGAGGTGAGTTTATAGCATCATTGGCACCTTGGCTTTGTTGAGACCTTTCTGTGACTAAGCAAAGAGCATTTGATGCAGGAGAATGTAGTTTGGTCATAGCTCAGTTTTATGTCACAGTCTGATGTGCAGGGTCGGTTCCTGAGAATAACCTTTCTATTTCTGGAGTTCACCAGAACTCTATGCTAAGTGCTAATTTTCAGTATTTGAGGTGAAAATCTCAAGGTATCCAGGCTGGATTCAGATGCATACCCATGATGCTGTAATGCAAGGGAGTTGTGGTATCTCAGTAAGGGAGAAATCTGTGGAGAACAGAGGAGGATTAGATTTGCACCAGCAGCAGAGAGGAAACAGGCACAAAGTTGTTGTACAGAGCAGTGGTCCTGAAGTTGAAAACAACAGGGAAAAACCTCTGTATTAAAAAAATAGCTAATGACTAAGAGGAAGGTATGTTCCCACATAGGAGGGTTGTGGCTATCCTTGTTCAAGAAGGGAGACTGCAGATGGGAATGGGTACTGGAGAGAGTTCAGTACTAATGGGAGAAATATGGGAGTGTCTTGGATGATACAAGATTGTTCATCTTTCAAAGGAGATGCTTGGCAGTCTGGGAGGGGAGAGAAGGAATCATGCTGTTAAAAAAAAAAATAGCTGTACTAGGTTTTCCCTAATAGAATGTTTCTAAAGGGATGTTTTGGAGCCCAGGGCAGAGGTGTAGGAGATCTGCATGTAGTGCACCTGCTACGACTCTGGCTTACTCTTACAGTTTACAGATATCCATGTCTTAAAGCCTTTCTGGGCAGCAGATACTGTTTCATAGCTGGCAGCAGTGGCTCTGTGAATTGGTTTAGTCCTTGTTTGAACCTGTTTTTGCTTTCACCATGTTGGGGAAGAGGGAGATAAGCTACAGGGAGTAAGATGATCTTTCTAAGCTCATTGTTTACAAAAGAGTAAAAGGGCTAAGTTGGATGTGAGAAAATTAAAGGTAGAAGACAACTTCAGTGATTCAGACTCCTTGGGAACAGGGAGTCTCTGGAGCTGAGACACTGAAGAATAACCATGGGGGAAGACTTTCTTATCTCTAGCTGTAATTACATAATCTTATGCAATGGGCTGTGGGATGTGATGCTGTGTTTTTTCATAGAATAGAAGAAACAACTGGAAATAACTTTTCATATATGACTAAGCATTAAGTAAGAACTTGTTATTTTATTCAAGGGGTTGCAGATGTTTTCACATTTTCTTTCAAAATGTAAACTCAGGATACTTCATCATGCAGAGTTACAGAAACAGAGAGGAAACAACTGAGAGTACACCAGGCTTAAAAAGTGTGAAGCATGTAGAAAGGTAAAACCCAACGAAACAAAAATTTTCCTTACTGAGTTCTAGTGAGGTGTCCAGAATCAAGGAAGAGAAATGGTGAGTGGAGTCTGCAGGGTTACCCACTGTGAATGTGAAAGATATCATTAGCTGGGGTAGAGATGTAGAGGAAGCTGGAGATGGTAAATGTGCAATGAAAAGATAGAAAAGACAGAGGATGGTGGTGGGAGTTGGAGAACAGGGTGAATGTGCCTCTGGAACGGGAAAACAATTGTTATCAATACTAGAAACATATTAAAAGGCAATTTCAGGCAACTGTGTTCTTTACTTTGGTGTGTTCATGCTAAAGTTCTTCTAACTGGAACCCAAAAAACCAGAGGAAAATGGAGAAGTTTAGTTTCTTTTTATACATATATTTGAAGAACATAGTCTGTGCTTGAGGAACAAGAAACAGGGTGTCTGGGGGACAAACAATAGTTTAGAGATCCCATAAATTCAAGACTGAACTTTCTTGTATACTGAACTCAGAAGGGATTTTTTCCTAACAGAAGCTTTATTGTTGCTGTCGGCAAAAAACCCCAAAACATTCTCAGGACATATCTTCACTTATGTCTATTTAGGGCTTCCAGAAAATGTTACAGTGGAGTAAAATGAATTTTCAGACTGGTAACAAATACAATTCTATTGATTGTACCTTGATGCCTCAGGATATATATTCACTTCAATCTGTGTAAGTCTTCCAGAAAATGTTGCATTGGAGTAAAATGAATGTTCAGGCTGGTCGCAAGTACTTTTCCATTGTTTATGCCTTAAAATTTTGGGTAGACACCTGGGGTTTTAATCCTTAGATTTAGAATGTGCTGTTTATCCATTTTCCACCCTTCATACCTTTCTGGGGAAAGTAATTCTCCCAAGTCTTGTAGAATTAAGTTTGATTCTCTCTTCTGAGGGTATTTTTCTTTGTCTCTATGTTTTTAAGAAACTTATTACCTGATACACTAAAAAAATTTATCAGCCATGTGGGACTGCACTGGTGAAAAATTCAGCAATGCTTTGTTGCAATTTGAATCAAAGCCCATTTGCAGACTGCTTCAGCAGGGCTATGCCATGAATTGGTGGTGTCTGAAGTGCAATAGCCTGGAATCAGTTGTAGTATGTGTACTGCAGCCTCCTGGTTCATAGTGTTGTAGATGCTTAGGAGTTATTATTCTGATGTTAGGGCACTTACCTTTTTTATCATAAGCTCATAAATACCTACTCCAGGGACAGTGCTCTCTTTTTAGCCATCTGCTATTCTTGGAAGAGAAGTCTATTCTGAATGGCTACTTTTCTTTTCTTACTGGCGTGAGAGTGGATAGAGGGTTGTTCTTTAACATTCCCAGGGCATGCAAAGCTTTTGGAAACTGAGCTTTTGTCTCTTGCCTTGAGCATTGGTGTAGTACTAACTGAATTACAATGGGTTGGGCAATTCTGGTATCAAAGGAAGAGTAAATCTGGAGCTGGATGAGTAGGAGACAGAGGAACAAATGCAGAGGAGTAATTACCAAGAGGGTGGAAGGAAGGAACATGATGTGAGCAAGAGACTGTAAGAGGCCTGTACAGTTCTGGGCTAGCTTTTTTAATTGATGCATTTTGACTCAGGACTGTGAGGCAGGTGTAATTTTTGCTTTTTGGATGAGAAACTTGTGTGTGTTGTACTCTGGGTTCAGAGTCTGCAGTTCTGAGACCGAGTCAGTGAGTGGGGGGTTTAGTCAGACCAATTAAGTCATGTGCTAATCATCTTGGCTTCGGAGTTGAATGATGGTTAGACACCATGGTGATGAACAGTTGTTTGCTCCCAGAGTCCTATGTAGGAAAATATTTGCACAGAAGGAAGAAGGATACCTTTATTTGAAACTTGAATATCTATTTTAAGTTTCAAGAATATATAATTTCTAAGCATTATCCGCCTACTGAACAGCTGCCTTCTATCCTGACAGTGTTGCTTTCTTGAATTCTTTAAGCATAGAATAACAGCACTGGTGGTATACTAATAGCTGTATCAATACAATTCCCAATATAGATCTATTTGCTTTCTGTTTCCAGTCATAAATTGACTGATAATTCTGTCATAGAGAGGAAGAAGGAAAGCTCAAAAGCTGTACATGTTACTTGTGTATTCCAGTGCCTTTCTGTTGCCATTCACAGGATTTGAAAAGCTGATCCATTGACCAAAAACGTCTTTGCAGCTTGAAGAAACAATCCCAGTGCAAGAGCAGGAAAAGTACCCTCTGCCACTCAGTATAGTGATATATTTTGCATTTAAAACACATACATGATAGTTAATTAGTCCCCCAATAGTTGGTTTAGAAGCCCCCTTGGTTTTGTACCAAGAAGCAGGTGTCAAAATTAAGACCGAGTGTGTTGTTGAGACAGCAGAACAGATATTGTCTGTTCTTTGTCTGTATTGTTAAATAAGGTGTCTGTCTGATTCAGGCTTTTGCCCTGCAATTCAGGCACAGTCTCTGCAGGCAGAGAGGGACCTTTTCCAAGGAAGGAATAATGAAGCTGCCTGGACAAATTATCTGGGCATAGTGGGGAAGCAGTGTGGGTGGAGGTGATGGGTTTCCTCTGGAGTCACAAGGCAGAGCCAAGTGTTGGAGGTGGCTGGAGGGCTGTTGGGGTCTGTGTGTCATGGCTTGAACATCCTGCAACCCAGGGTGCCCTGGACTGCTGCTAGGCTTGCAGAGGGATAAATCCACTGTGCAGGGTCTCTGGAGGTTGTGGGGATGTTAAACATGTTTTTATTAGAATTCCTCCATTTGTCTCAACTTGCATTATAAGGCCTCATTTGATGGTCCTGCAGTGCTTGCATTAAGGCGAGTTTTAATTGGTTCTTAATTTCCCTGAAGTCAGAAGGGTCAGGGCAGAGTTGATTTATTTGGATCATGACAGATCTCAGAATTCCAGCTAGGAAAGGCAAATTGTTCAGTTTGGCCTTTCCCAAATTCCCAGTAGTTTTCTGTAGTTCTGCATATAAAGCATAGAGTCCGTCTCCATCCTCAGGAGACCTAGTTCTGTTAAAGCTGAATAGCACTTCTTATCTGAAGTTCAAAGCATAGCCCCTGGTATCATTTCGGTTTCATATTCCTTTAATAAATGTTAGGTGCATCACCGGTGAGTAGAGACAGCAGGGACTGTGTAATTAATTTCAGTATTTTTGATTTCATTTCATCTTAAGCCAACAACAGGAAACTCTGGGGCATGTACTTTTTATTGTACTTAGTGAAATACCGAACATCAGGCCTCTAGCAAGGAAAATGAAAAAGTACTCAGGTAATGTAAAATTATGGCTTGTTTCACACCCAGGTCCTTAATAACACGCTTTAGTATGCGGTGTCCTTAATGAACTTCTGACACTTCAGTAGTTACAGTCTATTGCAAGCTGAAACTCTTTTTATTCTCTTTGATTATGTACTGCTGGGCTTCTCTGTGTGTGTGTGTGTGTGTATGTGTTCATAGGACTTTTTTCATATTTAGTCACTGCTTGCTGAAACAGTACCATATGCAAAACTGTAGTTCCTTATAGCAAGGGTACTTCAGATATCATATTTGCTCACTTCTGGAAGAAAACAGTGTCATGGATCTTTGTGGATTGATGACTCCCTTTGCACACACCTTGCACCTGCTATAAAACATATTTTTAAGGTAATTTAATATTTGGTAAATACTTGAATGGAGGACATTTTTCCTGGGACTACGCTTACTTTAATTAAACTATCCTAGAGAAGAAAAACAAACAAAAGTATATTACATTAAACAGAAAGGTTATTATTGAATGTGTTCATAGGACTTTTCTACTGGTTTAACTTAATCTGACTTAAGATCATAATATAAAATTGCTGCAGACAGCATATTGAGAGACTGTGTGCAATCCTGAGTTCCTGCTTTTCATTTCACACCTGAGTTACCTGCGCTGTTAGCTTACATTGGTGCTTTTATTGATGCATGTCTCACATCTGACACAGTAGTCAATTTCTAAATTCTGACAGTAGAAATGATTGTCAGAATTGAGTAGGAAGTATTTGGTGGTGGGAGTAGTCTTATCTCATAATTGTATGAACTTTGAAATTTTTTGAGGTATGCAAGCGACCAGAGGCTTCTCTTTTGTCAGATGGAGTTGACTCCCTGTGCAGTTATAGACTCTGTGCCTGGCTCTTGTGTTTCCAGCTGCTGGACACTACATTCTTATAATGGCTCAGGTTTTGAACTGTTGAGTTTGCTATCCTGCAGGTATTTGTTGTAGTTGATATACCTATGCAGTTCTAGAAATTGATTGAGTTGTCTCTGTGTGAACTGATGAAATAGAATGGCATCCAGAGAAGCAGGAGACATAGATTTGCTTTGACTCTGAGCTCAGCAGGGAGCTTTGTGGCACACATGGGTTGAAAATGCTGGCACTGGAGACCCATCTGAGCTTCTCTTCTGTGAGACAAGCTCATAGGTACTATTTGAAATGGGGGTCCTGTGTCCTCTTGTTAGCACTTGCCTAAGCAAGGATTTATTTGTTCATAGCAAGGTGATGAGAGCAGAGGCCATGCTGTTAAGAATGTCAGTCCTGGGTGTTCTTCAGCTGTAAGGTTATTAAATTAACCTGTTGTTAGAAGGGCAATCTGATCCCAGATTATAGAGGAACTACTCCCTCTGCCTCCAATGGCCCAAGGTCTCTGTGCACATTGGAACGGGGGGAAACAGAGTGTGAATGTCAGTATCAGGAGCCATCATGTGAAGGGTAACTTGTAGCTTTGATCGCCCTGTCCAGATTCAGTGAGACATGATTTTGTGTGTGTTTGTTCCTGATGAACATTGTGTATTTTCTGGTGCACAGGAGCAGCAGAGAAGAGCTCAAAGCATGGAGCTGAAGACCGGACCCAGAATTTCATCATGGCCATGAAGGATCGCATGAAAATCCGGGAGCGGAACAAGCCTGAGATCTTTGACTTGATCAGAGATGTGTTTTGTGAGAGCAAAATGACACATGCTCAGCAGATGAAGACAGTGAAACAGAGTGTGCTGGATGGTACCTCAAAATGGTCAGCAAAGATCACGATCACTGGTGAGTGGGATGGGATAGTCATGGGGTCTCTTGGTCTCACTTGGGAGCCTCAAGTAAGAAAGTTAGTGTGGAATTATAATATAGAGGAAGGACTTCTCTGACCTCTCTGTCTTTCTGCTGAGTGCACATACAGGTAGCAGGTGCAGATGGCCCCATTGCAGGTGCTGTAGTGAGCTGCAGCTCATCAGAAATGCTCTCATGAGGGATATTCCTGTTTCTCTGGGCATTATGAGCTGATACTTCAGGTGGTGGTCGGATACATTGTCTTGTTGCAGGATGGTGGTAACCCTTCTGTTTTCCTTTCAGTGGTGTGTGCTCAGGGTCTGCAGGCCAAAGACAAGACGGGGTCCAGTGATCCATATGTAACTGTTCAAGTGGGTAAAACGAAGAAGAGGACAAAAACAATCTTTGGGAATCTGAACCCTGTATGGGAAGAGAAGTTTTACTTGTAAGTGCTCTGACAAGGAGTCGCAGATCCATGTCACCTGTTTTATGATTTGAGCTTTGACAGCTGTGTCTTCTCTCTCCGTATGCATTCCCACATCACCTGTAATTTGGGATGGTTCTATTTTTGCTCAGCATTGTGTGTGTGTGTGTGAAGGGTTGACATCTCTAACAATGTATGTAGTGTACACCTGTTTATCCTACCTGTCTTCCTTGTGTATATACAAATTGCCTGCTTTATGAACACTTCTATGCTGATGTTCTGAGAGAATGCTAAAGGGAAAGGAAAATATTTAAATCAGCAGCTATTGTTCCTGGCTAAAAAAATTCCTTGTAACATGAGAGTAAAATTCGTGTAAAAGACTAAGAAAACTTCTGTGACCTTTTTCTGGGATCTGCTACTGGTGTTTGGCAACCAAATTTATAAGTAATTAGTTTTCAGTTGTCTGCAACACCAGCAGCCTCTTCTTTCAGTTTTGGAACATCAATGTAACAATAACTCAAAAGAATTATTGTTGCAAGAGAGAGCTTCCAAGATTACCAATGTATTGAGGTCTGAATTTAAAGCAAAGTCTGGAGGCACAATTCTTTAGATAACATTGTTCCATCCTGCTTTTATTGAATAAGTAATATATACCCTCAATTTGTCATTGAAGATGTTAAAAACCAAAATGGAGACATGAAATCCAACTACTGTTTTCTGGCTGATCTCATTCAACATCAACAATCTTTATTTCCTTTAATGTGTAAGGTCTTCCATTGTACCATCTCTCTCCTTCCTTTCTTTTCCTCCTTGTTCTTTCCTAAACTGCTTGAGGGGGAGCTCTCTCTGCAAAGTGCAATTTGTTTGTGTTTTAAAATCAGTTTCATATCAGTCCAGCTTTGTCTTTACAATGTACAGTAAAAACAAAATTATTTTTAAGCAGTTTTGAGCTACTCATTAACGTCATAAAAATCCTGCTGCTATTTTGAGTGAGTAAGCCCCTGGCTTTATTCTTAGTTTAATCCGAGGTAACATTTCTGCTTGGTAAGTAGTAAGAATGCTTAGGGGCCATTTGGATAACTCTAGTCACAATAGCAGCAAGTCTGTGTGGGTGCCTTAAGGACTTTGATTTACCATGCCAAGTAGTTACCATGGTATTTGCAGTGTGCTCCCTTCTAATTTTAGGAGCCTCAGCAAATACTCTGTTTAAAGATAGATAGCCGTGTGAGATAAATGTCACCATTTTAACGGTGACACTGTTTAGACTTAATGGCCATGTCTGTGATTCAGCAGATAGCATGCTCTTGGGCATTGGTGTTGATGCTACTTTCTGTCTTGCCTGTGGTGGTTGCCTTCTTTGCCTTGACAAAGCAAGAGGAGATGAAGGAAATGAGCATAGTTTCCATACTGATGGCTGGAGAGCATTCAGTACTGCAATCAGTGTGTTGTTTCATTAGTAGATGTCAAAGCTCACCTTCTGCTGGATGAGGAGAGAGTAATTTAGAAGTGTGTGCAGCACTGGTTTTCTACACACCCGTGTTTCTGTTTTGCATTTATGGATCTTTTTGCAGCTTGCATCTCTTTAGGTTCTAAAATTTTCTAACCCATAATCAAATGGAAATTTAAATCAACACATTCAGGCCCAAAATACCCATTACATACCAGGCTTTTTTAGAAGAGATTGTCAGGTCAATCAAGAGATTGTCAAATTTTAGGGGGTTGGATGGGAAGGTGTCTTTGATTCTTGAAATGAGGTTAATTTCTTGTAGTGAGAGAAAGGTGTGCTGGTAGTTACTGAAAGCCTTGCAGAAGATATATGAAAGCTTTGATGTTCAAAATGGTTAAACAATTAAAAAGGAGCAAGATGTGTATGTAGAGAGGTCAGGTCAGTTACTAATATGTGTGTCAACAGTGCTGGCTTGGTGGACTTGTTTGTTGCTGATGTTCATTAGGTGCCTAGTGCCTTCCATGTGATCACTATTCCCATGTGTTTTCAACAGTTGAATGTAGAGCCAGAAATCTGTGTGCATCAGTCATTAAAATCATAACACTGTTATTATAACCATGGCATGAATGAAGGCACACATTGTACAAATTAGTGATTCAGTTCTTTCTGCAAGCTCAGTAAAGTTTATTAAAAGCAGCTTAAATAGATTTGAAAATTTTAATGTATCTGGTATTTGAAATAGGGGGGTTTGTACTTATTTACAGTGATTGACAGAGAAGTATATAAACTTAAATATCTCTCCCTAAAAATGGCTTTGTTCGTTTTCCATGTATTTTCAGAAAAAAAAAATGTGGTAGGTTTGACCCAATTCTAAAGTACAGATTTAGAATCATATTTTAGAAAAGGCAAAGTTCAAAATGCTTTGGGTTTCCATTATAAGTGCTTTTTAGGTCGTTACTAGCCTGTGTAACTGCTTTGATTAATCACCAGTTCTTGCAGTGTATTCATGTTGCCTGAGCAAGCAATTTGCAGGCTGTTTCTTTCTGAAAATTATCTCTTTGTATATTTACATCTATAGCTCTAGGAAATAGGTTGTTATGAAGAGATTTTCATATATTTCATCAGCGTTTGAAGACCTTTGAAAACATAAGGTGTTGATTTTTCTGCTCTGTTCAAAGTGTTGCAGGCTTGATGCAGACTCTGCATATGTGGTGCTTGGCAGCAGGAAGCTTGGTGGGGGACTCCAGCCACTGCTGCAGCATGATGTTCTGTGAACATGCACTAAGGAAACCCTGCTTTCCTTGGATTTCCTCCTGCAGTAAATCCTGATTTCTTTCCTCTAGTTGTGATGAGCAGGCTTATAGATGTCCTCCTCCATTTGCTGTGCACTTCTCTCCCCATGCCCTGAGCTCTCTTCCCTTGCCCTCAGCTCTGGCTGGGCAGAAGGCAGCATGTGTCCTGCCTGCAGCTGGATTCTGAGGTGTGTGTAGTGGTTGGTCCATGAGAGCCAGCTGGCTGCAGGCTTTCCAGGGACAGCAGCTGGTATGGCTTTCTCTTCTCAATCTAGCTGTTGTTTTTTTCTCACAAAACCTGTTAGAACATAGAAGCTTTCATAACAAGTCTGCATAACTCTTGTTTCCTTAGGAAGCAGTCCAGTAATATTAGAAGGAAGCTATTTTTGCCATATTCAGTGCAATTAAAACAAGACAGTAATTCCCCATTTGGACATGTTTTAGACTGTCAGTGAAAATTACAGGGCTCCTGGAATCCTTTTTTTTTTCTGTAAAGGCTGAAGTTGAGCATCATTTTGCATGGGTTACAATAGGAGACAGTGCTTAGGAGGATAAAGCTGACCACAGGGCAATTTCAGTTTTAAAGGGAGAGCTCTGGGATTGTTTGGAGGCTGCTTGTCCATACCTTTTGTTCAGGGAATGCCATAGTCTTTAAAGACTGTGAGTACTAGATGTTACTGTTCTCTCTGGCGTAGGTGCAAAATTACTTGTTCAATTTACAGTAATATCCCCATGAAGTTGTATGGTTTGAGTACAGCTGTGTTTGAAGCTCTGAATGGTGGGTGTGAAGTCATTGTCTGGAACAGATTACATTGTCTCTGAACAGGTTGCGAGAGGCATGTTTATTCTTTCTCACTGCAGAAGAATAACTGAGTTAAAATGAATGCAGGGCCTCCTGCTAGCAGACAGCAAATATTTTACTGTGCAGAGCCACATGATATACACACCTGTTAATCCTTTGGGAATGGTGCTACTCTCAAGTAACCACTGTCTAGTTACCCAAAGGCTTCTGTTTCCTCCCAAAATTTTCCTTTTATCTGCTAAGCAAGTTGTCAAGCTTTTCCTCTTTCAGTTGTCTCTGTGATTATATGTGCTGTTCCAGAGCTTTTAGACTTCTTCTGAGATCACTGTGTTTATAACAATTGCAACTGTCCCCCTCAGACTCCCTTCACTGTGTGGCAGAGACCAACCAGTTTGTCTTGCTTTCTTTTAATCTCCAGGTACTGCAGATACTGAAGCTGGCACTCTGATAAATTCTCACTTGTTTTCCTGCTCAGTTACCAACATGAGACCTAAATCTGAATGCAGACCTGATGCCTCGTGGCAAGCACCACTTGGAAAGCTGAGTTAATGTAGTTAGCGATATAAAATGCAGAATCACTTCATCTGCTCTTTGTAGTTAGACGAGGTGCACCATTAATTTGTCAGTTGGTGTTGTAACATTGCTAACAGCAAATGATTGTACTTGTTCTCCTAAGAAAAGAGCTTCATGCTAGTAAGAAGTGAAAACTCATTTCTTTGTTCTTAGACAGCAACAACAGGCTCTCGGGGCATATTATTGTGCTGTCATGCTTAACTTACAAAGTACTAAGGATTTTCCTTCGTTCTCGTTCCACTCTGATTTTGCCTTAGGTGTTTTCTCCACTGTCCTTTTTTCTCCCTAAAAGAGTAGTCTTGTCATAATTTAAAAATGAGCCTCTTCTGAGAAGTTTTTGCCTTCCATTCTCGCTATGGTTGGCCACAGCTGAGCTGCCACTTGGACCCTGCAATGTTTTGACACTTCATTTGAACCACATTCGAGTCCTCCTGCTTTTTCAGTTGTACCATTTCCCAAAACAACGTTTTTTTCTGCTCCTCCTCTGTGTGTTGTTGCAACTTTTTACTGGTCTTTCACATACTGGTTGCTACAACTACCCCTTCCTTTCTCATTTTCCACAAAATCACTACCTTTTTTTTGACTTTGCTCCTCAGAAGCAGAACTATACTCTTCAAATGACCACAGGTCCTAACATCATGCTGATCTGTTCTCTCCTTTGCATTTTCCACGTCCGGTACTCTCATCCCTTATTTCTGCAAGCAGGTCTTCACTTTCTTTCTTTCTTTCTTATTTTTTAGCATTTTATGAACTGTTGCCTGCACTGGAACTTTACAGGCCCTTCTTCAGAACTGTGTCAGCAGGAAGGAAACTGCTCACAGAATATGAACACACAGACATTCACTAGACTCTTTGAACCATAAATATTTTTAGTTCAATACCAAAAAAACCCCAGAAATACAATAAAACTACTTAATTCTGGACTTGACTGACCTACGTTAAAATCTGCAAAATGCTGTTGCTTCCTCTGGTCTTTTACTTTCGTTGTCTGTTCTTGTGTAAATCTGTGTGTTGTTTTGTCTTTATTGGCCTGTCAGCTCTACAGGAGAATTAGCAAATTCAGCACAAATACTGTTGGGCTTTTTTTTTCGAAGAATGAATCATTGATTCAGAAGTAGTACTCTGGTCATTTTTTGACACTTCTCCTTTTTCTTTCCCTCCACGTTTTGAGGGAGATGAGGCACGGTCAATGCCCTGTCCCAAACCCCTGACATCATCCAAGCCCATCTGGCCCAGCCTTTACAGACTGGCAGAGATCTCAGAACTAAGAATCATTTCCTACAGTTTTTTTTCAGAAGTTGGAGCTACATTGGAGAGATACAAATTACTAACTTCGTTGTGGGAGGAACTATAGTGTAAATTCAACAGTTGCTTGTTCTGTTTAGCCACCAATATACTAATTACTGTGTGTGTGGGCATGTCACTGTGCGAGCAGACCAGAATTAACCACAGCTTCGTGTGCTCTCGTGCTTCCCCTCAGCTGGGCATGGGAAGAGACCCAAATATTGACAGTGCAGGGGATGTGTGTGGGTGCTGGGGCTTCGGTGCTGTGTAAGACTAAAGGGGAATGTGGCAAAATGGATCGAGGTAGAGAGTGGGATAGTGAGCAAGTCAGCAGAACCGGGCTCAGCTGCTTCCAGTGCAGCAACGACTGGCTTAAGGCAGAAAATCTTAATGGAAAAAAAAAAATCTGATTTTAGTTTTTCTTTTAGATTTTGTATGCTGTTTCTGGAAAATGTTACTTCATTTGGTAGCTTGAAGTGTAAAAGTAAGTGCTTTTATAAAAATGGCACCACTCCAAACACTGAGACAATATGAGTAAAAAATAAAGGGTTTGAGCCATGTACATAGCAAACCTGATTTCCAGTCTCTTGATCTCTGAAATGGACCTGAAAGTATTTGGTATTTTCTTCCTTTTGGTGGGGTCACAGAGTGTTTCTTTTCTCTGCATCCTCTTGGGAAAAGTTGTAAGAGCTCAGCTGTAGGAGGGTGGACAGACATATGTGTGCACGCAGTGAGATCAGGCTTCATAAAAACATAACAAGAAGTGGGGCAGGCATCTTGAGAGATATACCAGCTGCTGTATTAATGATGAGGAGAGCTTTTAGCAGCAGAGCTTGTTAGCCACAGTCTTACGGAGTTGTGTCACTGTCACAAATTGGAAGCTATTTATCATTAATTAGAAAATTCTTACCCATTACCAAGGCCAAGTCTTCCAACGTTCATGATTCTGGTGCTGAAAAGTGAACTGGTTTGGACACAGCTGTGTTGCTTCACAAATCAAGGACTATGGTTCCACAGACTTACCCTTCTGATAGTAAGCTACCAGCTCAAGGCCTTCAGCTGCAGTAAGCAAGTGGTAAAGCTCACACTCTGGCATGGCACTAACACAAAAAAGCAAATTGAGCAGTCTCTTAAAAACAACAAGGAAAGGTGTGGTAAAATAGAAGCTTTAGTCGCTCAGTAAATGCTATTGGAAAGCTTCCTGTAGGATGTTGCAGTGAGTTGTGCTGCTGTCTTTCAGTGAAGGACGATAGCCAGCCATCTCAGGAACAGGGGATGATGCGTGTGGGGCTGCTAAAGTTAGATTTAGGTTTGAACAGTGAACGTTTTCCTTGAGGAAGGACCACTGGAAGCAAAGAAAAAAGACTAAAGTGGTCCTAGCAAAGAGCTGTCTGCCAGAAGGTGATGTGTGAAGAAGTCAGGAGTTAACTTATGGATGCTTGGTAAATGGCTCTGTGTCCCAGTTGTGTTTTGAGGCACTGTGCATTTCTGAACACTGAGCCTCTACAATACTGCAAGGTTGTACAGTAGTGCACTGTGTCAGGAAAAGAGGATTTCTTTTACATGCTTAGGCTGTATTGCTGGCAGACATGACAAAGCACTCTGATAAATTTGAGAGCTACAAAGAGCAGCAATTCCAACCATTCCCTGCTTGTGAGAACTTGTTTGCATGGTTTTGTTGGGAAGATATTCTTGAAGTAAAGGAGGAGGAAGAGGAGAGTGCAGAAGATGGGAGACAACCATTGAACCTCTTTTATTCTGAACTCTAAATACAGATTTGATTGCACAATAAAGGCAGGGAACAGTGATGTGCTCTGCTTGTGATCCAAGCTGCATGGAATTGCCTCTAACCTTTCCATATAATTCCCAGCTATTCCCCTCTACTGGAAAAATCAGTAGGAGCTGCATGGATGTCTGTTAAACATTGTCCTGAATCACAATGGTGGCAGTAAGAACCCAAATGGTTTCTTAGCAGAGAGCATGCTCATAACCAGCCACTGCCACATCCTATTGACCAGGCTTAGCAGAGCTCTTCTGACCCATTTCTTCTTTCTCCCTGTTGCTTAGCAACAGATACAGCATGTTAAAGTTAAAAAGGCTGGAAAACAGGCCTTCAGCAGCAGTTGCCTGTTTTCATAGGTTTCATTTGCTTGAGGGTAGACATTTGTAGTGGTTATGGTGAGTAATCACCCTTGTCATGGTCTCATATGAGCATTCAAATTGCTTTATTGCATGCCCTGTAAATGAGCAGAGCTATTATAGTACGGTTCTACCGACTTCTGACATCCAAGAGCCTGTTTGGATATACAAAAGATATCTGAAACACCTGAAAAAGGGGGGAGAGTCTTTAAATCCCGTCTGTGCATTAAACTGGAGGGTGCTGATTCATCAAACAGTAAACTGCTTCTTTTAATGGAAATGTCTTTATTGATCTGCTCAGAGCACAAAGTATCAGTCTAAGCTGTGAATAATAGGCAGAATCAATTCTAGTAATTAAATACCAATGCTGTAACTACTGTATCACACCCGTTCTCCTCAGGCAGTGTGGTGTATCATCTGATTGTAATGTCTTATGCATTGATAAGACTGCTTTGTGACTGTCTTGAAGAAAGAGATCTACCTCCACCTGAACTATTTTTCCTTTGTTAGAAACCAGCACAAAGGGTGTTTGTCACAGGTCTTCTGTGCTAACCTAGAAACTGCATAAAGACAGGTAGCCCTAACAGCCTACAGCTGAGCAGGAGGTCATTGATGGAGAGAGCTGTTGAAACCAGTTAGATGATGATTGTCATTTTTTGCGGGGGTGTATGCTGGCATTAACCAGCCTAGCTATCCCCTGGCTTCTGTAGTCTTCACAGCAAAACTGACAGCTGTGAAGAGAATTCCCAAGTTCTGTGAGCTGCTGCTGAGAGTGAGGACAAGCAGCAGAGTCACACTGCATGAGAAGTCAGAAATTGGTGGCTGAGGTTGGGGCAGGGTGGTTGTTCAGCATGCATTTGGAGTATTTGCCATGTCACAGGAGCATTTAGAGTGCACCAGCAAGGTGTTGTGTTGTTCATATCAGACACTCCACTTTTGAAATAAATGCACATTGTTTACACTTTGCTAATATATCTCTCTGATGTTGGAGGAGTGGGTCAAGAGGAGTACAGAGAATGTAGCAAATAAATGTTGGCTGCATTGCACACTCTTAAAATTACATTTTCTCTTGTTTGCAGTGAGTGCCATAATTCCTCTGACCGGATCAAGGTGCGAGTGTGGGATGAAGATGATGACATCAAGTCTCGTGTCAAGCAGAGGCTGAAACGCGAGTCAGATGATTTCCTGGGGCAAACAATCATTGAAGTTCGCACTCTGAGTGGAGAAATGGATGTGTGGTACAACCTTGGTGAGCCGGGCCTTGAGGCTGAAAACTTGTTACGTGTTGGTTTGGGAATGTTTGAGAGCACTTGGATGCATGTGGACAATTTACAAGAAGGGAAAAAAGTTTACATGGTTTCAGTGGCATATGATGCCGCTGCAGAGCAGCTGCAAAGCTGATCTCAGTTAAAATTGAGTATAACCTGCCAGAAGGTTGATGGTTTTTCTCTGTCAGCTACTTAAAAATACAATGGAAGAAATGCTTGTAGCAAGACTCTTATTCCACCTCTGCTGGAGATATGCTGTCCTGTGTTCTTTCTTTTGGTGTCAACACAAGCATTTTAGCACTTTGTAAGAACATCAGGTGCATTGCACTGGGCTGGCAAGTTCTTGAGACCTTTTCCAGTGACTATTGTAAAGGGTACCAGCAAGCAACCAGATGGTGCTGAGTTGACAGGCACATGAACCTGTCATCTTCTAGGAGATCCAAAATCTTCTTCCAGCAGTTCCCAGGAGTTCAGGACTATGGTGAAGTTAGGGACAAATTCCACGTCAGTCAGCCCTGTTCTCAGAAAGGAATATGTCCTTGGTGGTTCTAGTTCAGCTGACTGAATCCAAGAGCCTGTAGCACATTTGCTGGCAGAAAGGTGTCTTATGTCCGAAAGTGTGCATAGTTCTAATTAGATGTGTCATATTGAGGGTGTATCATGGCAGTTGTTTTGCTCGTGTCTACTTAGTATTATTCAATGTTTTGAAAGAAAAGAGAAAGTTTTCACTGTGATGACTCAGCCCAGGTTCCAGCAGTTTCCAGCAGTTTCTTTTGCCAGTATTGTCATCCTGAGATGGCCGTGCTCTGAACATAAACAATGCAATAATTGCTGATGGTTTTGCCTTCTAGAGAAGCGAACAGATAAGTCTGCAGTGTCCGGGGCTATTCGCCTACAAATCAGTGTGGAGATCAAAGGCGAGGAGAAAGTGGCTCCATATCATGTTCAGTACACTTGCCTTCATGAGGTAAGAGGTGTGAATATCTGTTCATTCTGACTATTGAGAAAGCAATTTTCTGATCTTTATTTTCTTGAAATGTTCCTCCTTACCCTAGGTGAGCTTTCTTTTCCCTGCCATGCAGTGGTAACACACTGAATCATCAAACCCACATTTGTCAAGGAGCAGCTTTAAGCTGTTTCCCCAACACTGGCTGGCTCAGTGTGTCCCACTGTCACAGCTGTGCTACTGTCAGAGATCAGGCTTTGGTTTCACTCAGAGCCCATGATGAGTTTAAGGTGGAGAAACCTGTGAATTTCCTTGAGTGATGTTTTCGGCATGTACTATATCTCTGTCTTTCTTTAGAGGAAGCATATTAAAATGCATTATGAGTAAATTGTGATTGAGGAGTCTCTGTCTTGGGGAGGTGATGCAGGTATTGGTGGTATAAATTCTTTTATCCTGCTGCAGTGGTGTGTAGTTATGAACAGCTGTTGGGGAGCAGAAGAATAAGCTGAGGTTTCTGGTACTGACTTGTCTCAGGATGGACTGAGCTAGACAGGCAGTGCTGCAGAAGTTGGGAGAAATCCAAAGATGACTTGTGAGAAAGACTGAAGGGAAAACCCTGTCTTGGAGAGATGCCCAGTCTGTCTGTGTCAAAGAAAAGGCAGGCAGCAGGGTCAGTCTCAAAAGTGCCTGAATAAGGAAGGGTAGTCAGAACCCTGTATACAAGAATATCCTGAGGTCAGTGAGGGTTAAGCAAATTCATCTTACACAGAGAAGGACAGTTGTATCACAGAGAAGAATGTTCATCTACAGGAACAGCATTTTTATCCAGCCAGTGAACTGGAGGAGCTCTGTGGTGTCTTCTGCCCTTACCAGCGAACCCTTTTAAGATAAATATGAAGCTCAGAAAGTAGGCTTCTCTTAGTAGGCTGTGTTGTATCCTTCAATACATATTTATTGTTTTTCACTTCATTGATGGCTACTATTTGGTAAGCTGTTTCGATTTTGTCTTTGAACATGCATGTTCATTTGCTGCTCTTTTTTTTTGCAAATAGGTATCTTTTTAACTATCACATTTTTCTTTTGTGTGTTCTAAAATGAAGATGATTTGCAGCAAGAATAATATAATCAGGAAAAATAGTACTGTAAAGCAGAGTCCTCTAGCTACTAATGAGATCATTAGACTTCTGCCTCGCTTACTGTAGGGAGCAACTCTCTGAAAGGCTGATGAATCTGTAAGTGACATGAATTTGAGGATTACTGAGAAGCCCACTGAGCTGAATGTGCTATTTCTGCATAGCAATGATAGCTGAAAACTTTTGCAGTGTTAGATAAAGTGAAAGGTTATGTCGAATAATATAATGCAAGTCTCTAGTTGTTAGGGGCAATCTTAAGGGTATCCTTTTCAGGAAGAGAAATCTGTTTGGACTGTTCTGTATGATAATAATTACAATGCTGATACAGAGCTGTAACGTCAGCTAGTTTAAATAGCTTGTCCATATTAAGGCATTTTCATGATGAGGACAGAAATGCGTAGGTTTCAGGAAAACTAATTAGTGTATGGTTTCAGTGCACTGGAGCACTCTTCTGAATCATTCACATTGTCTGCTGGGTAAAGTTGTAGGTATGCATGTGAAAAATTCAGCTATGAGATTCGTTCAAGAAGAAAGGAAGGTAAAAGCAGAAAATACAAAGTGGGCAGGGGGAAAAAAGAGGAGGAGAACAAAGAAATTTGTGATAGTGCCACCACATCAGCAGTTTCATGCTCTTCATGAATCTTAGCGGCTTCAGCAGCCTCACATACAGACTTGTCCTTGTTTTGTTTTTCAGAATCTCTTTCACCATCTCACAGATGTGCAAGGGAATGGGGTGGTGAAGATCCCTGATGCCAAAGGAGATGATGCATGGAAGGTGTATTTCGATGAGACAGCCCAAGAGATCGTGGATGAATTTGCAATGCGTTATGGCATTGAGTCAATATACCAGGCCATGACGTAAGATGCATTTCCTGTGTTCCTTAGTGCAGATAATTGGTGTAACTGATGGATGCTACTCTCACTGTTTAGCAGATGAAGTGTATCTATAATGGAAAGCTTGGCAGTGGCAGCTGCTCCTTACAGGTCTTACTGTGAATGGGAAGAGACTTCCTGTCTTTTAATCACTAATGTCCTCAAAGTCTAAAAATTATTTGTCTGCCGTTTCTGTTTTGAGACTCCCCAGTCTCTCTGAGAGCTCTTCTGTTGAAAAGGTGTTGCTCAAGGTTCCCACTGAAGGTTTCTGATGATATGAGAAGTGATGAGGTTTTGTGGAAGCATTTGTCCTGTACGTCTGTTGTGGCAAATGTTACAGTTCTTTGAAGACACTGATTTCCCAGGTGCTGCTGAAAGCACTTCCAGAAAGTTTCAGTAATGGTGCCACTGATTTGCCAAAGATTTGTCCTCTTTGGAGCTAGGTTAATGCAGTTCTGTATCTTCAAAGACCCTTTTCCTTGTCACTATACTTTTACTTGGATTTGGGATTAGTCATTCTTCCTCTTAAAGACTAGTATTGCTATACTTAGCTCATTTCTTATTTCAAATGTAATATAAAATGTAGCACACAAAAGTGAACTTTTTCACATGAGAAGCTAAAAGTTTTGGGTTATGAGTCCTTAGATGAGTTATGAGCTGCATTTATGTCACCTTGCAAGCAGCTTTTCTGCCTATTGGTTTAAGCCAAAATGGAAAAGAATTGGCAGGTTTCTCTGGAGGTCTAGTCACTGCTTATAGCAGGTCTATCTTGAAAGTTGGACTAGGCTGCTCAGGGATGTGAAAAATTTCCAAGGATGAAGGTGGAAGCCTCTCTGATTAGACCCCCCATTCCTCACAGCTTCTCTTCTTAAAGCTAAATGAATCCATTTCATGTGCTTATATTTACCAATTGCCTAAATGACCAATTGGTATGTAAGTGTTATGTAACAAGCATGGTTTTAAAGTTGAAGAGGGTAGATTTGGGATAGATAAAAGGACAAAATCTTTTACAGTGAAGGTGGTGAAACAATGCATGGATAGGCTAGGCTGCCCAGAGAAGTGGTAGATGTCCTGCCTAACCTGGAAGCTTAGGTTCAAGGTCATCTTGAATGGAATTTTATGCAGCCTGGTGTAGTTGGAGCGGTGGGTCCCTGATCACTGCAGAGGTTGGACAAGATTACCTTTAAAGGTCCCCTCCAACCCAAACTGTTCTGTGATTCTATGAGTCCCTCAGGGAGAAAAGTGGTTGTAAAGTGGTTCCCCGATTAGATTAAATTTCTCAGTGAGTATTTCTGCATAAAAATGCCCCATCTCTTCTGGCTACTGAAATGAACTTGCCATTTCCCATGATATAAGACCTCTTAAGCTCCGAATTTTTTTTAATTTTCTTTTTTTTTTTTTTTAGGACTAAGAGATTTTAAAAAACTTTCTCAATCATTTCACAGGCCTGGATGCTTCTAGCATAATTCTGAGATTCCGTGGAGGAGGGTTCCCTGATTTTAATGAGAGAATGGGAAAATGCAAATGAGCGTGCACACTTCTTGCAGGCTGAATGGGTTAGCCATAAGGAATCACACATATCAGTGCAGCACAGAAATACTAGAATGTACTTTCAGTGGCCATTAATGCTTTCCAGCTGCTGCCACCTCATGACACCTCAGAACCTGTGTCTGCCTCAAGCAGCAGCAAATCGTGTCGATTTCCTTGTGTCAGGCTTGGTTCTAGGAATTGGCATCAGGACCCAGGGCATCACTAAGTCACGTACTGTCGGCAGCAAATGACTGAGAAGCTGTTTTATGATCTGGAAATGGCTGCAGTGAAGGGATTTCTCTTTGTTTTGAGCTGTTGTCTAGATGGCACCTTTCTGAATAAAAGCTCTGAGATGCTGGAGTTCTGTAAAGTAATGAAACGTAACTTCCATCTGTTCATGGTGCCCACCAGCACAAGGGGTCTATTAAAGGGGTAAAGTCAAGTCCTGCTGCACAAAAGAGACCAGAATGACTTACATCACTGTCCTTTTGCAGGCATTTTGCATGTCTCTCCTCTAAATACATGTGCCCAGGCGTGCCAGCTGTGATGAGCACCTTACTTGCCAATATCAATGCTTATTATGCACACACCACTGCCTCCACAAATGTGTCTGCTTCGGACCGCTTTGCAGCCTCCAATTTTGGGGTAGGTTTGTGGGTTTGGTGATGTTGTGATTGGACTTCTTTAATTTGCTACAGTGCTTCCACCCTTGAGTAAATGATTTGTTCTGTTTAAAGAACATTAAATTTTTGAGGAATTCAAAGCAGTGGAACTCTTATACCAGACAAAGAGCATGGGTTTATTGTCTTCATCATCACACATTTCAGATATCAATCAGTGTAATGCATTGTGATGTTGATTCTTTGTGTTCACATCACAGTGGAGCACAGATGGTATGGAATGAGCAAACAATACTAACTCTGCATGTTAGTGCTGTTGGTAAAATATACCGTGTGATCTTGTAATTTCAGAGCTTTGTTTTTAAAAACAGAAACTGCTTTAGGAGAAAAAAAGCACCACCACAAAAGAAGTCTATCCCCTTAATGATTAAAATGTTTTGTATATAATTTGTGGTGGACTTGAGTATGCTGGAAAAGTATTTGGAAAAGCTCATGCTTCCCATCCGACTGAGAAGTTATTAATAGGTTGAGGAGGTGTTCACAATGCCAAATGAGAATTCAGTGGAGAGACCTGACCTCAAGAAGTTATGTCACAAGAAGCCTGTAGTACTTGTCACTTATCTAGATAAGATCACAGAGCTGTATCATTGCTCTGAATTAGACCCTTTTCTGCCTGTAATTTATTCATCTCTGAATAAGTATTTTCTCTCAAATACAAGTTTGGTGTAAATTGCAGATGGAAAGTCAGAGTGGTTTCTGTTCTGCCTCTAGTTCAGAGTGACAATGGAGTGTTTTTTCTGACAATTGTGATGTTTCACAGACTACAGAAATAATTACAGTTTTAAAGTAAATCCAAGAATTGAAAGAAAATACTGTTTGCACAATGCCATGTATCCATACTGCTTTCTCCGGCTCTCATGAGATCTGACACTGATTACCTGATACTTTGCTGAACATGGATTGGCCAGTGGTGATATGTGAATGTTTATTGGTGCTTTCTGCTCAACAGAAAGAACGATTTGTGAAACTTCTGGATCAGCTTCATAATTCACTTCGGATTGATCTCTCAATGTACAGGGTGAGTGGGATTAAACAGAATCCTTTCAGGTATTCTGGTGGGCAGAATGGAAACACACCATTTGGAGTTCTCTTACATTTCTAACTTCTTGCGTAGTTTGTGTCTTAAGGAATTGTCATTAAAAGTTGTTGCTCAAATTTTGTTTTGTTCATGGATCGAACTTAGACCTTGTTTTTTATTTCCACTGTAATTTGCTTAAGACTTTTGAAATAATTTGAGCATTGTGAACTGTGCTTATCTCTGATACTTCCCCAGAAGTTTCCAATCCAAGTTGGATTGGATAAAATAATTTGAATTATTCTTATCAGCTACTTCAGGTATCATGTAAAAAGAGAAAATAGACTTGTTCTCCCCTACTATGAAAGAAATATTTTAGAGCACCGTGTTGTCATTTACTTAAGGTTTGGCAAACTCAAATCACGATGTAAGGTCAGGTTTGAGATCCCACCCCACTTCAGCAGATTGTGAAGAGATGAGTTTCAGATGTTAACATTAGTCCAACAAGCTTGATGAACCCTACACTTTCTTTCCTTGCTACTCCTGAGTCAATATTATCTTATCATGTGACTTGGCTGTTTTTTTCCCTTAAATTCCTTGCTATATTATTTCAGTCTGTGACTAATTCATTGAAAAGTTTAAAAATTGTGGCAAAATGTGAGCTTAGATTTTATTTAGTTATCCACTTCTGATTTTAGCATTTATCTGAAACACTGAAAAATATATAGAGGAGAAAAACATGAGATGATAAAGAGAAGTGCATTAGGAAGACAAAAAAAAAAGGAAAAGGGGAAAGGTGCAAAAGAAGATAAAAGGAATATTGTGTGAAGAGCTATTCTAAAGCTACATTACTAGAAAGAAAAGGTCTAAATAGAGGCAACTGATCCACGGAATAGCAGAGGGAAAATTATCAACCCATGACAATAGGAATCTGTAACAGTGCTGCCTTTTTTGTTTGCTTGGTGTTCAGTAAAAGCTGCTTTTTCGTGGCTAATGCAACTGAAATGTGCGCTAACAAGATCTTACATAAAGGACCAGGAAAGATTTGTGTAGTTTAAATAATATAGGTGTAATCTAATTGACATTATATTTGGAGAAACAGCTGAAGCATTATGGGAGCATTTAGTAATTATTTTAAAACCCTAAAGGGCAGGTTAAGTTTTGAAAGAAAAAGTGTTAATTTGCAGCTTTCCAAACAGGAGATGGCAATTTATATTCTTCAAATAGTTTGTATTTAGATCTTTAACCATGGAAGTCTTTGATTTTGGTAACTAACTTGAGTTCCAGAGAACCCATGTGTGGACAGCTTAACTTTTAAAAAGAGAGTTGTCTGAGAAGGACCATCTACAAATGACTGCAAAAAGCATCACATTGCCTACAGTGGTTAGCTGAACTTCAGTAATACTCAATTATTACTGTCAAGAGACAGCATATTTTTCTGCAAGTCCTCAGTAAAAAGTGAAAACTGTTTCCTTCTGCCCTTTTCCCCTTCATATCTAATAATTTTTGAACATGCAGATATGACGAGATTATGTGAAGAGAAGGTTGCTCCTGCTGTTTTACTTGCAGCAAAACAAATCCCATCAGCTTGAATGTAAGAACATGCTGAGGAACATGAATACTGTTAAAGGACACATGCCCACAGGAGACAGTGGGAATGCTGGAAAGGGCACAGTGCCTGAGGTTGGAAAGGGAAGAGTTTTGTGCAAAAAGCAAAGCTAGCTGCATTCAGCATATGTATTTACACATGGCATCTCACAAGGTTCTAGCTAGTTCCAGTACTGTCTTATGAAAACTGTGCTCATTTTTCCTTTTTGGTCTTGTTTACTTCTCTGGAGAGCTGTTGAATACACCACACCCCTTGGCATCTTAGAAGAGAAGCCAAAAAATGGAGCATTGAGTGCAGAAAGGAAAGGTCTCACATAACGCCAGGCAAAAGGCCAGGGCTGCCAGTGGTGAGGCTGTTTCCAGCCTGCTCCTTCTGCAGCCGAGGAGACCATCCCTGCCACCAAGGCCTGTCAGTCTCCTGGCATCCACAGACTTTACATTTATACGAGAAGCTGTTTAATTAAGCAAACAGATAAGCTTCTGCAGCAAAAAGGCCTTATTTATTGAGCATTGTTTTGACTGGTACAGGCTTCTTGAGCAGGAAATGTTTCCAAGACAGTTTCCTTATTTAGCACATGCTTGAAGCCTTGCATGGATCTGACTGTGCTTTCAAACAGGATTTCCCTTTTCTGTCAACAGAATAACTTCCCAGCCAGCAGCCGTGAGCGGCTGCAGGACCTGAAGTCTACAGTGGATTTGCTGACCAGCATCACCTTTTTCAGGATGAAGGTAGGGATATGGGTGGGGATGGGAATGGCATCTCTGCAGTTTTTTTTTCCCCCCAGGAGTTGATTTCCCATTTTCAAACCATTGTTTCATGTTGTTTTTCTTTAGACACTTAAGGAAAATGGAAATAATCTGCTGACAATGTATAAACATCCACATTTTGTCTTTAGTTTTCTGTATTTTGCATTATGAAGATGTAAATTGCTTTTTCCCTAAAATGGCACAACTCTCTCCCACCCTCCCTTGCAAAAAAAACACAAAAAAAATTGGAGAGGAGGAAGAATAAAGGGAATTGTCTAGTTTTAAGAAGATAATTTGCTTTTTTAATAACATTAGGAAAGATACTCACTATCTAGTAAATATTTTAGAGTTCTCTTGTGGAGGATGAGATAGTAAAATGGGATAATATCTCTCAGTACAGATCCAGGAGGGTTGTTATGAATGCTAATGTGCTGGTTTCAGAATGAAGTTTATTGTCCTAGCAATATGTAATGAGATTATTTTATATTCCTGATTTTGAGCTTCTAAACTTTTTTAAAAGATTACAACCTAATATTGTTGGTTAGTACATGCCACTTAAAAATGTTTATCTTATCAAAAACAAAGCAAGTGCTTAATTTGAGCTACTTCAAGAAGTGCTTAAATTTTTACACATAAACCCTAGTGTAAATGATGATTTAGATCTTTATTTTAAGAGTATTCATTCAGACCATCTGTCTGTGTTGGAAGCTTGATTTATAGAGATACTCTGAAAAGTTTAGAGGTACTGAAAATATCAAAATTGTCAGGTTATAGTTGTATTTGCAGGGTGACAATTGCCTGTCAGTTTAGTTTATAGTACCTCTGCAGCATTTTCCTAAAATAGTGTAACAATGAAATAATGAAAACAGCTGCTGTTGCCAGAGGAGAAGGCGTATCAGTTGGCATGTCCCTAATGATTCTGGTTGCTTTAAAATTCAATAAAGTGATGAAAGATGTCCTTAATGAAAGTTTTTTGTATTTAAAGGCAGATGAATGGTCTTTGACAAGACTTTGCAGATCAGATGTAAACTGCTCTGCTGGTCTGTTGCACATTCTTTCAATGCTGTGGAAGATTGCCTGCAGGCTTTGTAACAAAGTCCTATAAATTCAGCAGAAATTGTGTGTTTGGCTCAAATTATACACATATCGAGCCACATGATCTGTCTCTTCTGGGGAATCTTCCTTGGCACATCAAAATCTCTTTTATGCTTCAAATGGTCGGTGGGGAGATAAGTGTTGTCACTGCTTCTTTATGCCTGTGGAGAGTGACCCATTTGTGGTTTCAAGTCACAAGTTGCTTAAAGCAGATCCACCAAGCCTTGAGTGGTTTCCAAAACACTGATGTGTCCTTTCCCTGTTTGATTTACGAACTGTGCTTTGTTTGACTCTCTTTGTTGTCCCCTTGCCAGGTCCAAGAGCTTCAGAGTCCACCCCGAGCTAGCCAGGTGGTGAAGGACTGTGTAAAAGCTTGCCTCAATTCCACCTACGAGTACATTTTCAACAACTGTCATGAGCTGTACAGTCGGGAGTACCAGACAGATCCTGTGAGTAGCTGATAAGCAGGCAGAAATTGAATTTTTCTTATTTTCTTAAGATAATAACAAGAATAATAATTGATACAAAAAGCCAGCCCAAACAAAGTTGCGTGACTTGTTATCTTCTGAATGCAGAAAATCTGTAATCAATTAATGAGCACTAATTAGTAAGGGGAGGATGATAATTGTTTTACACTAACTAATTATGATGTGTTTTGCCAGCCTCAGCAGTTATTTGTGAAGGGAAGGTTTGATGTAGCTTTGAGTGAGCAAAAGCCAATTACACAAATGTAGGCTGATCAAGGAAGCTGTCATTAGCATATGTAAACCTCAAGCAGTGAGATTTTGCCTTGTTTTCAGGCACCCAGTATCCTGCACTGGGTTTAGGAGGTGCCTCTAGACACAAACTCTTCTCAAGTGTGTGAGAGCTCCACTGGCCTCTCTGTAATAATGCACACACAACATGGCAACAGGGATACAGTCACCAACCAGGTGCCTAAAGAGCAAGCATTTGGAATAGGCTTAGGGCAAATGATGTCTCAGCAGGTCTCCTGGAGCCTGGCTGAGGTAGATGACAAACCTGGTGTGGTAGATGACAAAACAGGGATTAGGTGGGTTTGAGGCCACCAGTCAGCAACGTGGTTTGGCTTGTTACTGTGTTTTGCATTAGATCAGACAAGTTGCCAGCAATCATTAATAATTTTAAGCTCTTTGGATGAGAGGGTCCACAGGTGTGCTTGGAGTTTGCATGGTGATCTGCATTTACCAGATTACCATTGCTTTTTCTTTGCACTTATATTTTATGCTGGTTTTCCATTGGCTTCCTTCTCAGAACAAAACTCAGGACCTTCCTGCCGAGGAACAGGGCCCCAGCATCAGAAACCTTGATTTCTGGCCCAAGCTCATCACTTTGATAGTTTCCATCATAGAAGAGGACAAGAATTCTTATACCCCAGTCCTGAATCAGTAAGAATCCTCCATGGCATGTTTGGCTAATGCTAGTCTGTGTCTGCTCTGCTTTATTTGTTAAACTGCTTTCTATCTCTTCTGTCACTTGTGCATTTATAGAAGTACTTATCTTGTCTGTCTGTCTGTCTTTCTGTCTTATCTGTCTCTGTCTATATAAATAACTTTTTGATTGGGATGGAAGAGTTTCAAAAGGTTCAGTTACGATGGCGTTCGAGCACAAACACCCTGATTATTACAATCCTGAACTCAGGGAGGCACCTGAAAATGGGGTGAGAGCTCTTTTGGTTTTTTCTGATGTTGAGCAGTTCCGGGGTGCACATTAATGCACACAGTAGTGCTGTGGTGCCTTACACTGTGGCTTAGGAACGTGGTGTTCAGTGCAGCACTGGGAGATTGCACTGGGTGGAGTTTGCATAGCACTGGAAAGGACCCTGAAATGGGTCTGTTCAGCTGGTGGATACCTCTCCTACAGTCCCACAGGGCAGAGAGAGACAGAGATCCTACAAGGTATTACACACAGAGACCTGGATTGTGCCCTAATCATCATTGATCTAACATGATTAGCAGTCACCTCTCAGCCTAGTAACTTTTCTTTCTCCTTTCAAAAAGGAGAAAGAAAAAAAATGGACAAGGAAGGGGAAAAAGGTGCCAAGGGCATAGAGATCACATTCCCAGAATAACTGTGTGCACCTCTTCTAGGAAAGATATGCACGACTTGTCTTTCTGAGTTAAATAAATTTTTTTATCTGTACCACAGAGTCTAGTCCATGATCTCTGATTTTCACCTGGTCCATTAGGGTGAAAGAAGCATCTGTAAAGTTGAGCTTTTTAGCTTGTAGCATAGCTCAGAGCTAAATAAGGAAGAGCCCTTTGCTTTGACATATGCCAAAGCCTTTTCCAAATATCCCCTCAGGTTTCCTCAGGAGCTTGCAGTTGGGAAGATCAGCGCAGAGGTGATGTGGAGTCTTTTTGCCCAGGATATGAAATATGCCATGGAAGGTAAGAGAATGTCTCACTGCTGTTAGCTGACTTGTTGCTGGTCTCTTGTTCTCCATCCATTTGGTGAAAATGAGGCTTAAGCTTGTGAGTAGCATTGCTGATGGGAGTGGGGATTTTTAGTGGTTTGTTTGTTGGTGCACAGCTGGTTTATGGTCAGAACTGAGGCTGAGATCTGCATAAGCTGTAGACCTCCATGTCAGGCTGTGTTGCAAGCTGTTCAATGGACATTCCAGCAGGTTTGAAATCAGAAGTTCCCTTTGGCCTAGAAGTTACGATGGCTTGGATGAGCAGCCAGCAGCAGCTTCATCTTCCATTGTGCTGTGGTAAGAAAGGGTTGGAGAAGTTGGTGCACTCTGAGTTGTGCCATGGCTCTGGTTCCCTGGATAATACAGCACAGGTTGTCTAAGCCATTGGCAGAAAGATGCTGTTATAATAATTCCTGCTGCAGACATCTTCATTTCCAGTTAGTCTTTGCAATAATTCCATCTGCAAGTAAGGAGAAAATTTTACTGTTTCTGAAAATGAGTTAGGCATGCAAAACCCAGCAAATGTCCACAAAGGAATTCTTCTTCTTGCAGTACTCTTCTGATGGTTGCTTTCTGAACTTGACTTTAGTTCTATATGTTGATTTTCACAATCTCACCAACTTTTCAAAAGTTTCAGAGAGCATCCAGCTCCCACTGTCCCTGCGGGGTTGGGCTTTATGATCGTTCGTAAGGTGAGACTGTGATAAAACAGAAGTGCCAGGGCTGTCTGCAATGTGCTATCTGTATTTATATTCCAAACTGAAGTCAAGCTACTACTTTTGACCACTTACAAAATTTTGCTCAATCCACTTGTCCCCACTGTGACCTGAACTCACTTACAGGAGTGACAGCCAATTAGACTCTTCAGATTGCTTGGGAAAAAATGCCGCCAGTAAGACAGCTGCCTGCATTTTGTTCTTTGGAAACAAGTCTGTGGGGTTGCTCTGTAGGTGAAAAGATTGACTCCATTTATTTTATTAATCTCTGTCACTGCAACAGATGTGGAGACTGTGCTGTAGGGGGACACTCTTTGCCAGGTGAAGGCTTGAATCTGACATGCTGCAGGGCTGGATGAAATGTTCTCAATTCTGTGTTAGGAACATTTTATATATGCTTGTACCCCACAGTGCCTTTGTTTTGTGAGGTCAAGCTCATGTAAGAACAGAGACTGGGAAGAAGGACTGTGACCTACTAACTGTGTTGAAGAGTCTCTTCTATAGTGACTGTCACTGCTTGCTCATGTGTTAGAGATAAGGCAATGGTGATCATTTCATGGTCTCTTTCCCTAGAAACCATTTGCTCCTGCAAACCATTTTAGCTCCCCTTTCAGTTTTGTCCTTATTTATCTAGGAGGGATGGAGCACCTTTCCTATGAAGAAAGACTGTGAGAATTGCAATTGTTCAGCCTTTGGGGTGATGACCTACCTGGGGTACCTGAAGGGAGCCTACAAGAACAACGGAGAGGGGCTTTTTACAAGAGTGTATAGTGACAGGACAAGGGGGAATGGCTTCAAACTGAAGGAGAATAGATTGAAATTAGGTATTAGGAAGAACTTCTTCCCTGTGAGGGTGGTAAGGCACTGGCACAGGTTGCCCAGAGAAGCTGGTTTTGCCCCTGGCTGTGTTCAAGGCCAGGTTGCATGGGGCTTGGAGCAACCTGATCTAGTGGAAGCTGTCCCTGCCTGTGGCAGGGGGTTGGAATGACATTATCTTTACAGTCCCTTCCAACCCAAGCCACTCTATGGTTCTTTCTACTCCTGTGTGCTCTTCTTCAAGAATTTATAATGCAATTTCCTCTCATACATGTTAAAAGTGCCCTATCTTCCTCCTTTGTCTGCAGCAGTGAGAATTGCAATTGCATGTCTCCAGATCTTGTTGTTCACCTTCCTAAGAATCCCTTTCCCTGTTGCATCCAAAGTGCAGCTGTATGACTGTCAAAGGGGACGTTAATTTTTTTTTTCTTTGTTTGGTTGCCAGTGCCCAGATTAGCTTGGTCTCCCAAGTTTTCTCTTTTCATGTCTCATACCATGTCCCCACTGATGACTCTGGGCTTATTTTACCTTTTCCTGATCTCCTTCTGGTCACTTGTGAGCTTCTTAAGACAAGCATTGGTATCACCAATGAGTTCCTCAGTGCATAGTAAATGCTTGTTGAAAAGAGCATCCCTCTTCAGAATATTTCTTGGTGACAGAAGTAGATACAAATGCAGCTGGTGGACAGGGATTTTGCATTTTGAACAAAAATCTAAAAACTGCTTGGTAATTTATTTGTAGTCTAACTGTTCAAGTTCTGCAGGAGGGTTGAACAGTGATAGAGTCTGTGTTAGGATGTGTCTCTTCCAAATATATATTCAAGAAATGCTTAGGGTGCAGAATTCTATTTGAGGCAAGTGTGATTCCTCACACTGCTCTGCTCTCCAGAAACTTGTGAAGATAACCTTTAGAACAAGCTCTACAATAATTCAATTACAGGCCTTACTACATACATTTTAAATACAGATGATTGCATTAGCTTGCTGCATTTTTTTTAAACTGGGGGAAAAGGGATTAAAGGAAACTGATTAAATGATGTGTAGGATGATAATTAGATTTGCCAGCCTCAGCTCTTGGCTCTGTCATTTCTCAGGTTCAGCTGCTGGTTTTTCTACCAGTTAACCTGCACCAAGAGTTTCATATTCCTTTTCCCAATTTGTGCCATAATCCCTGGGTACATTTCTTGTCTGCTCTGAGATCAGGAGCTGTGCAATAAAAGCTAATAATCTATTTTTTGGAAATATGTGCACATAAGCACAGAGTACACTACTTGCCCCTAATTTTCTTCATGGTGTTTTCCCTTATGTTCTGTTCCTAAGTTCTGGATAACATGAGCTCATTCACCTCACCAAGTGGTAAGTTCATGCTCCTGGATGGAGCTTGTAGCTGTGAGTAGACAAAGACTTTTATTTGTTACCCATAGTTTTAGCACTTTGGATGTAGTATGTAACACTAGCTCTAGAGTTCTGTAGCTTTTATGCCAGCAATAAACAGACTTGCAAAGAAGACTTGAAAGACCATACTGCTGCTGTAGAAATGGAGGGCATGTGTTGTAAGGAGACTCTGGAGGAGAAGGAGTTCAGACCTGGCTGCGTGAAACTGCTCCCTCCCTCCCAGCCTGCCTCCCTGCATCCAGCCTGCTGCTTCCACACTGCTCTCCAGTAGCTGGAGCTTACCCCCAGATACACCATGCGGCCTGTGCAGGACAATGTATAAATCCTAATTTACACCTAGAACGTGGAGGGATTCAGACCTGGAGTTCGTGCCAGCCTGTGGATGCTGCAGCAGTGTGTCCTTTTGGCACCTTCTGGAGCGTCAGATTGCTATTATGTAAAATTTTGAATCATAAAAATGAAACACCTATTCTCTGTATAAATCAGCAGCTGGTAGCAGTAGGCATGGCAGCAGTGTGCTTGACTGCTGGATATTTTGCCTTTGGCTGTCCAAAGGAGCCTCAGTGTCTGAGGCACAGCAGAATCTCCAGGATCTACCCCATTTGTTTTCTCTCTCCCCCAAAGCAGTGACTACTCAAGGCACCATGCACAGCATTTCCCTGTTTGCTGGGTCTTTAAGAAGTGTGCCTTGTTCCCCATCAGCCCAAGAGTAAAACAGGCTAGATACACATGTCCCAGACTTGCTTGGCAGGCTTATGTCACCCTGGAGTCACTGTAGGGTAGAGGTTGATTTTCCAAGCTGTACAGTTGGCTCCACCCCGGGACACTGACCAGTGCTCAAGCAGCTGGATATCTCTCTGTTAGTGCACTATCTGTAGTTAGTAGTTTTTCTCGTTGACCTCCCTGGAACCTCTGGCACCCAGAAATCACAAACACCCCAAGCAAAGAGGCTTCTGCTCTTCTTTGCTAGAACACCTTAAAAGATAGTAATAGAAAATCAACGTCATTCTTGACAGCAACATTTCATCTTAGTTTGGACACATTAGTATTAGGAGAGCTGCAAATTGGAAACATCTCTGATAGGAAAAGAGACTGAGTAGACTTGGCAGGCAGGATTGAAATAAATCATTCTGCCACTTTCTCACTTCTAATAAGGAGAAAGGGATCAGAGGCACACACAGATGCCAGCTATCTAAAGTGTTGACACTTCAACAGCCCTGATACCTATTAGAGTTTCTGTACAGAAATTTGGCATTATTTGCTGGATGTTAACCCATAAAAAATAGGCTAACAATCAAGAAAAAAAGAAATCTGTGATTGAGGAGTGTGTAGGTAGAAGTCCTGTTCTCTGCCTGAAAAGGAGAACTGGACATAATACTAGAAAATGTGCTGCTAGGCATGAGTTCCCTATTAATGCCTCAGTAATATGGCCTTGGTTACTCCAAAAGCTTTTCTCTGAATAAGGCTGTTTCTAGCTGAAATCTGCTAAGGAAGTGTGGGAGACTTACAGAACTCTGTGGTCTTTTCAGGATAAAACACAGCAGTTGCTGCACGGTATCTGTGTCCTGTTCTGCTGCTGCTGCTGCTAAGCTCTTTTAAAGCCAGCAGGTTATAGAAGAGAACAGAAATGTTCTAAGACTGATGGCTGCCATGATCTTCACTTTACTTTTTCTAAAATGAGTTTTCAATGTGTGCCTCTGACTGATGTGTTTCGATGTCACCTTCAGGTGGTCTTAAACATTTCCACTTACAAAGGAAGCAACTGATCAAAACTATGTGAGGTCCATTGAAAGGGGAAGGGGAGATGATGCAAGCTGGGGATGGGGGAGGTTGGGTCTTTGTTGGCTTTCCTTGTCCTCCAGAACATTTGAGCTGTTCATTCTTGTCTTCTCTCTGTCACAAGCCCCTCCTTTCTTTCGAATACGTAAAGTTCTCTTCTATGGTGGTAAGACCTCTCCTTTCTTTTAGTTTCCTGTGATTTATCTCTTAGTGTCAAGTGTCTCCTTTAGTGCCTAGATAGCAGGTAGTCCTAGTAGCTGTACTTGGGTTTATGCTTCTGTGACTGTTTTGCATCTTCTTCTTCTGCAGCTTAGAAGTGTTTTAGATGTCCTAGAAAACAGGAAGAAGCTTGAATTGCTTGCTTTTGTTGCATTGTTTAATTTTGAGGAACTAAATCTGATTTAAGTCCTTTTTACGTACAAGTCAGACCTTTCCTCAGCAGGAACAACACTTTCTATGTGCTGGAGCAGCAGCTGGCAGCAGCACACATCCGAGTTAATGAAGTTATAATTGTCCATCAGTTTCCTCACTCACAGGGAGCAGAGCAGGCACAGTTATTGCTCTGTTTGTTTCCAGTTTTAGTTCTGCAGAGGGAGTTCTCATTTTCTTCTACCATTGCTCGAAGTATAGCAGAGGGTCAGCAGTTCAGATGCTGAGTATACTTCTGCTTTCTTAGTGCTCAAGAAAGATATGAGGTTATTAATGTAAAACAGGAATGGACTTCACACAGTTCCCTGTGGAGTGAAATGGACCATAGTACATGTAATTTGTCCATTGAACCATCAGTCCTGAGGATTATGTCTCAGATATTGGGCATTTTAATCTCTTCAAAACAAAGATTGGGTTTCTCTTTCTTTCTTTTATTCTATTACTTTTTTTTTTTTTTTTTTTTGAGATTGTATCTGTATGGGTCTGTGATGTGAGCTAGGGGAAAATGTGTATTACGCTCCTACAAAAGCTTGCAAACAAACCACTGGAACATTGATAGTTTACAAAAGTTTATGGAAATATTGGCATGAACATTTCTCTGGATTTTGTGTCTTCAGTTAGGTAATTCACACTTGATTTGGACTTTATTCTTGTCATGTTGATGAAGGTTCACGAGAGATGTGGAAGTTTCTCAATGTTTTGAATTAGTTGCAAGAATTCACATTTACCTGAAAATAGATAATGTTGTAAGATAGGCATGCCTATCAGTTAATAAGCCATTCAGAGTTAAGAAAAATACTCAGTCTTTTTAACATAGCTGAAACCTGTCTGCATGTGAGCAGTGATGCCCTTGGAAAGTTACATCATTGATGAGGTTTCCACGTTAAAGGTCAAAAGAAGAGTCTAAAGTGAAATACTGGGGTAAAAACCTGAGGCTAAGCCAAAATCATGTATGTTTTAGTGTAATATCTCACATTGTAGTCATGGACTAGCAGCTTGCTATGGTGCTAGAGTGAACAAAGAAGCTTGGCACAAAATGTATTCCTGCTGTGAAACTTGGCAGAAGAAAGAGATGGATGCAAACAGGAGGCACAGGGGAGCAGCAGTGCAGAATTGATCACCTGATGATGCAAGGTCACAGTGCAGGGAAAAGTCAGCTGCTGAGTCCTCATATCATGAAAAAGGAATTAATTTAATCTCTTCAAGGAAGATTTGGAAGAAAAGCAATGCAAGTAGAAGGATCTGCCTGTGTAAGCAATGAGAGGTAGCTTGGGAGAAAGCATTGAGCTGCTTTTGGGAGAATTTAGTAAGTATTTTAAATACATAATTGTGGGCTGATCAGAGGTGGGAGTCAATTACTGAAAGATGGTAGTGTGGATGTAGGCTGTGAAGAGTAAAGACGTGGACCCTACATTTCTCCTGATAAGGAAGGGGAGCGGTGGTCTGTGGAGATGATCTCTGCAGAAACGTAGGGCCAGTGCTTTAGTGGTGTAGGTGTGTGGGAAGGGCTGTGTTGTGGAGGTACGGGCATTATACAGGGAGAAACTGCATTTTCCCAGCATTTCCTGGGTACAAAAACATAAGGAAACCTGGCAGGAGGAACAAGCTCAGCAGCAGACCCTGCTTTGTGGAAGAGAAATATTAATTTCTCCAAGTGGGAGCAGGGAAGGCTGCAGTTCCTGTGTAGCTCATTTGATCTTGTTTGAGTCACACTGTCAAACTCTTGGTGCTTTCTACTGTTGTCTCATTGGGAATGTAATGTAACATGCTGCTATTGCCTTTGTTTATATCCAAGAATGAACAGATTTGCTCGCCTTGATTTTTCCCCTGCAAAGATGGAGTCTCAACTGTGATATGTTAAATGAAAAGGCCATGAGACATTGCTCTGTTTTTATTGCTTTGACAACAAAAAATGTTCAACAAATGGAAGTATTAATTAGAGATACAGAAAAATCTCTAGAGCCCCAATAGTCCCAACCTCCAAGAACTCCTGCCTGCTGCAAAAACCCTGTGTTGTGAAGATCTTGTGGCTCTATAGGTGCTTCATCCTCAACACTCTTGCATTCTGCAGACCTGCTTCATGAGTCCTTCCCATGCCTGGTGTGGTTACAGTGGTGAATTCAGACCTAACTGCTTTTTTTCCCCTTCCTTACAGAGCATGAGAAACACAGACTGTGTAAAAGTGCGGACTATATGAATTTACACTTCAAAGTGAAGTGGCTGTACAATGAATACGTTCGTGATCTGCCTGCCTTCAAGGGAAAAGTGCCTGAATATCCAGCGTGAGTGTTTTAAGTCTCCTGTAGTAAATCCCCACTATCTATTTCCTTTTGTTACCTTGGCGGTAGGGTGGCCATTTGGATCTCCTGCGGCTGCCTTCAAGATACATAATTTCTTACCTCTCAGTTTTCTGTGTTTGTGTGCATGTTTTTCCCCTGTGGTGTTCTGTGCCACTGCCCCTCACCCAGCTCAATCCATTATTGTACAATATCTCCCAACATTTCCAAAGCTCAGCAATGGCATGGACAGACTTCACGCTACTCTGTGCCTGCAGTGTGGGCAGTTCTTGAATAGAAGATGTGTGCCTACAGATATGCTTTATGAATATATACTGTACATGGATGTCATATGTACACACACAACAGGATTTTTAAGTAAAGATAATATTTTTCTTAGTAAGACTAGGTGGCTTAGTTGGAAGCTTCAGATAAGCTGTTGCTCTTGAGCTCTAAGCAGTTGTTTGCAGCTTCTAACTTTAAAAGAGCAACAATAGATTTCAGACCTGGAAAAGTTGTATGAGACCAAAAGGTTGTGAGAAGGTGTATGAGACCAGAAGGTTTTCTGAACAATTTGGGGAAAATGGTGTAGCTAGAGTCCCACCCCTGCCTCAAGCAACAGCGGGTATCCTGGGTCTTAGCAGTGTTTTATCTGGTTTTCAGAAGCTTTCAGTGATGTTTGCTTCACAATTCCTTTTATCCTGTGTTTCACTGTTACTCCTTCACTGGGTTTAAGGATTTAACATACACTCTCCTTTTCACCCCCTCCAAATCTTTCTTGCTTCAGTTTGAACTTGTTATAGCCTATATATAGGCTGCACATAGAGAATAAATTGTTCTGCTTTACAGTAGTAAAATGCTTTTCTCATGCTTCTTTATGGTCTGCTGGTTCTTGTTTGTTCCTAGCTTTCCTTCTAAGTGGGGTTTACTCACCCTTTCAGGATAATTTGTGTCCGAACGTAACAGTTGGCCTTAAATATTGATGTTTCATCTAGACCTTGCCATGCATTGCCTTGCAGGCAGTGCTGTTGCTTTCATGTGTCATGTGCTGTGTTGAAAGCAACCTTTTTTATTTTCTTTTATTGAGAGATATTGCTGGCTAGTGGTGCTCCCAGTGGGCCATTGGCTGCTCTGCAGGCACCCTCAGCATTGTGCCCCACAACACTGCTGTTCCCACCCCGTACATGACTGTTCTGTGCTGTCTAAATGCAGCACTTTACCGCTCTTAACAAACACATTATTCCTGGACTGTGTTTCCCGTTTTGCACTTTGAATTCTCTTGCCATGCTGTTGTGCATGCAGTCCCTCAAGCCTGGTGCTAGCTGCATGCTAATCAGACTTGAGGCAGTTGGGCATAATTGCTCAGTGTGGGCTGTGGGCCTGATTAAGAAATCAGGTCAGCAAGAGACATAAGCTGCTCGCTGAGCAGGATGCTAGAGTGGCAGTCTCAGAAGCCCCTTTCTCTTTGCTGTGCCTCTGAGTCAGGGCAGTCTCATGCAAGCCATCAGATATTCTTAATCTCTCTTTTTCTCCTGTGTAATCAGGATAATGATGCTCGGTTTTGTTCTGCAGTCTGTTCTGCTCTGCTGGCCTTTGTGGTAGAGCTTCAGTGCTCATGTGCATTTGCAGCCACTGGCTTTGTTACTTCACCTCCTGTTTCAGTACAATAGCCACATTGTCAGACATAGGTGATGTTTATTTCAACTGTAACCTTCACCTCTCACAAAGTATCCCCCTGATATGAATTGTCCTTTGATTTGCTTCATCATAATTATTTTTAGCCACAGAACTTCCCTAAACAAAGGAGTCCACACATCAGGTTTGCATACTGGTAAACTCCTCAGATGAAACTAAATTGCTGCTCTCCAGACAATGGTTAGGCTGTTGATGCCTCAGGTTTTTTAGCTTTTATACTTTCAGATTCTGTACTGCTTTAGTGTGTAGATCTGAGGTTCATATTAGGAGATAGTAAGCTCTCTTCACAGAGTATGGAGACAAAACAATTCCTTATCTTGTTGGGGACCAAGGACAAATGATCCAAATCTCAGGCCCCAGAGCACAAACAATGGCAGAATGAAGAGAAAAAAAAAAAAAGAAGCATGGGACTTCATAACCTAAAGCTATAACTGGACAATTAACTCCAATATGCTAATGGACCAGAACTTCTAAAAGTGAGAGACCTTGTGACTGGTCTTTCATTTTATGACCATTTTGGGTTCATCTTGGGTGTAGCCTGGCTGGGCTCTTGCACTGCCCAAGGTGTATCCATTGAGGCCTTTTAATAAATACCTACTTTATTCTTTTAACTCCATCCAGCCTCTGTTCTAGATCAGCCTTTACAAGGCATTGCTGTCTGTCTACTTGTAAGGCAAATTCACTTTTCCAGTTTATAAACTCTGAGAAACCATGTTCCTGGTAGCCTTGATATATGATTGAACTAAGTGCAGGGTGCAAAGTACTGAAATTGAAGTTTTTATACTCCCTTTATTTTCAGAAGCTCAGAAGCATTTTCTGAAATGGACGTAGCTATATAACTAGGAGTGTATCTTCAAAATTTCCTGTCTGCCAGCTAAAAGCTGTGAAGTTTTCCTGAAAAACCCCAGCTTTTTAAGTGTGTAAATACGTGCTTTGTTTAAATACTGATCCTAGTGTGCAGGTAGCATTGTGGATCTACTGGAGACTGCCTCCTCTCTGGTGGGGGAAGATATTCCTTCCTTTGAGATCCTGTTCACTTATTCTGGCTCTCTTCACCAAATACAGTATTTATTATTTTGCTCATAGGAACCCTACCTGCCTTCTTGCCTCCGTTTTTGCTGAGGCACAGGGATTGTTCCTTAGATACTCACAGCAAATGAGCAAGATTAATTCACCTGCAGTGTGTGACCATGAGGGAGCCAGGCTCATGGCCAAGCTGAAATGGTAGCCTTTTGTGTTACCTCACTGTTGTGCAGCCAGGAAAGATGAACTTACATTTAGTCCTGAAGTGCTGCTGCCTTTCCCAGCAGGCAGGACTGAAGTGTATTATGTGCAGACCTTGTTTGAGTGTTTGTGCCATCTGGAGCCAGGCTGTGCTGACCCCCGTGAGCACAGAATGTCTCTGAAGCAGCACCGTGAGCCACTGCTGTGTGTGCTGGTGGGTGAGTCATTTCAGTGTTTGCTTCCTGACCAATAGGTGAAGCAGAGGAAGGAGAACATATTTGCCATATAACAACATTTCAAAGCTATTTCTGCATGAAATGGGATTATTTTTATTCATTTCTGTGCTAGATAATTTTGCATATTGTTCTGGATATGTTGCCTTCACAGTCCTCGGAGTCCCCTGACTTGCTCAGCAGCCCAAGCTGATAGTAAAAGAGGTATTTGGCCAAAGATAGTTCTAGGTCCGTGTTACAGCTCAAAGCATAGTTTGGCCCTGAATGTAGACATAGACTGGAAGTATTTGTAAATTATTTGCATCTCTTAGGATTTTGTGTCAGCCAGAGGACAAAACTGAGGCTGGTTTTGCAGATGTACTTACAGAATTTCCTGATCTAAGTGGTTCATTCAACATTCATAATAAACATCTTCCTGAAGGTAATGATTCCTTTTATTAGAGGGGGAGCAAATACACCACTCCTACCCACCCAACAGTACAGTTTTCTCTGCCACCTTTGCTTAGACAATTTGGCAAGACAGTTAGGTATACCTAGGCACTTGATTTTGTGTAGCAACATATGCTATCCATAAAAATGGGCAGTGTTCTCAATAGCAAATGGCTCTTTCTTGTGAATGTGGTGCAATAACTAAGGATGAATGATAATCAGGAAGTTACTCTCCTTCTCAGAGTGAAAACTGTGGCTTATGGCACAAACAAGTAATTTTCCTTGCACGTTGACCTGTGACATGTGAAGCAGTCAGCAGCTCGCAGCCTGGGAGCTGTGAAACAGGTGGAAGATGTATAGTTGCTTCCTTGTGAAGTGCCTGAGTTCCTTTGTAAGGCTTAAGCTGTTTAAAATACACAATTGCAGTTTAAAAGAAAACGTTGAAAGCTTGAGAAACTTGCAGCAGACTTCAACATATGCTGACTTTTAGGAGCCTGAAGTGCCATTCAAAAGGAATTCTTCCAGAATACAGGAAGTCCATATGTCTGTGACAGTGTTCCACTGTTGCTGTCTATAATAAATAGGTCTACATAGACAGGTTGCTGTTGGCATTTTAACAGTGTCAGTTACAATTTCCAATATTAGCATTGATGTGCTTTATATTTCATAGTGTAGAGATTATTTAAGGCTATCTAGTATGCTCTGCCTGTGAATTTGCTCTTGATCTCCCTCTCATGTCTGGCACATGCTTTCATGTTCTTTGCAAACTCAGCCCACAATTAGCACAATCTCTATGAACACAGCTGCCTGTGTAGGGAAGGCTGTACTCTGTAAAGCTCATATAATAATCTTTTGTTTGGACTGAATTACACGTGGACACTTCTTTCTCTTGTTTGTGAATGCTGTTTAGTAATATTTCAAATGAAGATTTGCTTCAGCTGTGCTGTGTTGGCACTTGCATGCAACAACCTCTAGACAGACATATAAATAAGGCTGTAAGTGCTGTGTTACTGCTTAAACACAGGCAACAAAAACACACACACATCCTTTTGTACTCTGTGTGTCCCTTGGAGCCGAGGACAGAGCGACCAGCTGTCGGATCCCATCACTGAAGCTGCTTCTCAGCTTGCCTATTTTCACACTGCCTGTTTGGTACACCCAAGTGAGCAGCAGGACAGGTGCCTGTGGGTCTGGAGGTCTTCCTTGTGCTCTCTGGCACGTGGTTGGAAAGGAAAAACATGCCAAAGTGCTTTGAGGTGAAGCAAAGTTAAAAGGGAAGGTATCAAGAAGAGAACAGACAGGAAGAAGGACAAGAACAGCTCAAGTGATGGTAACAGGCCCTGTTAACTTGTGTAGAGGTGCAAGTATATTTGGGAATTTGGACTGCACACATGAGCAGCAGCATTCAGACAGCAGCTTTCACAAGCCTTGCTGGGGTTGGGTGCTCCTCTTCCTGCTGTAACTTGCTGTCTTTGCTCCACTGCAGGTGGTTTGAGCAGTTTGTGATGCAGTGGCTGGATGAAAATGAAGATGTTTCCTTAGATTTCCTACACGGTGCTCTGGAGAGAGATAAAAAAGATGGGGTATGTAGGTCACTACTTGGTGCTACATCATACAGTGCACAGAACCAAATAAAACACTATAAATTCAGCTGTCTTATAAATGGAGGATGTGGTCCTTTTTGCTACCTAAACAACAGGGAAACTCATTTATTTTAGCATTTTACAGGTCACAGAGAACTTTTTAATAGCAAGGTGCATATCATTCATTTCTGTCTGTTCTGCTGCTGTTAATCTATCAGCCAGTGGTTTGGTGCTCTCTCAGCTCTCTCTGTTAGGAAGAAGTAATTGAAATTGAAAATTGAGACACTTAGCATGTACTTAGTCATGCAGTGAGAATGTGACCTTAATCCACTGACAGACCAATCTTACTCTTAATTTGCTGAGTATTGCCAATGCAGAGAAGAGCTTTCCTGTTATTCAGTGACTGTTGGCACTGTAGTCTGTGATACTCATGCAACATTCTGTTTAATAGCTAAATCTAAAAAAAAATTAAAATAGCTCTTTACTCTCTCCTTCTTTCCTCATTAACTGGTA
Organism: Melospiza melodia melodia; assembly: GCF_035770615.1. Taxonomy (NCBI): domain Eukaryota; kingdom Metazoa; phylum Chordata; class Aves; order Passeriformes; family Passerellidae; genus Melospiza; species Melospiza melodia. Next base: position 9,213,931 of record NC_086226.1, read on the forward strand.
GGCAAACCATGCATTGCATTAAGGATCTCAACATCCTCATACATTTCCCTGGTGCTTGTCACGATCATAGTTAGTGAAGGACAGTAAATTTATAATCCAACCAAAATAGGCTATTTATCTCCTCTAGGTCTTCTTAAGAGTTTTTGACTAATTCTGAGGAAGATGTAGGTTTTGGTAAAGTTACTGTGCCTTCAGTGTGGCAGATGATGGAAACACCCATGGGTGGGTTCATTTCAGATCTTTCTATTTGACAATGATTCTCTGTTCTTCTCTTTTAGTTCCAGCAAACATCCGAGCACGCTCTGTTCTCTTGCTCAGTGGTGGATGTGTTCACCCAGCTCAACCAGAGCTTTGAGATCATTAAGAAGCTGGAGTGCCCAGACCCTGTCATTGTTGCCCACTACAATAGGAGATTTGCAAAGGTAATACCCTCAGCATCCAGATGTTTATCTTTTCTTAATGGGCTGTAAGACAGTATGATTTTTTTTTCTGCTTCCTGGAGTTCTTCTGCAGTGGTAGAGGACAAGTAACAGTGCTCATCTCTTTTCTTCACAGACTATTGGGAAAGTGCTGATGCAGTATGCTGACATACTCTCCAAGAGCTTTGAGTCCTACTGTTCCAAGGAGAAACTGGTGAGTTATGCTGAGCTTCCCTTTTCCCTCAAAGAATCATATAATTGTCCTGATGAAACCAGACACACACTGCACCTGACCATGGTGATGGTGTAAATATTTTCAGTGTTGTTTTTTATCATCATCGGGATGCTTTTGAAGTTCGAATTCTGGCTTGGACCTAAAATAAAAACGGGTCCTGAAGATGATATGCAGGGCTTGGAGACTGTCAGGTCCCCTCAAAATTAACTTCCACACTGCGTGGAAGTTTAATCACACACTGTGTGATTAAAAAAACCCAAAAGTGGGCATGATTGCTCTGTAGGTCTGGTACTTAGAGAGGTCTTTTCATCTGGGTATTCTGAAAATGGGAACTGACCATACCATTTCAAGCTGGAAAAAAAATTATTTTTTTATAATTATTTTTTTAAATACATGTGAGTGCTGAAATCTCTGCATGCAGTGCCTCCTACGTAACTCTCAGATCTGGTGGTACTTGGGAAAGGGTGTTGAGGCACAAAGTCTCCCACTGGTGACAGTGTGTTGGCATCCTGAGCAGTCACCTGCTTTTGTCCCTTCAGCCCTGCATCCTGATGAACAACATCCAACAACTGCGGGTGCAGCTGGAGAAGATGTTTGAAGCCATGGGTGGTAAAGAGGTAAGAGAACTCAGAGTCTGGGTGTTATCCTCATTCCTCTGCACTGTTGTTGCTGGGTTGTTTGAAGACTGCAGTCATGAGGAGAGCCTTGGGACACCTGGCACTGTGAGTGTGGGGAGACAGCCATGACTGAAGGCTTCCCAACAAAATCTGTCATCAAATGCAGGAGCAAACATTTTGGAGTACAGAATAGCATAGAAAAGGAAAGAAAAGATTGGCTATTGTGTTCACATGGGCATGGTGGAGGTCTCTGTACTGTGGGCATTGAATCATTTTAGATGTCATATAAATGTGGGGCAGTGCCTTTAGCATGAAATGTCCAGTATGTAATACATTACAGACATGCAAATGAGTTCTCTGCTTGTGTTTTGAGGGATATTCAGATGTGTCCATTTGTTATGAGATGGTAATTTTTACAGAAATAATATTTTACTCCTCCAGGTCACTGTTTTTGTTCTGCTGTAATATATGTATATTTTTCTTTTCTCTTCTTTTTTCATTGCTTTTCAAGATTCAGGAAGATGAAGAAAAGCCTGCTGATGCTGATGTTAGGAAAAATTATTTTCTAGTGCATTTTCTTTGGTTGTGTTGTGATAGAATCTGTGCTATGACCTGTACGCCAAGAGAAACATCAGCTTTGCTGATGGACAGCTCAGTTTTTGCCTGTATTGCTTTTCTAAATCTTGCTTGTGCTCAGTGGCAGAATTCTGTGAAGTGGCAAAAATCTCAACAAATAGATTTACCCCATGAGGCAAGGAAAACTGCTGTCATTCTTTCACATGTCACCTCAATAATCCTAATTTCTGAGTCCCGCATCAAGAACTAGCATTATATGCTTCCTGCTGTAATAGCAGCAGTAGCTAAATACTCATTTTTGGAAAAGAATAAACTTATGATGAAATGTTTGCAAAGTGGCCTATAAAAGTTTAATGCCTGTGCATATAATTTCCCTTAAGGGGAATTAGTTTGCTACTATTTTCCGTAGTGGTAGCCATTAAGGAGGGTTTCCCTATATTTAAGATTGAAAATATCCCTTGATACTGTATTAAATAAAGAGAGTAAAAAGATGTTTCTTGAGGTTATTGGCTACTGTCCCTAGACTAAATCTCTTCTCTGCATTCTACCCTTTAAAACCTTCCACTGGAGGTGTAAGTAAGGTAAAAAAGGGGTAATGAATCCACTGTGGAATCAAAAGACTGGAAGGGGAGAGAAACCCAGACAGTGAAGAGTAAAACAGGAAGAAATGTGGCAAACACACTAAGAAGCTGGGTTTTTTTGGTTGTTTTTTTTTTTTTTTTCATTTTCTTTTCAAATGGTGCTTATTGCACTTCATAGGCCTGCCACTGATCACCAGAAATAAATTGTGTTGTGTTAGGTGCCTGCACTATCTGCTGTCCCCGAGGGTTTCCCACTTGGTGACTGTGTAGTACATTGCTTCTTGACTCAAAAGCTGCCAGGTTCTCTGTTTTGCTAGAGTAAACAAGGTCTTGTCCTAGTTTGCATAGTCTGTTGGCTGCAGATTGAACCTGACAATTGGGTAACAATAGGTGAGACAACAGTTTTGACGATAGAACTGACTGGAAATGCATCTGTGGGTTCTGTCCTCCTTCAGGAAGGACAGTTCTTCATTTCTGTGGCAGATTTATTCCATGGTCATCTGTCCATGACACAGTAGCTTGCACAAAAGTAAACATTATCCTGACTGCTCTATGCAAAAAAACTTCCTTGAGAGAGTAAGAAACTACCATAGTGGTGTGCCCTGGTGTTCAGCTGTTCAACTTCTTGTGTTCTCAAAGGTGTTCTTGAAAGCCAGGTACCAAATATTCTGTTGTTCCTGTGGCAGGTATGTTCCTTGTGCCATGTGTGCAGCCAGACCTTCAGACTGGTTTCAGTTACCGTGTGCTTGTGGCTTCATCTGCTTCTGGTTCCCAGATCCATCTCGGTCTGCAGCTGTAGCTGTAGCACTGCCCAGTTCTGGAAAGCTCTGAAATACTGCTGCTATGTGGTGTTCTTTGCCAGTGGGTCCAGAACACACCCCTAGGGAAATTCAGGTCACTTATTCCCTTTTGCAGTGATGGAAATGAAGGGACAGGGCTCACCTGTGGTCACCCTGCAGTATAGTGGCATAACAATGGAACACAAGTGCTTGCCCAATACTGTTTATTGGGATTGGGCCCTGGATATAGTGCCTTTCTTTACACTCTCCTCCACCCGCTGCCCCCATTGAGTTATGGTACCTTTTCCCTCACTTTTCTTATTCTTTTCTAAACTGTAGTACTCAAAACAGGGCAAAAATTGCCCAGCATCTCTGAGTTTAATGTGAACATCATGTGGTCTGTGAATATTACTCCTCAGAAGCAGTAAGGACAGCAGCAGAGCTTTAGGAAACTCTCTTTGGAGGGATTCCCTTGGGTCAAGGCAAATATTTATAGAGTAAAGACATATGCATACACAGAGAAAAATACCTTAAATAAATTTTAGGAATTAAGATAAATGCTTTTCTTTTCCTTCTGAGCTGTATTGATCTCATGGGATCAGAACTGTTTCATCATGACTCAGGAGCATTCTCAGACATCCAAAGGCATGTGTTGGAAAGGCAGTGTTTATGAAGTGGCAGATAGCATTAAAAGCATAATGAAGAGTGTGAAACTGGGGGATGAGTCCTGGGTATCTTTTGAAACCTTTTATTTCTCTGAACCATCTCCAATACAGCAGCAGAGCAGAGATTATAATTTAGGTCTCTGCTGGGATGGGCTACACACATTCAGTGGTAGTGTTGGCCTGAACTTGGCCCCATTTATTTAATTATTCATACTTTACCTAATAAAACCTAATGTGACTTGCATTTTCTACCCACCTCTGTGGTTTTCCATCAGACTTCAGCCTGCAGTCCATAATTTTGCTTAGCTTTTCATGAGTAATGAACTCATGGCAGTGAAATTAAAAGGTGCTGTACTGCATTGCACACTGCTGGAGTCTAGATGTAGTGTGAAAGACTAGTTTAAAACATTTCTACACCTTTTTTCTGCAAGGGAAGCATGTGAGCTGAGTATCAGAGACAAGCACTGCCTAAGGAACCCAAGGAATTAGCTGCTGAGCAGCAGCATATTGTCATCATACAATTTTCATGCCTTTGGCTTAAAACTAATCTTCACAATTAAAGCTTCAGGAAACTCTCCTCTTAATGCTTTGCAAGGGTGAGCCCACATTTTAAATCCTGAGTTCACCACCTGAATAACAAATTGTGGGACAGCTTAGAAACATCCAAGACTTACATAGAAATATGCTCAAAGGATTTGTGATATCTAGTGTTTGTTCCTCTTCAGCATCCCGCATGCCATAGCTAAGGCTGCCCTAGTGTTTGAAAAGTTGGCAGCTATTGTTTGGATTCAGTGCTCCATGTTTCTTACTCTTGAATCCTGTAGGAAAGTGGGGAGATGCCTGAAAATTCAGTGCATGTCCTTAAAGGGGAGTTGGAGCTGCTGAGCTCCCAGGGGCTGGTGGAGGGAGGCAGACCAAAAATCAGCAGCTTCAAACTGGAGGCAGATGAACTCCATAACTTGCTAAAGCTAAAATATGTTAGCAGGGCATAATTCTTCAGCTACTGATATGCCAGATCAGACCTGATGATTTCATAAGGTCTCTGCCTTTTATAGACAGGAATTGATTAACATCTTTAGCTTTCTAGGAGGCAAGAGTCATGTCTCTCCACCTACACCACTTACAGAGAAGCCTTCCAGTTCCGGCCACTCGCACTTCACCAGTGTGTGTGGAAACCAAAGAAGAACTAATTCCATCTCCTGGAAAATTTGGAAGCCCGTCACTGCAAATTCTCAGGCCCAGGGGTTCTTTTCCATGCATGAAGAAAGGATGAGAAGATCATCCTAAATTAAAGTTGATAGTGCTTTGGTATAAATGCCACCATTCAGATGAGCAGAGGACTTGAGGTTCCAGCTCTAAATGGTTCAGATGAGACTTTGAGGCCCAGATTCTCTCAAAAGCCAAATCCCAAATATTTTCAGCAAATTAACGGAAACTTGATTTCTTCCCTGCAGTTTAATATGGGATTAGCTTTTCCGTCTTTGCAGCTCAGTTTTCAGCATCACACATTTAGCCTCAGACACAGAACTGTAGCTATGCCAGACATTATTTCTACTGGAATTGAAACATTTCCTCAGAGATCAGAAGCTACCTCAGTGTGGCTACTGGCCCATGTTTTGCACAGAGAACTTTTCATTCTTCCTCTGAGTTATCTCTCATATACCCACAGAATGGAGATCATAAGCCTTCTGAGAGAAATGGATGTGGATGTGACATGTGGCAGTGACCCAGCTGCCTAATCCTGTTTTCTGCTATACCAGCCAGATTTATCATGCAGTCCAAGTACATTTCCTGCTATCAGTGATAGCTGATATGCTTAAAATTCATTGACTGAGCAGCAACAGCAGCACCGTTGTGGATTCATTTAAGCACTCTTATCAGTGCTTCACCACATTGGCCAGGTTTGCAGTTAATACCACATGCTGCAGTACTGGTGTGACATGTGATTTATGTGTGGGAAACAGCAGTACACACCTACCAGCACCTTCCTAATGAACTTATATCACACTCAGATAATTCCCCAGACTTTGCTTTTGAGCCAAAGCAGGCCAGTGCCTAAGCATTAACCATCAGTAATGTGTTATGTGGAGTCCTTGCTCCCTAGAAGCAGTTGCTGACAAAACAACAGCTTTTCTAGCATGACAGGGAACTTTGTGGATGCTGAACCAGAATGCTTACTACCAGGGTTTGGCTTCTTGAGAATGAGGCTGGGCACCTCAAAGTTAGATGTGGGCAGCTGTCTTGCCAGTTGTACCCAGAGAGCTGTGTGTGAGCTCGTGTTCTGGAGGAGTGAGAGTTCTTTACCACAGACAATGGAGCTCCCCTTGGCAAAGCGTTGTCAGCTGTCTCTTCTTGCAGTACTGAGACAACAATGCATTTGCTACGAGAATGATCAGTTTGCAGTGAAATATAACAGTGAGGGGAAACCTTCGAGGTAGCCAGGGTAAAATAAATCATGGACTGTGCAGTTCACGAACCAGGGCAACAAGTTGTTAATCCTGACCTCAAACATCATCTAGGCTCTGCATCTGATAGCTTATAAAGAAGTAGAAGTGAATAGTGAAGAATAATTGTCTTGTGCCAAATTCTTCTGGCTTTTTTTTTCCCCTGACTGGAAAAGCAGTTAATTGAAATGTTTTGATGAATCATGAACTGGTCCTACCTCAAATCTGTCAGAAATGGCTGAAATCAGAGGGCAATTCAATGCCATTAATAGTAGAGCAAATCAGGCAGCTTGTGACTCACTGTGCCTTTACGCAGTAGGAGGGAAGGATTAATGTAAGGGCAAGAGAAACCACCACCACCAAATGCTGTTTTTATTTTGTTACCTACAAGCTTGGCTAGAATGAATGCTGATTGTCATGACATTAGCTTCTTTCTGCCGTCACAGCGCAGGAGTGTTGCAAAGATGATAGGAAAAGAAATTTAATAAAGGAAAAATAATCAGAGGCAGCAATGCCTAAAGTTACAACACCTAAGTAATCATCATTTGCTTGATTGTTGGTTCTTACTTTAATTACTTTTAAAATTCTGATCCAGAAGTTTCATTAGCACAGGTTCAAATGCATAATAGAGTCAATTTTCCATGCCAGCTTACAACAGGAAAATGAGCAGATCAGATTCCAAATCCCCTAAGGCTCGGCTTTCTCTGACAGATGCTGAAGCAATATGAAGAGGGCTTCAGCACTGATTTTAGAGGTGGGAACTCCTGTCGTGTTCAAATCCTGTATAGATGGATATACCATAAAAGTCTAAACTGATTTTTAACCACAGTACTGGTACCTGGCTCATTACATTCCTGTAGAGATGCTCTGCCTAGGAGGAAGCTTTTTGTTTTACAAACATCTTGCTTGCCTGCATACACAGGCAAATCTGTTTTACAAGTTACTTTTTATGAGCAAATGATGCCAAAGCATTCATCCTGTGTTGCTAAGTGTACCCACAGGTATGTTGCTCAGAAGTGGCTTGTTTGAGGCTGGAGGGGTGATGGCTGGAGGGGAGCTGGAATACAAGACTCTGCAAATAATGTTCAATTTAAAAACAGGTGGCTTTGCACTGATAAGAATGGAGGAAGCACTTCCTTACAGAACCTGCTAAGGTGTCAACAGCATTCATGTAGTGCTTGGGGAACTTGTTTTTTGTTTTCCTCTGAACACTTGTGTACAAAAAGCTGTCTGGTTCCATGTGCGGGTAGAGCTATGTTTGCTCAATACCAGTAGCTGAGATTTTATTTTCCAAAAATGATCAACAAAAGTGTACAACAGCTCCATGATATCGTGGCCAGATTTTCAAAACAGCTGGGGTCCAACCTTCTGAAAGCAGTGACTGAGTCAATCTTCAGTTAAAATACTTGATGGCAGGAAGGAAGGTGAAATAGCTTCTTTCAAGATCATACATGGAGAAATGCACAAGTAGTAACAACCAGTCTGCAAAGCCCTGTGTCCTGCTAGACTCAGAGGGGTGACATGACCTGTAAGCCCAGGGCAGAGCACAGTACTTGATGGATTCTCAGCCCTACATACACTCTTGGCCACAGGGAGTTCACATTCCTTTTCTTCCTCAACTTCACAAACATCAGTAAGGATATTGAAGGATTATAGGAGCCTGGGGAAATTACTTGCTGCTTTTTAGGCATATATCTGCTGACTGTTCCACCGCTTCTGTAGCAGCAGCAACACGCAGTGGAGGAGAGCATCCTACCTGGCAGAGTCCAGTGGGGATAGTTCACCTGCTTATTAAGTGTAGCCTCAACAGTGAAGAGAAGCACTGCAGAGGACAGCAGACTGCCCTCTGTGTTCAAACTTAAATGCTTTTTTTTTTCATCCACAGTTGGATGCAGAAGCAAGTGACCATCTCAAAGAGCTCCAGGTGAAGCTGAACAATGTTTTGGATGAGCTCAGTGCAGTGTTTGGTAACAGGTCAGTACTACAAAGTCCTTGTCTTTGAAGCATTCCTTTCTTTTATCTAATCTCATTTAGTCAGGTTACGAAAGAAAAGAAACTCCTGTGAACTGCATTGTATTTTTCTCTTTTTCCTAAATTTATGGCCTTTAATATAGAGAGACTATCTATAGAACTGGGAAACATTTTTGAAGTATTTCTCTTCCTGTATTTCTCTGCTTGGAAATGTAGCACAGAGATCTCTCAACTGTGAAATGTATTTGAATTACACAGAGTGATTTTTTTTTCAGTAAGTAGTTCTTGTCAGTACCAGAATTTCTTGCTCCTTTGCTGCTCAAAAAGCAGTTTCCAGCTTAGCGTTTATGGAGCAGCATTCTTGTTTAAACATTCTGCTCTAAATGTATGAAACAGCTGACTGATTTCTGATTGTTAAATGAATAATGGAATAAGAAGGAAACAGGTTTAGAATCTGAGATTGGCCTGTTCTAAAGCTTCTGCAAATGTTATCTAGTGTTTCAGGGAGCTGTCTTAAGCATTGCCAGAGAAATTGATGAGAATTAAGCTTTATTGCAAATCATGTTTTCATTTACCTGAGGATAAAATGAGCTCAACATTATAAGACTTTAGTAGTGAACTACAGAGCATGTCAGTTAAGTGAAATCTAAAATACAGAACTCCTGACTGATCTTTGAAAACAACCACTTCCCATTACAAACCCCATTCATTTCATGTTGTGCTGCATAACAGGATTAATGCAGGCATGAACTGTAGTGTAGCTTGAACATGGGTTAGGCAGAGAAAATTGTACCTGCCTGGCCTCCTGGGGTTGACAGGTTTGCAATTCTTATGGCTAAAAAATCATAGTAGGATTTGTCAAAAACTGTTTGAATTTCACCACACAAAGCTAAGCAGGGAGATAAGTGAGCAGTTCCCATGGCCAGTAATGAATGCTACAGTAAGAAATGGAAAAACTCAAACTGTAACTGAATGGAATCAGCAAAGTTCATAATTAGGCACAGAGTGACTGAGAAATAATGATTAGGGAGGTGAATTCTTTTAATCTGAATATTGTCTCCATGGTGCCATTGCTGCAAAACAATTTGGGGGCAATCTTGACATATGATAATATGATTTAAAGAGATTATCCAGTATCAGTGTACATATTGGGGAGTGTTTTAGAGAGATGAGTCAGCCAGAGATGCAGCCAGTCAGATGTCTCAGGTGCTTAATTTATTCTTTAACAGTCTTAGAGAGTGAAAAGTAGAGCTGCAGTTCACTATACAAGCATGATCTCCTAAAGGATAGAAACTTAGGAGATAAGGCAGGTATCTGCAATATTTTGTGCAGAGTCTGTAAACAGGTACTCTTTCATCTCTGTGCACACCTGACACTGCAGATCTTAACTCTTCTTCCTCTGTGTGAGATTAGCTGTATTTGATGAGAAGGCAGCACATGTCCAGAGAGCCTCACTACCCTTGTGCTGAGAGAGGATTTCATCTGGACACTGAAGCATTTTCTACTTTGAGGGGAGATAAGTCTTGGAAGGGTTTATCCTTCATGCAAGGCTAGCTCCTGTTTGTTCTTGGAGGCTGTAGGAGTGAAGGAAGGAATTCCTGGAGGAATTAGGGAGCAGCAGGCCCTGTCTGACAGCATAGGTGAAGTTGTTTTTTTAGCTTGCTGCTGCCAAGGGCTCCTGTTAAGCTGCACATATACACAAGCTTCACTTTCAGGTGAACCTGTTGCCACAGTAACTGATCTATTATTTTTCATAAAACTGGCAACCATTTTCACTCATAGCACATTTTATCCATGAGACCATTGTTATTTTCCATCCTTGACCTGGGGGGTTTAAAGCGTCTTGAAGCAAGGTCCTGCAATTGATGAGGCAGTGGGAGAACTGTGGGGTGGGATTGGCTTGTGACAGAGCAGGAACTGTTAATGGCACAGGAAATTTTTTATGCTCTTTTATTTGATGTGGCTTAGGTCTCTGGTTAAGCTGACATTGCAGCCACAACTGAGTGCTGCAGGACTCTTTCTGCTAGAAAGAGGGCACATGGGAGACAGCTCTGGAGTTTTTCCAGGGAGAGGCAAGCTAGAATTGAGCAAGAAGGACCACGAGGCTAGAGGTAGCAGAGCAGGAAAGGTGACCAGGTGGAGAAGGAAGGTGAGAGCCATGGGACACTCACACCCAACCCATAGCTGTCCTGGTGGAAGTTCAGGTCATTTATGCAGATGTAAAGCTGGCTTCCAAACTTTTGTACCTCCTCTTAAATCTTTACCCTAGCTCCTAACACTGGCTTCTCTTCCTGGCTTCAAACCTCTGTGCCATTAATGGATAGTTAAATGTCACTTGTAGTGCCTGTTGTTAGTAACTGTTCTTTTAAATGTCAAAGCATTTTCCTTTATTTGCCGAATTGATTAGTTGTCAGCTCTGCTGATCTATTCATAATTTTTAATCATTGCATTATTTAATTTTGAATCTCCTCTTAGCAGTAAGAGGTGGAAGAGTAATTGTGGTTTAATACCTTGTGTGTCACTTCGTTACAGGGAGACTGCACTTTGCACAGCTGGGCTCCACATCCCAATTTGACATTTGGCATGGGCTGTATGGCAGTGGACTGGTTTAAGCTGGTGCCTGCCTTCAGGCTCTCTCTGTTATTTTAAAGACTTAAGCTATGATGGGTCATAACTGGATTTCTGCTGATGGACTCCTGGGTGCTCAGAGCAGGGCATGAATTGTCATTGCTCCATGTGATATTCCCGTCTCTGTGGTGGAGAAAGCAAAGGGTGCAGCAGGGTGCTTTGAACTAGGGATAACAGTGTTTCTTGAGGTCAGAAAAGGATCATTTCTTGCTGCAAGATGAATGAACAAACTTCTCTCAAATATACTTGTGTCTCCTGTTTAGAGGTGGTCAGCTGTGCGTGGGTGGTGGGCATAAGGAACTGGAGATCATGCCCCTTGGTAACAAATACAGTAAGGAAAAGAGCAGCAAGTCTTGTGAAAGAAAAGTGTGAGACTGAGTGAACTTGAAATTTTTTACCTTGTATTTCTGCCACTAATAATTGTTTTTGCCTCTCTCCTATCTGTGCAGCTTTCAGACACGGATTGATGAATGTGTCAAGCAAATGTCTGATATCCTCTGTCAAGTGAAAGGGACAGCAAATTCTGCTGCTAATGCCAGAAACACAGTTGCACAAGATGCAGATAATGTCCTGAGGCCACTGATGGACTTCCTGGATGGAAAGTAAGGGAGTGTTCAAATATATGCTACACATACAGTTCATTGGATTGGAACAAGAATGAGACAATCCATTTTCTTGGATTGTCACTGAGATTTCCAGTCTCCAAATTTTCAAGAAGAATCAATAGCTTTTCTTCCCATATCTGCTTCTCACAAGCCATGGATGGGCTCTTCATCCTCCGTTCAATCCAGTTATGACCCAAAGCACACTCCAGTTATTCTTTCTGCCTCTGGCAATTATAGCAATCAGCAAAACACACTGCTGATCAAGGAATGAAAAAGACTGAAATTCTAAATTTTCTAGCTGTGGGTTTTTTCTACAGAGATTTTATTGTAGCCAATTAACAAGCATATTGTAAACAGTGCTTATGTACTTGATATATATTCTACTCATATCACAGTCCTGTCAGACGTGTATTCTAGTCATACCTGCTGCTGTTCTGACTAGCAAATAAGCTTCTGAATGATGGGATGTGAACATGGTGGATCCATTGCTTTAATTAACTGTTGCATTAGTGCCATGCAGCATGATTCAGCTGGACAAGGACAGTTAAATGTTCAAGCCAAGCCTTGAACTGCAAAGAGAAACAGTTTTTTATCTTTGTACAAGCTAAGCTTAATGCTGATGCACATCAGTTCTTCATTTAGTAAGGGATGACCAGCAATTTTCATAATAAATGCTGCAAGAGATATGAAGCTTTACAAGTTTGAAACATAAGGGGTTTGGTTGCTCTTAGTGTTGATTATCCTGTCTTTTTTTGGGTCACTGTGTTCTAAGTGACTCTCTGCAGCAGTCATTACATCTAGGAGCCTTCTCATTTGATCATTTTCCATGCCTGCCTTCATGAACCCCGAAAATCCATATTCCTTTGTACCATTGGGAACGTGGTTTGCTACAGGCTTGCCATCCAGCTGTGGAGCAAGTAACTTTGATTATGATAATCCACGCTTGGATTATTTTCTTCCCTCCTTTAGAGAAGGAGAGTATCTTTTTAGTGCCTCCTGCATCCCACCCATACCAGTCCTGTCCCTGTTTGTTTTGTTCATTTACTGTCTAACCAGCTGTGGGAAGAAGGGAAGTTGGGAGAAGATGTTACACAGTGGAGAGGAGTCAGCTGTCTTAGTGGTACTGGCCACAGAGTTCCTGTTCACAGTGTGATCAGTAAATGCTGAAGTTCAGCAAATGTTTCAAAGAAGATTCTAGCACTTTTGGCCTTTTTTATTGCCTGTACAACAATAAAGGAAGAAAACCTAGGGAAATAAAGCTCCTTGTGTTAGAGCAGATAAACACATGGCAGGTGATTGGTGAATGCAGTCATGACAAAATATGGAGTTGTCTAAGAAATATTTTGGGGTGGTTTTAGAGGTGAAAGATTTAGCAAACTTCAGCAGCTTTCAGAAGCTATGCAAGAATTTCTGCACAACACTCTGGGAGGTGTTAGTTTAGGCATTCATCAAAAATCATTATAGTAACCCCTTGAAGCTTAAAACATATCATTCTATATTTATAATTTTTTTCTGTATACTCTATAAACCAAATATGTCTTCTTAAAGGGATCCTCTTCAATGGTAACTGCTCTTATTTGGATCATATGTACTATTCCAATTATTATTATATGTATTATTCTGCCTATCACCAAGTGACACCTTCTGTAATCCCCAGGTCAAGAACCAGAAATTATTGAGATCAGAAATGTCAATCATCCATTTTGTGGTTTTAGTGTTTTTAGTGCTAGAACTCCAACAGTGAGCACACATTCTATGCTTTAGAAAAGGGAGTATTTTTTTACCCTTAAAGCAATTGTTACGAGACACTGCTTTGGATAGGGCACTGAATCTTCCATATGCAGCTCCTTTTTCATTGGGTATTGTGCTCTTTGAACTTACTCAGTTCTTGCTCTTTCCCTGCAGCCTGACACTGTTTGCAACTGTGTGTGAAAAGACAGTGTTGAAACGGGTGCTGAAAGAGCTCTGGAGGGTGGTAATGAACACCATGGAGAAGCTGATTGTGCTGCCTCCTCTTACAGACCATACGGTAAAGCTTTTTATCCTTCCTGACTCATACCAGAAAGTGTTGCCATTGCCTGTGTAACTCATCCCCCTGACCTGGTGAGTCATCCATCCAGGTAAATTTGTCTGCATGTAGCCTGCCTGAGGATGGAAAAACATGTCTGTAAGTTGGTAAAGAAAGGGAGCATCTCTATTTATGGTAGGGTTTCAAGATACAGAGCACGCTCTAGAAGAAAACACAATTCAAAATCCATGATCCAAAAGGAGTTTCTGTCCAGTGTATCAGTTTGCACTGATCAGTGTTTTGCAATCCTCTAAGGAGAGCTGTCTGTGTATGTGGGAATTATGGAACAGTTAGGCTTCATGGCCTTAGGTCATGACCTGCAGCCACTTTTGCCCTATCATCTGTTAGCCCGACTGTCTCTCTCTATAGATGTGGTTGATTTCAGCTTGATTTTTAAAATCAACCATCCCCCATTTTACCCCCACAGAAGGTTTAAACACCAGGATTGGCTGGCAGGATTTCTCTGTGATGCTGGGAAGTTGGAAGTGAGTCCAGATAGTTTTTCTTCAAAGGCAGTCTTTTATATAATTGTTCAGCTGTGTGGACATGCTGGATGGATGTGTGTTGTGAATGTAGTGCTGCTTTTAACAATGGAAGATTAACTCCTCCCCAGTTCTGAGAAACCAGAGAAACTGATTAAATGTCAGTCATGCATGCCTATCTGCTCTGGGGGATGACACTCAGTTGGAAGCAGTGTGAAGTTTGGGATGTAACCTCATTATTTACAGATGATCCAAAACCTCTTTTCATCTGGCTGTTAGAGTGAACTTGCAGTCTGTGGTTCAGTTATGCAGCCTTACTTTTCTCCCAGTGGTGGGTAGAACAATAGTGCTTTTCACTATTCAGCAGTTCCCTCACATATCTGCACTGGGATTCTTGGGTTGCAGTGTCCAGGGAAGTGATGCAAACCTGCCTCTTGCTATAGGTGTCTCTTGCTCTGAGAGGGAAGGCCCTTGTCTCTGGCCTAGATGATGGTGATTTTAAATAGAACTGCTGGGATGAAGTGCACTGTTATACCTACAACCATGAAATTAGCATGAGGTGTAATTTGCTGAAGACTGCTCTCTCTGAGCTCAGATTTGGAGTAATCATTTCTGCTTGCCTTTATGATATGTAAAGAAGAAAAAGCAAATAAGTTTACGGAGGTGAAATTTTTTTGTCTTGGTTGAATTGCTTATAAAAAGGAGTCTTTGGGGGCAGGTGCTAAAATCATCATGTCGAAGCAGCATTAACATAACCCATTTGGAATGGAATCACTGAGATCAAGGGCCTCAGAACTAGGGAGGAGCTGTTTGAGCTTTATGCTTGCTAGTTTTGGATTTCAAAGGCAGAGTAGGAGAGTGATTCAGTACTTGTATCATGAAGGAGGCAATAACTGTGATCAGCCAATTCTTCCAACCTGCAGGATATTGCAATAAGCCACTTAAAGCTTTTTTCATAGTTTCTTGGTGCCATCATTTCAGTTTCAAATGGAGAAGCAAATTGAAGCATATACTTTCTTGTCTGAGATAACACAAAATGCTCATAGCTGGATTTCTTGGTGTCTAATTAGTTGTACGGTAGCAAGGAGGCTGATCTAGTCTAAACTGGAAATGAGTTGCTCTTCCAGAAAGACGGTTACGAACAATGCAGTGATTAAAGTGGCTTTGTCTGCAGTCCTTGAGCAGGGCACTGGTGGTGAGGCTGGGTGAGCTACAAGGACAAAGAGCTGCTTCCACTGTTCTCTGGGGCATAGCCATTTATTCTGTCACCACCAGATTTTCATCATTCGGTGAAGGCTAGCTGGGCAAGGCGAGGAAAAATTTGGGGCTGCCAGCATGGGCAGAAGCAGTACTTTCTTTTTGCTCTTCTACTTCTGTGCCAAGCCGCTCTTAGCTAATTTGGCTTGCCTTTTTTTTTTTTTCTTTTTCCTTTTTTTTGTTTTCTTTTGCAAGAACATCAGACACAAATAGCCTCGGGCACTGTAACACACTTTCCTCCCAGCCCTTAGCAACAGAATGCCCTAGTGGAGCCTCTCTGTGTTTGAAAGACCACTGATGGGGATTTCTGTCCTAAAACTCATGTGCAGCCCTTAAGAAGTAGCAGATATTCATGACAGAAAAGAATCTCTTTTATGGAATATTTTATCTTCTTTCTGCAAAACTGCTGGAGGTGCAGAAGTCTTTTTAAAGATGGAGGTCATGGAAACCTTCTACTCAGATAGAAGGTTCCCGTCACCCTGCAGTTTGCCTCACCTCTCACTTGCGTGACCCTGCCTCTGCACGGTGCTTAAATACCTCTCTCCACACTTAACAATTCCACTTAAATCCGCTTCTGGAAGATTCTGTGGTGTGGGGCTCAGGTGAGAAAGTGTTAGCACTGTGAGGGATCCAGCAGGGACAGGGCAGTTTTACAGCCTCCCACTCTGACGACCTGATCTGCAGCTCCTTCATGGCTTCCAGATGGGTGACTTCTCTGAGCATTCTCTGCCTGTGGCTTGTGAGATTAGCGGCAATATGATCCCAGTAACTCACCAAGTAATTCACACCTCACTAATTTTAAGATCCAGCATGTAATTAAACACCTTCTGTCTTGGTTGAGTGGATATACACTCTGGGAATCTGTATTTTGGGGTTCAGTGCACAACGCTCGGTGATATTAACAGAACAGTTATACATTTCTTTCTCAACTGCTTACGATGAAACTGTACCATGCCATCAGTGACTAGTCGGATGAGAGAAGAAGTGCTTAGTTTACACCCAGGTGATTCCTTTGGAGTCTTTCCTTTATTTATTTCACATAGTACCCTGCAGCCATTCACGTGAGGCTCTGTTTGTGCTTGCTCCTGCTGTACTTTTTCCTACTTGTCAGACTTGTCGTCACTAAATGAGAACATCTTCCAGGATAAAAACTAAGTTTTCTTTAAGCTGAGGACAGAATTTGCATTTGACTTCCAGACTGCCTATTTTTCAGGCTCATCTGCCTGAGCTGCTCCAGAGCTGTGTGGTGGAGGAGAGTGTGGCTGTAAGAGGTTTTCTGAAACCTTTCTGAACTTCTGTTATTTTAAATGAATCCTCTCCCTTGTGCTAGCTTGGAGCAGAAAAGTTGAAGGCTGCCTCTGTGAGGAGAAAAAGCTTTCTTAGCCTTGAATAAAATTATGGTCTGCGAACTGCATATGTGCCTAGTTCTCTGTACTGACAGGTAATTATTTTCCTCTTTTCATCCCCACTTTTAAGCTTACTTTGTCAATTTTTGTGGTTTAATACACCACAACAACTAAAATATAGTTTTATCCTAATGTGTGCTAACAGATGTTGCCAGATACAACAGCATTTTTAAAATGAACTTAAATGTTGTTAGATTATCAGATCTCATTGTTGTCGAACATAGGAATTACAAAAATATGGGAAATAAATGTACAATGTGAGATAAAACTTCCTTTCAGTGTTGCGCTTCAGAAAAATAAGCATCACATATAATACAGTTTCCAAAAAAGGACTGGAATCCAAAAAACTTGCAGTAGGCTTTTGTTTCCCAGCTTTGTCAGCTGAGCAGTAGGACAGTTAAGCTTTGAGGGTTTGAGTCAGTTGGAGTGTAAATCTGTGCCATCCTCTTGCTTCCAACAATTAGACTTGAGTCAGCAGATGATTTTTCTCTGCATGCTTTCACTGAAGGCACAAAAAAGCACCAGAACCTTAACAAGGAATTTAAAATCTCTATGTGGTGGACTATAGGTGTGTTTCTTGTGTCTGAAGAGTTTAGAAAAGTACAAGTTACATCATGGAAGAGCGAGGAAAACCAGCATGAGGGCCCCTTCCCTTTCCAGCTGTGCTTGCCACAGAGCTGCGCATGATTCATGATAAGGATTTAATTTGTCCTCATATTCTATCCTTGACATTTTAATCAATTCCATTGTGGGCAGCTTTTCTCAAAGCTAGCTGGTAATTTAAGTTCAGTTGTTCTCACTCTCTGGCACAACTGGAATAAGTGCTGTCTGTAGAGCTTTGTGGTACGTTTTCCATCATAAATAACTTCTCTGAGGAGTATGGCTTCTTGTTTACAAGAATGCCATTTGGCAGAGGAAGGAGTTGTCCAGATTTTCATTAGATGCTACCAGCACTGATGACAAACTCAGTGTAACAACAAAGTAGTTTCTCCTTGCAGATGCATTGACAGAGATTGGCACTGATTGACAAGGATTTTCTTAGCGTGCAAGAGCTGGGAGTTATCTGAGCAGCTTTGTTCCACGAAGCGTGTCCAGTCACAAGCTATTGCTCAGTGTTACTGACCTGCCCTCCTTAGAAGCTTGAGGCAGGAAGACTACGTGCCTGAGCTGGTTAATGTTGTTGTTCAAATGTATATAAAAAAAAGTGTCCAGTGAATGCTGAAAATACCAAATTAAGAAAGGTTGATGTTACTGTGTTTTGAGACTACTCCCTTTTTCAAAATTCCAGATACAAAAATGTCTTCATTTTTGTTTACTGCATGGTCAATACACTCAAAAACCTTAATTTTAAGACCCTGTAAGTCAACAGATTTTCATGGCAAATTGTACAGAACAGCAGGCATATCTGTTGGGTAGAAGAGGCCGGTGAAACCCCGTATTCAGGTCAGTTTTTTGGCATGACCCACAGTGAAATCTCTCTGTTGCTGCTGGTGTGCAGTCATGCTCAGCCCTCCTTGCTGGAAATACATGGAAATTTGTGCTCTTTCAGATTAGAGAGCTGTTCTCTTCAACACTACCCTATGCATACTGACAGCAAGACAACCTCTCCTTCTCATTTCAGGACCTTTCCTTTGTATATTCATTGTGCTTGCCTGCACTTTCCCCTCCATCCCTGCCAAAAGTTGTGAATTTAATCATTTATCAAGAGCTTCTGTTTAGCTAGAAAATCAATAATGTTCATTCTGTGTCAGTTTGTATTCAACAAACATAAAAGGCTGAGGAACAGTGAGGGCTAGCTGGTGGTTACAAGTAGAGCAAATCAAGAGGTGATCTCTGGTTTCAGGTCACAGAGTCTTTCAGCTTGAAGAAATTTCCAAAGCTGGAAAAACTAAAGAAAAGGCCTTTCCTCACCTTAAAAATTCAGTTATGGGCTGCTCTTGGAATTAGCAGAGGGTGTATTCACAAGACTTTGGCAATCTCTCGCCCCTGAGCAGCTGAGGTCCAGTTTTGTTTGTGATCTGATCTGTGCTTACCCCCACCATGATGACTGTGGGCAGATTCTCATCATCTTGGGGTTGTGTGATCCTTTGCTGTGGCCAGTCTTTGCATCTATTTAGATGTGAAATCTAGAGGAGAGTTTGGAGACGACTCCAACCCTGTGCAGCCCATTTGAAGGTTCATCCTGTGTGAGTGGTTGCTGTAAGCAAGAGTGAGCTGGTTAGCAAGACATTGTGCTCTGAAATAGCTTTTGTGGTATCCACAGAAATGCCAGGGTTTGTACTAGGTAATAAACTGGCAAGGAGAGTCCAGTTGTTGTGCCTGGCCTTGGGGTGGTTATGTGAAGTGGCTGTGAACTGACTTGACTTGCTCAAAGGAAAAATAAGTGAAGCTTGTTTGTAACCTTTTTTTCCCCCCTCCTTTCTTTTCTAACTTCTGCAACCATAGGGCACACAGTTGATTTTCAGTGCTGCTAAGGAACTGGGACACTTGTCAAAGTTGAAGGTATTGTCCTGCATGGCTTGTGTTAATGTCCCTGTGTGTAAGCATGGAAATGTGGTAGTGCGTAGCATGTCCTGTGCTTCCAGTGGTTTGTCGCTGAATGCAGTTGTAGAGAAATGCCTTTAAATGCAGTAAATGTGCTTTTAAATGCATTCTACTAACATTAGCATAGTGCTTAACATTTAATCTTACTGTGCGGTTAATCATCAAAGGAGTTTTTCTCTTCTGTATACACAGTGCTAAGTCTGGTACATCAATTTAAAATGAAAAAAGGAAATTTCTCAATATCTGGCCAGCTCTTCCGTATCCCCATTTATAAAAGGGAGTCCCTAATGCTTGGAAAGACACTTGCGTTAGCTGTGGGTGAATTACATGGACTGTTAAAAAAATAACTGTTGCTTATGGAAGAGAGCCTGTGTCTGTAAATTCCTTCTGCGTGGGCTCCCTTCACAGGCAAGCTGGCATTTAGCATGAAGGCTCTGTTGATGTGTTTTGACAGTGCATGACGTGACAGTGCATGACATGAGCATTATGAAGTGCACGCCACCTCATCATAAGCGAATCAAGCACTAATTCAGCGATCACGACAGGAATGGTATGAAAATAGTGACGCCTCACAGCGCTCAGGTTGCGCTCTGCTGTGGTTGCACTGGTGCTACAAGACTGGTGTTGTGCAAGAGAAGGAGGTCTAAATCTCTAGTGTCACAGTGACCAGGCTGTTGCGAGGGAGATGGAGCTGGACCTGAACTCTGTGTCAGAGCATGACCAAGGAAATCTTCCTGGTGCAAAGGATATTGTCCTAAGTGATTATTGCACTTTGAAAAGGCATTTGTCCCTTCCTGTAGATTTCTGGTTTTGTCTTGCACACTAATAAAGCTCTCTTCATACACCTGTGTCCCTTGCCCAGCAGATACATTTTCCATTTTATGTGGCCAGTACACAGCTCATTTAAGGCAGTGCTGATTAGCAGTTCTAGCAAGTGATCAGGGCTTGCAGGTATGTCATTAGATGTGCACCTGTTCTCCAGCTACATTTTGAGGCTGGTACATAGCAGTTAATAGTCACCTAGCATAAGCCTCCAAGTGTGTCTCCTGAGGGAATAGCTGTCACTTGTGCTGAGTGATGGCCTTGTGCACTCCCACGGTCAGGCTGTCATCCCTGGTGACATGGTGTCTCATGAGGATTGCGTTTCCTTCCCCACTTCCTGCGCCTGCAATGATGTCTGTTGCTTCCGTGGGAAAAATGGGGAGAAAGGAGTTTTGTAGCCAGCCTGGGAGAGTGGCAGCTGAAGCACAGCATCCAAATGAGACTCCTGTTTCCTGAGTTTCCCTTTTCTCTTGCAAAAGCATCAGCAAGGACTCATGTCTCCACATGATGAAAAAGAAGCCATTCCTGCCTTTCACATGTACTCCTGGTATCTGAGGGCAGAGCTCTGAATTTGCTGTTTCTTCCCCCAGGTCACAAGGACAGTCTGTGAGTTCCTGTGGTTTGCTTGCATTCTTGGGCGTGGCCACTGAAATTCACTGTTATTTTTACTTGTTCCACATTTTCTCATTACTGGAATCTCAAAGTGTGTACAGGGCACCTTTTGCCAGGAATGGGTTGGAAGCTTTGCTGATTTCCATTTGCACTGGTTGGGTGGAGGCTGTCCCCCAGCAGTGGCCCTTCTTCAGTTCAGTTACTGTAAAGCTTAACTTTGGCGACTCTGGGCTGCATTTTTAGAAATGCATGTAATCATTCAAATCAGGCAAGCCCTGGTGTGTGTTCAAGCCTTTATTTGCATATCTGCATATAGAACTGCAGCAGTACAGGTACACAGGATTTTACATGTGGCAAGACAGTTGTGCCCAAGTATGAAAGCGCCTGAATTTTGGAGACCATAAGGAAAATTACATTGTGTCCAAAAATTTCCAGTAGAATAGGAGTGCTACAAGAGTAAGAATTGTTGGAGTCTGTGTAAGAATTGTGGATATTCTATTTTTTATCCTTTTGTTTTTGCAGGCACATACAAGCTAACAGGGAAGGCTTGGTTCTTCAGACCTCCCTCCTCTGCATTTTTCAGTTCCACTAAAAGCCTGGGAAAATTATGGGATGGATTTTAAGCATTATTGGTCTTAAATAGGACAGGGAGAACAGAGCCCTAGTGAATCAGATAACTCAGCTGAAAACTGAGACTGACAGACCTGACAAGCACAGGCTCTGGTCCTGATGACAAATCAATTTCACAATGTATTTTAAAATGCTCAGAAAGCCAACCATAAACCTGACTCCTTGGTGCGACATATCTGCCTCCCACTTATTATCAAACTCTTTCTGCTCAGTTTACTTAATAGCCAGCAACTGGAGCAGGGAGCAGCTGCCTTCTCTCCCTTGTGCTGTCCCCAGGATAAACAGCCAGGCTCCGACCACAGAGTTTCTTCTGAAAATACTTATGGAGAGTACAAGGATGAGGCTGAGAGATCAGGAAAAGTTTGTTGGGTTGTTTGGGGTAGTTTTGGGTTTTTTTACTTCTTCTGCTTGAACTTGCATAATTATTTGATGTAAATATTTGTTTCTTGCTCCTGGCTGGCAATCTGGGGAGCACAAGGTAGCACTGTGCACAGTTCTTTATAGGAACAGTGTGGGATTTGCAGAGGGCAGGTATGCACAGGAATGACAGTCGTGGGCTTCTCTCTGAGTAGGTGCAAGTATTACCAGTCCAGTGTCTGGATTATTTTTACATAATGTGTTGAAGGAAATGACACTGGGAAACTCAGAGAAAGCAGTGATGTGTTGCTGTGCATTGACAGCATGGGCACGGGCGGAGTGGCCTCTCCGTGGGGCCGAATGAGCTTTGTAGGTGTTTGAGAGAAAAGTGCTGACCACCTGGTTTCTGTGGCAGTTGGGGCAATATGACAGGCAGGCCTAGAAAGTAATTTTAACAGATGTGAAAGTAGCTC
The DNA here is from genome assembly GCF_035770615.1 of Melospiza melodia melodia. NCBI lineage: Eukaryota > Metazoa > Chordata > Aves > Passeriformes > Passerellidae > Melospiza > Melospiza melodia. Next base: position 9,236,102 of record NC_086226.1, read on the forward strand.
TGCCTTGGGAGCACAGCTACCCTGACTAAACTGGCCTTTCCCATGAACGTGGCCTTGGGCTCTGTCTGATTTTGTGCTTAATCTGACTGTGAGACAGAGAAAAGAACACTTTACCCTCTGTGCACTGAAGTCTCTGTGTACTGAAGTGTGAAGCCACATCATCTTCAATTGAATTACCCCCAGCTCATGAAGAAAAAGGAGGAGAGCTATTGCTCCCCTCAGGACAGCATATCACAGCAGAAGGCACGCTGCAGCTCACCAAGTACTGTGCCCCTGCACACAGCCCCCAGACCAGGGACATCCTGTGTGGGGGAAGAGGCACACTGAGGCACATCTCTGCTACTCAAGAAAGCAGGGTGTGAACTTGTCTGAGAAACTGACAGCTTGAGAGGCATCCTCAGTGCAGTTCAAGGCTTCACTGTGTAAAGTTGATAGCTAGATGTCTGTGAGAAGTGTGGCAAATGCTTTATGGCTGTCCCTAGACTGCAGAGAGCCCTGTATCCATCAGGTAGGAGATGGATTGCAGTGGATAATGAATGGGACAGCATCAGGCAGTGTGAAGAATCAGCAAGCTGCAAGACAGCCAGGTTTGTCCCTGTGAAACCCACACATGATGCCACACACTAGGTGTGCTTTACACAGAGGCAATTTAGCAGATGTGTCTCCTGGGAAGTGTCTAGAGGGCCTAGGACATGTTTAAAGTAGGGATAAAGCCTTTGCCTGATTGGCTTACATCTTTTTTATGAATGCTTTAGAGCCCCAACCTGAAGTCAACTGGCCTGACCCTCCAGCTACTCAGTTAGAATATGGGTTTGTGCAAAGCTTTGGCTTCCTGAAATACGCTGTTTTCCCCTGGGGTCTAGACTAAGCATCAGAGAAAGAGCTTAGTGAAGGCACATCCTTGTAGTCAGCCAGGACTCTAGCAGGGATGTGCTTCCACTGCAGAAAAGGGAATTCTTTCCCAAGTGATTACTGGCTTTTTGCTGTTAGAGTTGGTGGGTCTTAATGGGAACAATGTCTTCTTTTAGCAAATCTATTTTCTTCTTTTTCACAACTGATGGAATGAATTAGTGACCTCTGTAGTTGGAAGAGTTTAAAAAATCCACAAACAACAGACACATAACAACTTTCACTAATGCCTAGTTCTCAGAATTCCTTGATTTAGATGGTATTTGGAGAGTTTTGTCGTGGCTTTTCTAGAATGACAGTGGTGTCAGGCAGGCTTCTGTTTAGGTTTTCTCGAGAGACAAACTGTGATTTTAAATTGCTGCTTACCTTTGTCCAGTTCTTTCCTTATTTATGTCTTCTGTGCCTGCAAGAAAAAGAGAAAATTAGTTTATTTCCAAGTTAAGCTATAATAAACGACTCTGAGAGACTCCATTAAGCATTCCTTGAACAGTTGAATTAATGCTGCCACCATGCAGATACAGCTTGAATCTGGAGAAAGTGGTGATGCTGGGGACTCCTTTTTCTATAGCCTCTGACAACTGACTTATGTCAAATACAATGGTTGTTTGCAGGATCATATGGTGAGAGAAGAAACCAGGAGCCTCACTCCAAAGCAGTGTGCTGTTCTGGACCTGGCACTGGATACAATCAAAGTAAGTGATTCCATTTCTGTTTCTGCTGTTCCCAACTCCGTCCCCAAGTCCTCTTCGGGAGGACAGTGCCTGTCCTGGTTTATGAGATGGCAGGAGTTTGTCCCTGCTGTCACAGTGATAAAGGCTCTAAGTGAATACTGCTATATATGTGTACACCTGAAGAGGTTCAGGGGACTGGTGTGCTGCGAGTCAGCATATTCATATTTAAGTGCTCTGGAAGAGGAATGCCATGACCAGTTGGTATCAGCTGGTCTGAGGGCTGGGTTTCCAGTATAGAAGCTATTTTGTGAATTTTTCCAGCTGTATCTGTATGCACAACTGCTCATACACGTTGGTTGCTGGTTGCAGTTCTTGCTCAGTACCTTTCCTATTTCTTTTTGCTTTTAGCAATATTTCCATGCTGGTGGGAATGGTCTGAAGAAAACCTTCTTGGAGAAGAGTCCAGACCTACAGTCACTTCGATATGCTCTCTCCCTCTACACTCAGACCACGGACACTCTCATCAAAACGTTTGTCCAGTCTCAGACAGCTCAGGGTAAGACTCTTTTGTGTTGGCAGGGTTCAATGGAGCTCTTGGCTCTGCTCATAATTCCTCTCCCTTGTACTGCCAGTTTGTAAGAGTGCTTTTGGCAGTAGCATTTCTGAAAGTGTGACAGTTTGGAGCTGGTGAAACTGGAAAAGAGGGAAAGGGGGTTATTTGCCACTCCATGACTACATTTGGGGAGAGCAGAAATATGTGAAACATAAGGCCTGGGGTGTTTGTGGTCTTTTTTTCTCTGCAGTCCTCGCTTAACAGTCACGTTTCATGAATTAATGTGGGTGGGTGGCTTAAGTGAAATTTGAAGTTACTGTGCTGAGGCTTGTGCGGTGGTGTGAGGCACCATTTCAGCAAGACACCACTGCAGAAACCTGTCAGTGTCTGTGTCACAGGCCAGCTGTGTGTGTGGCACAGCCCGAGTGGCCCTGACTAAGGCTGAGTGACAGCAACGTGGTGACTCACAGAGCTACAGGCTGCCTGTAAAGGGAGAAGTCTCTGAGGTGAGCAGCAAATGCGCTGTTTTGTCTGCAGCCAGTACAGGGTATGTGGGAGCTCGATGATTACAGATTGCCACACAACATATTAATAAGCTGCTAGGATGGGTCACCAAACTGTTTGGTGACTCTCTGAGAAGTCTTATGGCTTTGTGGTGCTGTTTCATTGAATGTGGAGGTAAACAGTTAATTTTGTTGCTTCCATGCGAACATCTCCATATTATTGTACAGAATAATTTGGTCTCCAGTCAAGGACCATCACTGGCTGACTGTGAATGTCACTATTCTCAGTAAGAGGAGACAGATGCTACAAAGGGTTGGGTCTAAACAAAAACTGGTATTTTTGTGTTTTCAGGCGGTTTAATTAAAAGCCTTGCATTAAGCTACTTCATCCCAGCAGCAAAGTCATACAACTCCCTGGCTTGTCCTTCTGCAATCTCCTTGAATGGAATCCTTTTTGTTCAATCCTTCCAAGCCTAAGAGAGCTGGCAACCCCACAGACTGTACTAGCTCTGCCAGCAGGTCATCACACCAAGTCCCAGCATCAAGGGGACAGCACTCCCTAGCTCACATACATTCCCTTGTGTGCAAATGAGGCTGCTTGATACTGGCATTCCCTTAGCAGTGTAGACAGTTCAGAGATTCTGTGAGCAAAGCAGGGTTTGTTTCTAAAGAGGAAAGTTTACTTCAGTTTTGGTGGGTTGAGTCATCAAGAGGAGGCTTAGAGAGGACCTGAAACTACCTGGAAGGAGATTGTGAAGTGCAATTTGGTCTTTTTTGCCATGTCTCAGGTAAAGGATGAGAGGAAATGGCCTGAAGTTGTACCAGGGGAGGTTCAGGTTAGATACTAGAATTTATTTTTTCATTGAAAAGGTGACTAGACATTGGAATAAGTTGCCCAGGGAGGTGGTGGAGAAATGTACAATCTCTAGAAGTGTACAAGAGGTGTCTGAATGTGGAATCTGGGGACATAGTTTAGGGATGATTTTGGTGGTGCTGGATTAACAGTTGGACTAGATGACCTTGCAGGTCTCTTCCAGCCATGATGGCTCTGTGGTTCTGTGATCTTTGCCCACAGCAGCACAGTCTAGTTTTCCTTATGTTCAAACATACTGCATTAAAACACTGAAATTAAACTAAAAATCCGTACCTTTGAGAGAATGGTCCTGCAACTGTGTCCCAGCAGAGCAATGATGACATCCAGTGGCCAGACAGGTCAAAGACTGCTGCATCCACTAGGGACTCCAGGAACCTGGCTGTTGCCATCACTTACACAAACCACGTTTTAATGGGGAACTTGAGTGCACATTTGAGTGAATGCTTACAATATTTGCTGTTCCCTGCACATATTTCCAATTATATATCCAAGCTAGTTTTTTATGTGGATACTGTTAAATTACTGTTAAATAAATGCTGAGCTAAGGTACAAGAAAGTGTGCAGCACTGATGTCCTGCAGTCTATACTACAGTCTGGAGTACTTAAAATTAGAGAAAGGAAAGTGCTCCATTGAAGACACAAAAGTGACAATTCAAAGATGATATGAGAAAGTGGCTTCATGCAATGCATGATTTGACTGTAAAACTTCACTGAGGGCAAGTATTTAGCAGAAACACAAAGATAATGGAACATTATCATTACCTCTCAGAAGCAGGAATATACAAGGCTGCCACAGAAGTGGGTGTATTTATGTATTTTTTAAGAAGCTTAGAAAGAATGAAGTTCTTGCTTTAGGGCATCATATACACACGTTACGAGGTCATCAGTTAGATCTCAAAGCTGACTGATGACAGTTCTTTGTGACTAATTCTAAGCCACTGTAGGGAACAAGTACTGGGCAGCTGGCCACTGGTCCAAATCAGTATCTTGTACATTAGCAGGCTTGAGAATTTTGGATCCTGTTTGGGGAATAAAAGAGTTGCGCTATGCCACCTAATATCTGCAGAATCAGTGCTCAGGAGAGGTTTAGGTTGGATATCAGGGTAAAGGTTCTTCCCCAGGGGGTGGCTGGGCACTGGAACAGACTCCCCAGGGAAGTGGTCATGGTACCAAGCCTGGGTTCAAGAAATGCTTGGACAATGCTATCAGGTAGAAGGTGTCACTCTTTGGATGGTCTTGTGCAGGGCCAGGAGCTGAACTCAGTGACCCTTGTGGGTCACTTCCAATTCTGCATATTCTGTGATTCTGTGAGTCCCTCTCTCCCACTGGGGCTAAAGAAGGATATTAATTGCTTACTCTTCTCATTAACTATGGCTGGTAGATGGGTTTGGAGAACTGCACACAGGTTGGAGGGACAGAAGGGACAGCACTATTATTTACAGCTCACATTTGCTTACCAGAGCTCTGTGACTGAGGTTTCCCTTTGCATAAGTGCCACAATCTCCTGGGAGGACATGGCTTCATGCAGTATCATTTAAAAATGCTGTTTGCTTCTCTTACTTCCCGGCTCAGTGGTTGCACCTTCCAGTTTGTGAGGTACCTACTGCTTTCATGTCATTACTGGGTAGGCTTATGTGGCACTGTGCTGCTAAACGTTTGCTCTGCACATTGGATCTGGGCTGCCGTTTAGTTATGCCAGCACAAATTTCGTTCTGTTTTAACCCAGACTATGCCTTACTTGCAGACAGCCTTGCTCTCCAAATCCTGGTGCAGAAGGTGGATATTTTGTCTGTTAAGAGCTAGAATACTTGCCTTGTGTTTAAGTGCCATTGCTAATTGTGTTGTAATTCATACTCTTCTCTCTTTATCCTGCTTGCTTTCTTGCCTTTTGAATTCATGTCTCAGTGCATGATGGGAAAGGTATAAGGTTTACCGCTAATGAGGACATTCTTCCTGATAAGGGTATGTTCAAGATTAATGTTGTTACCATAACAACATTACCCAACTGCCTTGCTTTTCAAATCATCTTGCCCATGCTCAGAAACCTTTTCCAGAGTCCTGTTCCCTGTAGTTCCTTTGTAGAAGTGAACTTGCACTGAATGCCTGCGTCCCACAGACTGAGCCACAGGTTGTGTGGTTTGGAAGTCTGTACCTTGCCTGAGAACCTGTTCCCATGCTTGAGATTTATTCATGGGATGTGAAAGCTGTCTTGAAAATGGACTGGTTTTTGGGAGATGCTGCAGACTTGTTCCCCTTCCCTTCACCATGGGGTGTGTGTTTCAAGTCCTGGGCTTGCATGCGTGTGGTCTGCTGAGAAGGGCTACTGTAATACACAGGAATGTTGGATATGCACTCAAGGTTATGGCCAAGCTTGAACCATCTGGCTTGAAGGGGGGTTATCTAAAGGTCTGGATGCCCAGGAGACCCCTACATATATTAAGTCTTGCAGTGTTTCATCTCTTAATTTATTTTTTGCTGTCCAAAGTCTTTTTATTATCTCAGGTGAAACACATCTATAACCCTTTGCACGAGCTCAGTTCTGCAGTTTCACCTTTCAGCATTGCAATACCAGTGAGGCTTTCATGTCAAGAATTAAATGTGTTTGTCACTAAGCGTACAAGTGTGTGTATGTGCACAGATATACATGCTCAGAATATTTTTGTTGGTCATCATCAGAGTAGTTTTATGTCTCTGAAAATATCAGTTCATAGAACAAGATTTTTTATATGAAAAGACAAAAATGAAGGTAGGAAAAAAAACTGTAGTATGAGTTTTGTCTTCTTCAAAGGTAGTGGGATGATTCTGCTCTTATTCTTCTGAGGCATCAGCATCTCCTTTATAACCTATTAGTTACACTAAAGATCAATAAAGATCTGAATGTTTGGTGGCTGATGTTTCTGTGGATGTGGCCATTGCATACTGATGGAAATTCTGCCTCTTCCTGTGGAAAATGCCAACAATGAAGTGACAGACCCACACCAGCAGATGGATCAGGTCAATAATTAAGCCTACCAATTTTTAAGCTCTGTGCTTATATACAGAAAAAAAGCAATATTGCCCTTCTAAGCGGGAAGGAAACAGTATGTTCAAGACCATATTTGTTGCACCCTGAAGATTATTTAATGTACTCAGGTCAAGAATGAGAACCTACCCCGAGGTAATAATTTGAGGTTCTGTTTTGGTTGCTCAGATGTTTTTACTGGTATATTAATCTGACTTTCACTGCCTACAGTTCTGTGGCATATAATTTTCCTCAGAGAATTGCACTGGTTGGCACTCAACCTCTTGGTTTTTAAATGAGTGGTTTTGCTGCTGCAGACCATTCTTGTGAAAGTTGACTTGTTAGATCAGTCTAATCAAAATGTTTGTGTAATGATATCCTCAATCTCCTTAGCTAGAATTTCAAACAGACCAGTTTTTCACTTAGTAATGTATCTTACCCTCAAATTTGACAGAACAACTGCTATTCATAGGTACTCAATTACCCTCTAGATATCTCAATTACGACAGCATTGCTAATTGTCAACCTGAGGTCAGGCAGTTATCAAAGAGAAAGTCAGAAAAATCTCACTCTCTTTTCAAAACTTGATTTTCATTTTGCAAAGCAGTCATTTTCTGTAATTTACATGACATCTTAACTTTATTACCCAGAAAAAAAATGTCATTTCCATATATTACATGATGATAATTATGATTAAAAGTTAAAAAGTTGGAAAAAATCATAATGTATGAATTGTAATGTTCATGAGATCTCCCGCTTTTATGAACATGTTATCTTTTCCCTCGGAAACTACATCTTGTTTTCTCCCTGGCTAATTGATAAAGAGAAATAAGTGTGCAAATTGTGAGTGCTTCTCTCTCATCATTTTTGATGCACAACAAAGAAGGAGTTCTCATCATCTTCCAGAGGGAAACAGATAAACAGTCAGGATGACAACTTGTAGGTGATGTATAACATGCAGGAAGGTTCTTGTAGGGTGAGACTGCATTATGGCTCTGTGCAAATCACTAATACCTATATATTTTTTGCCTATATTTCCTCTGTTGTGTGATGTCCTCTTCTTCTTTTTCTTTTCTTGTTGATTTTTTTTGTCCTCCCTTCTTCCCTGAGCAGACAAGAATGCCAATGTCCACCACTGGAATGCCTGCATGTATACACAGTAGCTTGGCAGGAACCTCTGAAAAATCCTTGCTCCCCATGATGGTCCACTGTTGAGGTCTTTTAAATTCTTTAAAAGCCTTCACTGCTGTTCTCAGTAGGATGCAATCTTTGGTGGACTGGAAGAAGTGTTGGTGTTTATGTGTGTTAGGCATGTGAGCCTGATGTTATCTTGCACTACTGTGACATTCTCGGGGCTGACTGAAAAGCTGGCTCTGGGAGATGTGCTGTGAAAACACCACATTGTCTTCCTGAGGCCATAAAGACCTGTGCCAATGACCAGTAATCCATGTGTGCGTGGGGGGGGGTGTCCATTTCCTCCCAACAGGCTCCGGTGTGGATGATCCTGTGGGAGAAGTGTCCATCCAGATCGACCTGTACACCCACCCAGGAACCGGGGAGCACAAGGTCACGGTGAAAGGTATGGCAGAGCACGTGCTGCTGCTCGGGCTCCACGGGGCCGATCTCCAGCTGGCAGTCAGGACATTTCTGTGTTAGCTCGTGGGATCTCAGGCCAGGATTGTTTTCTCTGTTTCACATCAGGGACATGTAGGGAAACAGCAAATGAGCTTGTCCAGCCGGTGACATGGCAGCGCACAGCCCGGTTGTTTATTGGCAGCGATGTGTGCGAGTAAACAAAAATCAGATGGTGGCTCTCGCCAGGCGCCACAGTTTAGTCTGTGGGGCAGGCTCATCTTGCGAAACTGCTCGGTGTACACCCAGAGATCACAGAGGCCCTGAGAGCTCAGAGGCTCCTCTCCCCAGTCCTGAAGGCCACACTGGTCCCTGAACAGCCACTCTGGAAACAACCAAAGCAGTGATTCATCCCAGGGTTCCTTTTCCTCCTTCGTCTCCTTCACTTGAATACAGCATACTTAACTACTTCAATTTCCTCTGAAGATTTATATAAACAGTTCTTTGGGCCTCTCTTCTGGTTAAATCTACACTGAAGTGCAAAAGCTGGTATTCAGAGCTATTTCCTCTGCTTCAGTCTGCTCCCTGCAGTGACCTGAGATAGAATGAGAATTAAAAGCTAATAATTCTGGATCCTGAAACCACACGCAGCTTGTGGGCTTTGTTTTTCTTACCTGCAATCCCATTTTCCTTTTCAACAGAGACTTTAATATTGGCCTCCAAAATGCCCCTTTTTTTCTTATCCCAGACATAATGGTGATGTAAGCATGGAACAGGGCAGCCTGCCCGGAGCTGGAGGAATGCCTGTTTTCTTGGGTTTATTTCTTGACAATCAGTATGGCAGAAGTTACATACTAATGCACACATTCAATTCCCTTCATAGAACTTTACCTAGATCAAAAAAGCATATCCTTGCATTACAAAAAAGTCCTGCCCATATGTGTTGTGACACTGTCATGTTTTGAGTTAGAAACAAGAAATTGAAAGCAGAGCAGAGCCGAAGGATGTCCAGAGCAAAAAATACAAATGAGTATCTGCTGTGAACCAGGTTGTGACTCTCTTTTGCAGTTGTGGCAGCCAATGACCTGAAGTGGCAGACATCCGGCATGTTCCGTCCATTTGTTGAGATCACCATGATTGGGCCCCACCAGAGTGACAAGAAGAGGAAGTTCACAACCAAGTCAAAGAGCAACAACTGGGCTCCAAAATACAATGAAACGTTTCATTTGTAAGTCTCAAAAATATCCTGAGGATCTGGCATGGCAAGTGCAGATGCAGAGGGACAGATAGGGTTGTCCAGTGTCCCCAGACCGTCTGCACAGGGCCAAGAAGAGAACATGAACCAGCAGCTTGGTGCTGTCTTTGATGTCTTGGCAGAAAAGCTGGATTATGGAAGTTTTTTTCTGAGGGTGGGACGCAGAGGTTTGTTCTACACCAGCAGTGTCCTTTGGCCACCTTCTGAAATGCTCTGTGTGTGCCCTATGAACACATTTTACTGTGCTCTGTCATTTTAATGAACTTCGTATTTTTTATTGGTAGAGTTGAGGCTAAAAGTTCATTTTTATTTATTTCTTAATCTTAATGTGCGTTTTTATCCCAACTTGACCTGTGGGACATGCTTTCGGAACTCGTTTCCAAGGATACAGCCCTTGGAATTGGTAGCAAGTTGCACTGCTAAAATTGCTGTGTTTCTCAGCGTTGAGTATTGATCTCTTCTTATTTCATTTTCTTTCATTACTATAAGGACATATTCCTTCTTGGGAGGCTTAACAGAAGGAGCTGCAGGCTTGAACTCTCTCAGCTGTACATATAAAAATGAGATGATGAGAACTGACCAGCAAAAGGCTATAAACATCTGGGGGAGAAGGGAGAGAAGGGGGTGTTCATATAATTGTTCCGTTCTCTGAGGAAAAGCAAGCTTCCTCTAAGTGAAGAGATTTTCTTCCTTTTATTCTTTTAATTTTAGAAACATCAGAAAGGTTGGGGATTTATTTTTGTTAGCTTTCACATTAATGGAAGGTCCTGAATCTTTAACAAAAACTTCATCTAATTAAAATAGTAATTCTGAAATGAAGCCATCCTTAGCAGAAGCAGAAATGTTTAAAGTCATCTGAGGTGAAAATCGATTAGCATGGCTTTAATGTTTCCCACTCCTCTCGTTTCACAGTTTAACACACACACAAACACACAAGTTGCAAAGGCAGTATGAAAGGGGTTCCTTGTTTTTTCTTCTTCAGTAACCATGTTTTCTTTATCTGCTATAAATCAGCAAAAATGCCCACATGCTGCAGGTTTTACTTCTCTCCCTCTGACCAGGGTTTTCTGTAGAAAGGAGTTTCCTGTGACTTACCACAGCCCTCCAGTCAGGTGCTGGCACCTTTGTTTTTGCAGTCCAGACACTGTAAGTGAATTTGTGTGTGTTTTTCAGCATTCTGGGGAATGAAGATGGTCCTGATGCCTACGAGCTCCAAGTCTGTGTGAAGGATTACTGCTTTGCCCGGGAGGACCGGGTTCTGGGGATAGCAGTGATGCAGCTCAGAGACATAGCAGACAAAGGAAGCTGTGCTTGCTGGTGCCCCCTCGGGCGCAGGATTCACATGGATGAGACTGGACTCACAATCCTGAGGATTCTCTCTCAGAGAACCAATGATGAAGTTGCCAAGGAATTTGTGAAGCTGAAATCTGAGTCCCGCTCCACAGAGGAAGGCACCTGAGCTGAGCTGTTCTCTTTCCTCTTCTGCCTTGTGCCAATATGTGCAAGTGTTCAACAATTCTTTTATTAATTGCAAAAGGTTTTTTCATGTTGTCTTTGTCAGCTCCGATAGCGCACGTGTGCTGTATAGGAAACAAATCCATCAATCTGATGTGAATTATTTATTTTTTAGTAGCTGGGTAAGACACCGTAGAGAATGAGACAATCTCTTCTTATTTAACATGTAAATTCTGCTTTGTGTATATAAATTATTTTATATTGGAGGCTGGAATTGCTGGGTTTTGTTGATATGCAGCACTGTGATTTTATCCTCTGAATGTGGCAGGCATTAAAAAGGTTCTGCGTAATCACACTACGATGCAAACACAACTGTGTGGAAATTGGTAGGAGATGATTTGAGGGGTTTGACAAAGCACAGTTATCTCTCATTGAATACACGTACTGTGGAGCTGCCTGGGGATCTTCTGACACAGATTATGCCAACGTGATATACATTCACCTCAACATCTGCTTAAAGAAGAAGAGGCTGCAGATGCTCTGAAGATGCGCACCGAGTGAATGTACCTCCACGGATGTGCTGCTGTGAGCACAGGCCAGACCAGGGCCGCAAGCCCGGGGTGGGGCCTGAGATCTCGTAGCCAAAAGCTGCAAAGGCAGCGCAGCAGGAGCAGGCTGCAGCTGTAATTAGCTGGTGTGTCTCGGAGAATACAAATCCCCACGTGCTGCTGGGAGTCCCTGATGGCCGTGGGAGTGCTGTAAGCTGCTCGGCTCCGCAAGGCACGCTCGGGCTGCCGTGACCGACATGGTCGGGAAGGGATCGGCGTTAGAATTGTAGAGTTAGAGCCATTACAAATCACATGGCTGCTATGCGCTTTTTCCACTTCAATATTCTTTTGTTAGTGCTTGACAGAGGATTGGATAATTTAATATTGCAGGCTTTCTGTAGCATTTTATTACCCTGGAGTAGCTAAGACCATTCCTCACTATGAACCCAGAAATGATGGCTTGCTTGGGAGGGAGGAACACACCTCCCCTCTGTAAGCCTTCAGTCTGGAGTGCTGGTCAAGGGGCAGCACGTCTGTTTGCTTCTGATCTTGGAGACGCTGTTGGCCGTGCTGTGGTTGATCCATGCTGATTGTCATTAATCTTATAATACCATTGACAATACCATTGAAATATTTTTGCACTGTCTTAAAGAAGCATCCTGCTTTTGTTTAGTTAAAAAAACAAAACACTGTCCTGAGCAAAGTAATTGCAGGGAGGTCAGAATTTCTGACTGAAAATTAGTGAGCAGGAAGGTCTGGAATGGTGATTGCACCTGAGGCATGTTTGTTGGAGGGTTTTTATTGGGGATATTTTTGCTTTTCCAGCTGCCCTTGTGCTCTGGAAAGTGCAGCTGGAACAAGCCAGTCCTTGCCCATAAAGTACTGTAATACTGTCAATAAATTCAAGGACTGCATATTGAATGACTTTTTTTTCCTTTCTATTTTCTCTGACACTTGTGTAGCTGTATGATGTGACTCCTGTATTTCATGGGCCTGCTTGTAGAGTTCTGAGACAGCACATCTGCTTTGTTCTTGTCCATGGTGTGTTATAATAATGCTCTTCAAAACTCCACACTATTTGTCATGATTTTGAATCATTGTACGTGCCATTGTTATGAGAACTGTTAGTATGGTCTTTAATAAACTCTTTTAGCAGCATTTGGACTTGTCTGTTGGAGTGTAACTGTGATTGGGTTTCCCAAACCATGGAGGGCAGAGCCACTGCTGCATCTTTGGAAGTTACTCAGGTTTAGCATGTAGATTTCTTTAGTGCTTTAGATGCCTAGTAAGGAGTGAGTCAGACAGCTCCCCCCTCCTCCATGGTGCCTCTGTCTGGGACATCTTTCCGTGAAGTCCTTGGCTTCTGATAATACTCTGAGACATCATGGAAAAGCATAAAAAATAGCTTACTTACTTTTTTTCTCTTGTCTGGCCTTTAAGTCACATTTCCTTTGTACTCAGGATCGTCTCCTGAAGGTGCTGAATGGAAAGGCTCAGACAAGGCAGTTGGATACTTTGCAAATAGTAGATGAAGAAAAATAATTACATACCAAACTTGATTCGTAACTTTCAGCCTCTTATGAACATTAATACTCTTTAGATGGCATGCACAAGAGATGAAAGCATAAGCCTTCTTGATGTCAAGTAAACTGCTCCCCCTCCTCATTTTTTGGGGATTCTGCCAATTTGCAGCAGACAAGGTCAGATAACTCGGAGACTCATATTTCATGATAACGTGGGTCTCTGAATTTCTGTGATCTGAAATGCCATTTTTTTCCTTGGTTAGCATATGCTTAGCAACAGAGTCACTTGGGAGGCAGTCCTGAAGAGCAAAGGAATCAGGGAACATTGGATATTCTTTAAGAAGTAAATCTTCAGACAGAAGACGCAGGAGTAGGAAATCTCCATTTGCCAAAAGATGAGCCACCAGGGAAGCAGAGCAGCCTGGCTGAACAGAGAACTTGGGCTGGAACTTGGAGAAGAAAGGGAAATTTCTGACCTCTGGAAGAAGTGCCAGCTTGTTGGGACAACAGCAAGGACTTGTAATTGTAGGATTATGCAGGGATAGCATTGAAAGGGCCAGAGCCCAACTAGGACTTTTTCTGGCTACTGCCATATAAAACAGTTTCTACAAATAGATGAGCAACAAAAGGAGGGCTAAGGACAAGCTCCATCCTATATTGGGTGTGGTGAGAAACACAGCAACAAAGGATAAGAGAGGCTGAGGTGCTTTATGCCTTCTTTGCCTCAGTCTGTAATAGTAACCCCAGTTGTTCTGGGGGTACACAGCCCTGTGAGCTGGAAGACAGGGATGGGGAGCAGAAGGAAGCCCCTGTGATCCAAAGGGAAATAAATGGTCAGGGACCTGCTGCAGCACTTGGATGCACACCGGTCTGTGGGGCAGATGGGATCCACCAAGGGCCCTGAGGGAGCTGGTGGAAGTGCTCACCAGACCTCTCCCATCATTTACCAGCAGCCCTGGCTCACCAGAGGCTCCAGCTGAGTGGAGCTTGGCAGAAACAGAGCCCATCTACCGCAGGGCCAAAAGAAAGATCCAGGGAACCACAGGCCTGGCAGCCTGGCCTCAGTGCCATGAAGGTCATGGGGCAGAGCAGCCTGAGTGCCATCATGGACACACACAGGAAACCACGGGATCAGGCCCAGCCAGGATGGGGTTGTGAAAGGCAGGTCCTGCTTGACCCACCTGACCACCTCCTGTGACAAGGTGACCCATGTGGTGGGTGAGGGAAAGGCTGGGAATGTGTCTGCTTGGACTTCAGCCAAGCCTTTGACACCATCTCCCACAGCATCTCTTGGAAAAATCTGGCTGCTCATGGCTACTCACTGTTCTCTGGGTGAAAACTGCTTGGATGGCCAGGCCCAGGGAGTGGTGGTGGATGGTGCTGCATCCAGTTGCTGCTGGTCACCAGAGGTGCCCCCATATATCAGTGCTGGCCCAGTCCTGTTTATCTTTATTGATGATCTGGGTAAGGGAATCAAGTGCCCCCTCAGGCAGTTTGCAGATGGCACCAGGCTGGGTGTGAGTGCTGATCTGCTGGAGGGCAGGGGGGCTCTGCAGAGGGATCTGCACAGGCTGAATCCACGGGGCCAATTGTGTGAGGTTCAACCAGGCCAAGTGCTGGCTCCTGTCCCTGGGTCACAGCAGCCCCTGCAGCTCCAGCTGGGACAGTGGCTGGGAAGCTGCTGAGTGGGAAAGGCCCTGGGGGTGCTGGCCAGCAGTGGCTGAACATGAGCTGGGGGTGCCCAGGGGGCCAAGGAGGCCAAGGACATCCTGAAAGTATCAGCAATGGTGTGGGCAGCAGGAGCAGGGCAGTGACTGCCCCTCTGTGCTGGGCACTGGTGAGGCCACACCTCAAATCCTGGGCTCAGTTTTGGGCCACTTATTACAGGAAAGACTTGGAGGTGCTGGAGTGAGTCCAGAGAAGGGCAAGGAGCTGGGGAAGGATCTGGAGCACAAGTCCTGTGAGGAGCAGCTGAGGGAGCTGGGGGTGTTTACCTGGAGAAAAACAGGCTCAAGGGAAGACTTTATGCCTCTCTACAAACCTGAAAGGAGAATGTAGGCTGGTGGAGGTCAGTCTCTTCTCCCAGGTAATCAGTAACAAGGGAATGGCATCAGGTTGCCCCAGGAAGGTTTAGGTTGGATACTAAGAAAAAATTTTGTCACTGAAAGGGTTGACAAGCACAGGAACAGGCTGTCCAGGGACATGGTGAAGTGAACACCCCGAAGGTATTTAAAAGATGTGTAGATTTGGCCCTTGGAGACATCATTTAATAGTGGAGTTGGCAATGCTGGGTTAATAGTTGGATTTGATGATCTTAGAGGTCTTTTCCTACTAAAATTATTCTATGGTTCTACAGCTATTACATAATTCAGCTAACTTAAGTGCAACTCAAGGTCTTGGCTTTGTCATGGGGAAGTTGCTGAAGTTGATGGCATGTCCTGAAAGGTGTGTATTTTAAAGCATGACTTTAAAGCCCTAATTCAATACCTGGTCAGGTGGTTCACAGGTTTTAACTCATCAGAATTCCTGCTTGTCATCACTTCAGCAGGTGCTGCAGTGGAGAGAGACCAATACAAAGCAATTTAAAGGAAAAAAGGGTTGCCTGTAACCATTGAGAACAGGCCTGGACAGGGCAAAGAGGTCTGGCTTTTACAACAAAGCCCAGAACCCAACTCTGCTGAAGGTACTGTTTATCCACTAGTCTACCACTTCTGTTGCCATCCAAGCTTGAGAGGTTTTTTAATCATAGCATCAGTTTCCACAAGCATTTCTTTGTAACATGTTTACCTAAAATTGTTGGCTCATCTTGCTTCATTTCTTGGGTTCACAGTTATTGTGATGCTTTGAAATTTTTCTTTCTGCCTGAAAAGCTTTGCAGTTTACAATCAGGCTTCTGCTGCTACCTATGGCAACAATACTGTGGTGTGCACATGAATGTCTTTACTCTGAGCATTCCTCAAAATAATAGCTGGATATAGGACATACACTGTAGGCATAATATATGTAATAATGAATAAATGACCAGATAGAATACTTATTTTGTGAGTATCTATATGCTGGTGTACCTGGGGTAGAAATGGCTGCCTTTAGCTGGAAAAGACTGTTCCAGGAGCACTGTGGCAAAGATGACAGGGAGTGGTAAATGGCCAGTTGTTCCATGCAGGAATCATCGGCAGAATGCAGAGACACCAATTTTCAGCAGCACAGGAGGGAGGTGAGAGCTGCATGCTCGAAGCAGGTGGGCGAATTCTGCCAGTGTTCTCACAGTTCTTGCCCAGAAGCTTTCTGTGAGGGCCTGTGACTGGTTTCAGACCATGAACCTTGCCTCTAAAAGTGGGTACTGTCCAGAGCAGCTGTCCAGAGAAAAGAAAGGACACGATAAACTTAATGAGGTTTCTTTCAGATGTTCTTCGTGCTGCTGGTGATTTTTAACGACAGAGCTGTTCCTAACTCCATTATTCCTCTCCAATAAAGTCTAAACTATCTGTTTCCTATCCCTCTTAGTGCAGTTCCATGGATTTATAAGTTCTTCTAGAATATGACCTATCTTTTATTTTGCACATGATTCCAACAAATTAATATGGCATCCTCTGTTATTTTTTTTCAAAGAGAAGCTAAAGTGCTTGTCCTCCTGGCAATGGAGATATTGTAGATCTCTCTCTTACTCAACCCAGCCATTGCTCTTTTAGGGTGGCAGTGTCCTTTGATGGTCTTTGTCCTTCTTTGAGCCCTTCCCATTTAAAGGATCATTTCTGAGCTGTGAGGACCAGGAATATTAGGCAGAACAGCATCCACCATGCAAAATGTGGACCAGCTTCCAGGAGGAGGCCTTTTGAGGATCAGAGTTTTCTCCTATCTTAAGAGCAAAACGCACTTTCATTTTTCATCAGAGGGTGTTGTCAAGCTGCTGGGAGGTGCAGAGATGGTGTCAGACCTTCCCAGAGACACAGAGACCTTTCGTAGGATCCCAAAAGAGGAAGTTGAAGAGGTTGCTGCAGCTTGGGAAGTCAGGCCGAGAAAGAAAGAGCTCACCCTGATGAGAACTGGTGAATTGTGGGATCTCAGCACATCATTCCTGATGTGCAGAGTCACCGAGACAACCCTTGGGGGGCTCAGAAGTCCTGGAACGTTGCCAGAAGTGTTTGGTGGTTACACTTTGATCCTGCACAGGACACAACACCTGTATGAAGATGGGAAGATCACACGGGGATAAGTGGTGAAGGGATAAATTAATTATAGAGTGAAAACACAGGTTTTAGAATCTCGGTACAGGGGTGTTCTAAGAGACAAGATGGAGGAATTAGGGCGTGTCCTGTCCTCCTCCTTCTTCTTCTTCTTGTCATCCATCTTCGATGGTGATGGTGGCACTTTGAGATTGATTCTTACTGAATGTGCACTTGTCAATAAGGGTGAAAGGTATTGGGAGGAAAAGGTAAATATCTTACATGTAGTTTTTGGTATAAAAATAAGCGGCCGCCCCGAGGGGGTCAGAGTGTGCTCATGGCTGGCTTGCTGTGCGGACCTCTGTCAGGCTGGGAGAAAATATTGTAGATAAGAATTAATAAACAACACTGAAGAATTGAAAAACCTGAAGACTCCTTTCGTCCTTTGGAGCGCAGGCTGCCTCAAGGCCATCCAGAGCCTTACCAGGCCATTGGAACAGCCGAGACGGGACAGTGAATGGTTGAGATCTTTTGACAATACTATCATTTCTAGACTTCTAATATTTTAAAATATTAAATAATTTTGTAGGAATAGGGAGAAAGAAAACAAGCCTGATTTTTGGATTTCAGACACTTTTTGATCTTTGGGAAATCACCTTCAAAGCTGTGGCTAACTTGGGTCTGTGACATCATCAGAAAACTTTGCTGGAGGAGGGAGATAACCAGTCTCAGAGGGATGATGTGTGGTTGTGTGAGCACATGGTGAGGATAAAAGGTCCATATAGGAAAGGATGTTGTGTTTCTGGGTGTGTGATGGATGAGAGCAGGGACCCAAGGGCAGGAGTGGGAAGGGTGGTTTATCAGCCTTCCTGGAAGAGATTAGCAAATTGATGGATGGAGATAAGTAGGCTGGGAATGACCAGCATAGACACTGAGAAGGCAGACAGCACTTGAAATGTGGGATTGAGTTTCTGGACAGCATCAGAGAGGGAGTGGGCAGTGAAATGGCAGTGGATAGGTCAGGCTGAAATGGGATTTCCTCCAGACATGTCAGCTTCCTCCTTTTCTGCTCTTATGCTCTCATTTCCTCCCTTCACGAGAAGTCTCTGGACGCGGCTCTGTGAACATCTGCAATAGCCTGATGAGGCTGGCAGCATTCCCTGGAGCTTGGTGGAGCATTTGCCATGGGTCTGAGCCCTTCCTGGGGGCTGTGGTACATAATCCCTCAGAGTCCTCTTTTAAACTAGGAGTGAGGATGCTGGAGGATTTTTTTCAGGATCTCATTTTTCTGGTATTTTATCTTCTCAGTTATTACGTCCAATGTAGAAATATTTGTTCTTGCACCAGTGTTTTTTATCACAGTAAAGTCGCCTTGGGTAACACTGTCATCTTCACTAGACTTTGTTCTGCTGCAACAGACAAGGGCTGGGTTTTTGCTCATAAGCAGTTTCTCTCCATTTCCAGTCCCATGTGCATAACTCCTTTTTGTTTCTCTAATGTACAACCTCTAGCACCACCTTCCCCTAGCTTTAAGAAGTACTGTTCATTATCACTCCCTGCCTTTGTAGACTTCTAATATTTCTCTGCACATTTCTATTATGTCACCCCATAATCCTTTCATCAGGATTTCCCTTTTCCCATTGTGTTCAATGGGGATTTTTTGAGTTCATCTAGATTTGAGCTTTCAGATATGTACCTAGAAATTAAGTTTGCTCACCCACAATGTGTGGGAAGATTCAGCTGGCTCACAAATGACACTGAATGCCTTTTACCATCATGTATTTATTCCTGCAAGCAGCCACTGCTCCCATGTCATCTCAGAAATAATGGAGCCAATTTTCAGAAATGTACACTTTGAACAGGTTAGTGTAGAAAAATCACTGATCAGAGCCAGGATTAAGCTGCTTCTGCACATTCTAGCTCTGCCAAAGCCATGTTGCATCTCCACTTTCTTTTCCATCCTTCCTTTTACTGTTCTTCAAGACTTCTAAAGCCTGAAATGCTGCTCAAATCACCTGCAAAAATCAGAGGTCACTTGGATATTGCATATATTTTGGACAAGAGCTCCACCTTCACAAATGTGTAGATCCTCTCTGCCTTCAGTTCCATGTGTCAAGTGTTAGCAGAAGTGTAACATGGAAGTGATCCTTTCCTGTGGATCAGGAGAATTTGAGCCCTCTGAACTTCTGGTGACCATATCACAGTATATTCTACTCCTTGTTTTCTGTTTCGGGCTGTTTCTTTCTCTGGGGGCGACGTCTGATGCAAAGTTCTTTTGTGGGACATTTTTTCCATCTGCCTGTCCTTGCCCACCTCCTTCCTGACCAAGAGCATGTGACAGAAAGGACAACACCAGGTTCCCTTTGAAACCTGTCCCTCAGTCACTGTGACAACAGAAGAGGTTTTACACCCAGCAGGGTCCCCAGGAACTGCCTCACACCAAAACACCAAGGAAACCCTCCAGCATCAATCCAGCAAGCTCAAAATCTCAAAAAGCCATGATGATTTATGAGGAAGGAGAAAACCAGAACCACTGCAACTGCCTTTGCAAATTCCTCTCTCCTAAATGCGTGCAAGTCAGAGAGGGGCACGAGAGCACACAGGTGAAATGTGCTTCTCCAATCCAGACCCTGGGGACCTCTCCTACCACAACCCTGCCTAACACTGAGCAGTAGCAAGTTTGTGAGATGCCTGAGCTGATTCCTTTGCACATTTTGTGCGCTGCAAAAGACACTGAGAATCAGAGCACTCGTGCTCTGGGAAAGAAGAGCGATGGTTTTTGGCAGCCAGCAAAGTGACAAGAAGTCTGCAAGTGTAACATGGATTATTTCAGTACAATAGAAAACACTTTGTGTCAAATAATATAAGCACATAGTGAAAGATCAATGAATACCACATAACATGCAGTCTCGTCCTGCGGTCACAGGAGCTGACGGGCCGTCTGGCCACTCCCAGAGAAACCGGCGGAGACCACGAATCCCAGCACTCCCAGGTTCTCCGCGAGAACCCCTGAATAGTGGCTCCGTCTGCTGTATGGTGATGCAGGCAAGAGCAGGACTGCGAAGCGGTGAGGCAAAGGAAGGAAGGAGCAGACATGTCGAGGCGCTTTCCCGACCCAGGCAGGGCCAGTAACGGCGTCAGGGAAAAACCTTTGGGGAGGCAGTTATGAAGGGGAAGGGCGTGACATGAGGAGCCACGAGGGACCAATGAACGAAGCCCAGGGGAGGAGCGAGGGACACAACTGGACCAATAAGAATGGCCCAAGGGAGGGAGAAGGCTCAGGGGACAAATCATATGTTAAGAAAGGGATGATTGACATGGAAAAGTCTCAAAATGAAGGGGGTTGGTTACAATGATGGACAGGTAACTGGCGGGAGGAACAAACCATTAGGAGGGAGAACATGGGGGGAACTTGACGGTCAAGCCAAAATCTCAATTTATAAAAAATAACCAACTTTACAATAAAACCTGTATAGCACACACAATGCTACAAGAAAGTCTGGGCTTTTGAGCACTCAGGATATCCACAGGTCTGCAGTACTCATCACAAACTGTGTTGAAGACTTCTCCTAGTCCAATAACTGTTTCACTTTGAGACAAAGACATTAGCTCCAAGGTCTGCCATGACAAGGTATATAGTGCTCAGTACTCTCAATCTATGCACCTCAAAGAATCTTTATATTTTCCTCTGTTTCCTTGGCAAGATTAACTCAGATGGACTTTAACCCGTTGTTATTTATCTTTACTTGATTTTGCTATGTGAAGTCTTTTGTTGTTGTTTCAGAAATCAAAAACCCTTTACTAATCCTTACATATCAACTACAGGTAACTATTCACTGGAAAACAGTGCTTTTATAAGTTACTCTTTCTAGTATTTTTGCTTCTTCTTGGAGCTAAACCCAGAATAACACCTCTTTTTATCATCTCTGTGACTGTGTAGTGACAAAACCTGTCAGCTGTCACATCTGGTAGTGCCATGATTAATAGAAGCTATTCACCAATTGCCGAGATGCTGTTTTCCTGTAATGACAATTGTCAGCCAAAAAGATTTTCCATAATTCTGATGGGAGCACCAACCCTGTGAATGAGCCTACAGGTAGGTGCATCTGAATTAACTGAATTCTGCAAAGAAAGAAGTGCTCTCACTGCCTGCTGTGAATCTTTTTTTCTCTTCTCCCCCACCCTCTGCCCTTGCGATGCTCTTTCTCAAGGCTCCCTCATGACCCACTGGTGTTCAGCAAACTAAGGAACATAAGCCTTGTCTGTCAGCATCCCCAGAAGCAGAAAATACAATTTACAGTGATTTGTCTCCTCCCTAATCACAGTTAGAGGTGCAGAGAGGTGTATGGCTTTGGCAGCTGAAAGGGGTGATGAAGTCAAAAACCCTTCTTTAATTTAAGTTGCTGATAAACATGGTCAGTTTATCCTTCTCTGGAGCACAGCAGCTTGTCAGGCTGCAGGTCCTTATTTGGAATTATTTTCATGTGCCTGGAGTCAAGCCTAGGTCATCAGTTTCATCAAAGGAAGAAATTTCTGAGGATGACCATCACAGATGCAATAAAAACACAATAGAAACCAAGGTTTTCTCTCAAAGCTTGGCAGCAGCAATAGCTTATTCCCCTGTGTGTATTTGTGGGTGTCTCTGTGTCTGTGTGTGTGTGTGTGTGTGTGTAGTCTGAAGACATAAACACCCTCTGTGTTTCAGTAAAGTTCCATGCTCACTTTTGAAACATTTTCCAACAAACCCACACAGCCTTTTACAAATACCCTCAATCCCCACGTGCTACAGATATGAAGGTTTTGGGGCATTTTCCTCCTTGCTTTTCATCTCCCCACTGGAAGTAGCAAAAAAGCCACGAGCAGAAGTGGGAGGCCGTGGCCAGTGCTGCATTTGGAGCAGCTGATTCCTGCAGGCCACCCTTTCCTGACAGCACCTGATAGCCCTGCAGAGCAACCTTTGCACATTTTTCTGCAGAAGGGAGCTTCTATTCCCGCCTTGGAGTACAAGGAAGCAGGAAAAACACTGGAAGCAGGAAAAACAATATCTTGTTCTTTCAGCTGGAGCCCAAATGAGCTAAACTCCTGCCATTATTCCCCAAATGAAGGATGTCTGAAGTGAAGGATTCAGTCACCAGGCGAGTGCTGCACACTATCAAATCTGAAAGAGACAAATTATCAAAGATATTATAGCAAAATCTCTGCCAGAGGAAGTCTTGCTTCACAGATTTGTAGCCCTTGGAGACTTTTTTTCCAGGGAGCACTCTTGAAAAAGGGAAAACATGAGTGTGTCAAGCCCAGGAAAACAAAACAAACCCCTCCCACTGGGTCAGCTCACAACCTCATATGTTCAAATGGTTCCTGAATTTCTGTGCCTGTAAAAGCACAGATTCCCATAAGCCAGCAGGTACAAGCCACAGTTCCCAGCAGCCATCTGATAATTGGCATGATGGCACTTGGTGATCACCCTTTGCTAGTGAGATTTGGTCCCCCATCTTTAACAATAAAAAGATGCCTCTTTAAGCAATATAAAACCCTTAAATTTCACAGTTGCAGTAATGTCAACAAATGCTTTTCCACTAAAAACAGCAATAAACAATAGGAGACTGATACATTTTGCTTGGGAAGTCTTTTTCCTCTCTGCCCTTGACCAGTCATTTACTGGCTTTATCTTGCATGTCACAATATTTTTCTTGTCCAGATAGCCGAGTTGTACCTGTGTTCAGTATTTTGATTTTTACATAAAAAAGTCAGCAGGATTCTTCCATGCCATCTGGACTAACTGTAGCAATCAGTCATTTTGCTGAAATTTCAAAATTTTTGCCTAATATGTATGAGGTTTGAACTTAGGGGAAGTAGGGACAAGAGGGTAACGTGACTTGAGGATATCCACTTTTACTTTTCCCTGCACGATATAGGATGGTGAAATGGGAAATAAAGAAATGTAGTTTACTTCTTGGAATTGATACATCTCAGTCTCCAGTGTCTGTCTGGTGCCATCCTGGTGCCAAAGCAGTAACAGCTCACCCTTGGTAAGAGCTCACATCTGCCCTGCAGAGCACCACCTCTGTGAGCAACAGTAAACCAAGAGCTAATGATGCTGCAGCCAATTGTGCCCATGCTGTGGGTTCATGAGTCCTGTAATGTGGTTTGAGAACACTGACAGAGAAGTGGGACTTGGCAGAAAGCATTGCTAGCATGAGTTTTAATTAAGGTCATCAACTTTGTGTGAGAGAAGGGCCCACTACTTCTCTCATCATTTAGCACCCCGCCATCTGTCCAGCTCACTGCAGGCTTTTCTTATATTCACCTCAGCAATGATGACTGCAGGATGTCATATCCCTGGAGCTGTTCAAGGCCTGGCCTAGTGTGTGGCATCTCTGTCCACAGGGAAATTGGAATGAGATGATCTTTAGGGTCTCTTCCAACCCAAACCACATAGAATCTGTGATTCTATGATTCTCTGTAAAACATCCATAAAATTAGAGCAAGGGAAGGACCAGCACGCCATTTCAACTCATCTACTGCGCTGCCCAGGTCATAGTGCATCCACCAGTGAACTCTGAATTCAGCTCAGTGGCTTTGGATGCATTTGTCAACTCTACCAGAAAAATATTCTTTATCATGCTGCTAAAACTCTAAGAAATGGAGATCAGCTCTTGGTATTTTGCCCTGTTGGTTAATGGTTTGGGAGCTTTTAGTTTTCTAAAATTCACTTACTTGGCTTGAGACTTTGAGACACTTCTTTATTATACACTTGTGGTAGAAGGTCCAGTGTTCAGAGCAAATAAATGGGGGAGTTTAACTGGTGTTGTCTATCTGCAAGTTTCTCAGAGCAGCATTAGAGGCTGAAATGAATCCAAATGGACCCAGTCAGTCCAGAGCAAAGAAAGAAATGCCATGAGATAACACTCCATTGCCAGGCCATGTATTTTAGTATTTTAGAATCCTCCTGGAAGGATCAGGCAGCATCCTACCCATCTCCATCTCACTGAACAGCTGGTTGGAAATAAGCTAAAACTAAATGCAGGTTTCCTCCTCCTACCTTTTCTGTAAAGCACCAGAGCTGACCTTACACACTCCTCCATGGTTTATAGGCACCTCAAAGCTTCCCTTTTCTGAGACATTTGGTTGCTGCGTCTCATGGTTTAGGAATGGTTTTCCACAATTTAGTAGTCTCAATTAAGAAAAAGCAAAACCTAAAACCAAACCAAACAAACACCCACCACAAAACAAACAAACAGCAAAAAACTCAAAACCAAACAAAAACACAAAAAACAAAAACAAAAAACCACCCCACACAACAAAAAACCCACTACCACTCACTTACACTCCCAAACACTTCCAGCTCAAAACACAGAGGATAACAACAATTTACTGGAAAAAGCAACAAGATAAGAAAGTGAACAATAACAGTGATAATAATAACAAAAGGTGTGGGAAAAAGAAACTATTTACACAGAAAGCCCGTGGCAAAATACCAACCTGTCTTCCCCTCCACCCAAGGCTTCCTCCCAGCTAGAAAGGAACGTCCTTCTTCCTGGAAGTGAGTGTCCCTTTCCCCACCCCTGGCAATGACATGAAGAGGTGTTGAATTCCACAATGTCTGGGATCCCTCCCTCTGATCCCACCTGGAACCAGGCCTGAGCATCTCAGTCAAATTCAAAGGGTCATACTGGTTAATGGATTTGGGAGCAAGCAGTATTCTTCCAGGTCATGTTGACTGGAGATGCAGGGGGTTTCCACCCAGCTTGTCTTCAAGTAACTTTCCAAGCTCCTTTGGCATCCCTGTCCCAGGTAAAGCATTCTCCATGAAAAGGCCGGGCCTGCAGAAGGCCTATCAATTAATCCCACTGCCTTGGATTGTTGTCTTCTTATTGTATTCATATTTCTCAAGTACCGTACCAAGCTGTTGTTCTCTGCAGCACAGTCCTCCATGTCTTCTCAGGGGCTCTTTCTGGGTTCTCGACCCACCCCTTTTTATTCCAGTTACCTCCATGAGCTACAGCTGCTGCCCAACCAAGGACTTTGCAGCTGTAGCTCGTTTGGAGTAACTAGGACCCACACATAGATCTTACAGGGACTCTCTCCATAAGGACCCACTTATCTAATACATAGATCTTACAGCGACTCTCTCCATATGGGATGATCAGATCAGCTCTCTGAGAACTGAGGTATTTTTTGTTAATTAGTGGTTTGTGTTCTTACCACCTTCTCATCTACACCAACTTATTCCTCAGAGCATCTGATCTGACTGGAGAGTTCTGCAGAGTAGGAAACCTAGGAAGAATTTCTTTCATTTCCCCTTTTCTTCAAATGTTGCCAAACAAACAAGCAAACAAAAAAGGTCACTGACCTACAAATGTGGGAAGCAAAACTTCCTACAGCAGAAATTTTGCTTTCATTTCTTTCATATCTTGTCACTTTTGGAGAATGGATTTGATTTGGGTGGATTTCTCACGTAGATCGAACAGGTCTGTGGGAAGCCTTTGGGGGTCTTTCCAGGTTTGTCATTTCCATGGAGCAGCTGTTTTGCAACTATGTAATGGACCCCTCTGCAGACCTAGAAACACTGACACTGGGTATTTGGTGAGGATAAAATTTTCTTGTCCAATGTCAGGAAAGCAAACCTCGTTTTTTTCTGAGAATAAGCAGAATTCTTACAGACCTGCTACTCCAGCAGGCCTGAAGGCCTGCTCATGGGCCTTCAGCCAGGACTAACACATCCTTCATCACTGCTTAAGGTCCTGTCTCTCTTAGGATCCTACCTAGGCAGGCTGACAGTGCACAATCCAGGTCTGTGCAGATACACAGGGATGAGATCCTGGGACTGCTGTGGCCGTGCTGGCCCACTGCCCCTCCAGCCAGCCAAAGGCTTCTCCCTGCCAGGTTAATTGTATTATGTTTCTTTGGACCCAGGTCTGGCAGGGCTATTGCTGCAGCACACCACAATGAGTTCATTGAAAAGAACTTGGAACAAAGGCTCATGAGACATGATGAAAATCATGAGAAATCACAATTGTCTTGGAAAAATAAAATGTCAGAGTGTTGCTACATATATAAAATCATTGGTAAAATAACAATTGTTAAAATAGCATGAAGTGCTATTTTAACAGAAGAATGACATGGATTTTGGGTAATTTTCACGCTGTCAGGCAAGCTGACTTTTCTGGCTCCTCATGGCAGCTTGCAGTGGTGCCAAAGGCTGTGCAATCGTGGTGTGTATCCCTGTGTTGAATGCTTGGTATGAAATCAACCACCAGAACTGAAGGCACAACTGGAAGGGCAGCTCTGTCATCACAGAATGATTTGGGTTGGAAGGGGCCTTAGAGACCATCTTGTTCCAGCCCCCCGCCATGGCCAGGGACACCTTCCACCAGACCAGGTTGCTCAGAATCCCATCCAGCCCAGCCTTGAACACTTCCAGGCATAAACTATCCACAGTTTCTCAAGGTGGTGAGAGATTACAGGTGAAGGCAATACTCAGTAGTGCAAGAGCTGGCATGCAGCCATGATTCGTGCCTGGAGACCTGGAAAGGCTCCCAGGTGACCCAACTGACCTAATCTTTGTGAACTGGTCACTGCAGTTAAATAAGGGGGCAGGAATCCAAGCCCTCAAAATATTGTCCATGCTTTGCCAAGGTCTAAGCACCTTTCCCACGAGATTGAAGGAGAGTGCTGGCTTAGTCAAACGCTTGCCTACTGGTTCAGGTAGCCGTTTCAAAGTGAAAGGTAACACATAAATGTGTGTTTGCGTGTCTGAAGCAAAGGGCAGTATATCTAGTGGTACTATTTCACACTCTGACTCCTGCAAGGAAATAAAAAAATACCCCACAGCATCTCATGAGTGTATTTCTCCTCGGATATGGCTCATTGAAGTTCAGCATAGAGCCTGTCCTGAAAAACGTCACATCCAACCCAAGCCATTCTGTGATCTCCTAGGACTGACAGTGTCCAGAGGCAGTGGAGGGGGAAATTGGAGAGATAAGCAGAAAAATAACTTTCCCCTCTCCTTTGATGTCTTACAGACGCAGTGCTGAAACCAGCTCTCTTGGAAAGCACAGCAGCTCGCTGTGTTGTAAATTCACGTACGCTGGGGCTCCTCCAGAAATCTGCCAGCAGAGAGTTGGGAGAGATCAAAGCCTTAGGTAAGTAGGGCACCTATTATAGAGAGCATTTGTCTTTTCTTGAGAGGAGAGAACAGGAAGTTTGATGATTTTGCAAACCTAAACCAAAAGTCTATTTCTGTAGCTGGGGGATATCAGACACATCTTCACAGAGGTTTTGAATTTGCATCTCTCAACAGCTGACGTTCCCAGCATGCAAGGAACATACTGAGGCACTCCAAAAACATGTAGGGAAAAGGGGACACGATGCTAAAAAGGTAACATCATTGTTTAACTTACTCCCCTGACAGTTAAAACTGTGCTTGGGTTTATCAATGTTGCAATTATTTCTCTTGTTCTTAGATGTCAGATGGTATTTTTCAAAATAATACTATAGATAATAGATAATAGATAATAGATAATAGATAATAGATAATAGATAATAGATAATAGATAATAGATAATAGATAATAGATAATAGATAATAATACTGGGTTAAAGGGAAGCTTTTAGGTATGTCTGTGATACTGCCTTAACTCAAATTGTCCTGGAAGGAGATGGAAAGCTCTTCACATGCTCAGAACGTGGGAATATGTGAAAAGTCTTAGAAAGATATAATTCCTGCCTAGTTTTTCCTCCCCAAACATATTCCAGAATCTTGGAAACTTCAAGCACCTCTTGGGACACATCAAATAATGAAAAGCCAAAACCTACATAAAGTTTTCAGTAAATTTGGGAAATTTGAGCAGTGGGATGTATTCTCTTATGGTGGAGCTGCAGGTCAGTTTCACTGGGGGCCCTTGGCACTGACTGCCTAATACTGAAGGTTGGAAACAGACACGTGGCCTGGAAAATACAAAACCTTTGGCTAATCTTCAGTTAGCACATAGTATGTTAGCTTCATTATTGACTTCAGTGGGGTCAGAAAATGGCCCTTAGTAACTCGTTCCACAAAGGGAAGCTGAGTCTCACGCACTCTGCTTTGCCTGTCATGCTGAGGGAGTGTTTTAACTTAAAGGTTTTATTACAAACATGTTAGCCATTAAGCTTCTAGAAGTCCTTCATCAAAATTTCTCCTCTGCCATTAATGGGTTTTGGTATGTCTGAGTCTGCTCTTGTGGGGGATTAAAGCTGTATGCACTATGTTGTTCTCAAGGAACACTGTTGTGCTTGTGTGTGGGATATGTTAAATAAAAGTATTTTGTGATGTTCTAGAGTTCCCTGACCGATTCAGGGTGGATGATGCCATATGTCAGCCATCACTTGCAATAATATTTTTAATGTTTTCATTGTAGAAGTTAATGTGTGTTCAAGGATTTCAAGCTTAACACCTATCGTGATCTTTTGTTTGCTCGCACTGTTAGGCCCATAGGGTCAAATTCTAATTTATGATCCTGTTGTAAATTCAAAGTCCTGTCACATTAATGATGTTACCTACGAACCACACTGATGATGTGAATTGCGGCTCATGTTAATGATGTTAATTTCAATCACAGGAAAAGTGAGATGAACCTTCCTTGCACAAGACTTGACTTACTTCTAACGAAATCAGCTCTGAATTGGCCATCGACCCCTGTATGAGGTTGAGTTTCACCTTTATTGGGGCCAGATTTTTTTTGTTACTGTTCTGTAGCTGCTCATGCCTCTCATGGCTTTTAATGTCCTTTTCTTGTAATGTTCTCTGCATTTAACTACTGGTCAGAGAGCCAGAAGTTTTCTCTTTTCTATTCAGCCATGAATGAAAAATGCCAGTTTTCCCAGAAGCCTTAGAAATTGTTGCTTTGAAGGTTATGTCACTGATATTCTCACAAACTGCTCAGAAACTGAGACTTTTCACAGCAGCCAAAGGGAAGTAGGAACATGAATCTTCTTGAAATTCACAGGAAGGTGACAACCACACTATAGCAAAAGTTAAAAAGGAAACCTTGGTCAGGAGTTCTCATGACAGCAGTGGGTTGTAGTGACTACATGACCATGTTCTGCTTTTAGACTCAGATTGTGGCACCCGTTCTTTACTTAACACCTCTTATTTTTAATTTTCCATCATGATGAAAGCATCAGGGAGTCTGTTTGTGCAACAAACATCCGACATGCCTTAGAACAAATCAAACCAGTAATAACAACACCAGGGAGGGCTGTCTGAATCCTAATCAGGAACAACAAACCCATTTTATACAGAGCTGTCTCTCCCTGGGGTCTTATGCTATTCCTTCATATGTTTCAGAGTGAAAGGCTGTTTATAGCCCCATAATAACATGTTTAGCATTAAATGTCAGGAAGCATCTGCTGGAATGTTTCTCAGTAGGAGACTTCTAAATTCTGCAAGTGAGTTTGGGTAGCTGTCCTGAATATACATGGGAGTTCCCTCCAGAGATTTAAGTCATGTCTTTGAAGGCAAGTTAATGCTGCCTTATTGCAAATATTCTTCATAGAATAGGGTTCTCAGTAAATGGTCAGGCTGAATATTCAACAGCAGACATTTTGTTCTTCCCTCATTTCAGTAGCATCCTCTCTCTGGCCCATGTTGTAGGCACCACTGGGAGATTTCTGTTGCTGTTATTTCTGACATGTGTGAAGGCACCCTCCCATGACATACTGGTTGCAGTCATAAAGCTGGTTTAAGGAGTTAACATCTGCCTAATCCTAGCACCACGGTTCATCTGATGTGGATTGTGACAGTGCAACCCTTTGTGAGACCCTGTTTTGAACTCAGTGGCTGAAAAGATGTATTAGGGAAAGAAAAAGAAAAAATGTGAAAGCCTTTATGTCTGATTTGTCTGACAATAACTTCAAGGACATAGCCAGAGCTCACCAGTTGTCACTACATTGTGCAGACATTACTTTAATGCCAGTGAGTCAGGTTATAGATTTATAGGATGGATTGAGTTCAAGGGATCTAAAAGATCATACTGTTCCAATTCATCCACCATGGGCAGGAACACCTTTCATTAGACCAGGTTGCTCAGAGCCCCATCCAGCCCTTGAACACTTCCAGGGATGGGGCACCCACAGCTTCTCTGGGCAGCCTGTGCCAGTGTCTCATCATCCTCACCATAAAGATTTTCTTCCTAATATATAATATAACCCTACTCTCTTTCAATTTGAAGCCATTCACCCTTATTACTATATGCCCTTGCAAAAAATCTCTCCATCTTTCTTGTGGGCTCCCTTCAGCTACTGGAAGGCCACAATTAGGTCATCCTGAAGCCTTCTCTTTTCCAGGCTGAACAACCCCCACTGTCTCAGGCTTTCTTCACAGCAGAAGTGCTCCAGCCCTCTGATTTTCTCAGCAGCCTCCCCTCTGTTCTGGCTCCAGCCGGTCCCTGTGGTTCCTGTGCTGGGAGCCCAGGGCTGGATGCAGGGCTCCAGGTGGGTCTCAGCAGAGCAGAGCAGAGGGGCAGAATCCCCTCCCTGCCCTGCTGCCCACGGGGCTCTGGGTGCAGCCCAGGACACGTTTGGCTCTCTGGGCTGGGAGTGCCATGGCTGGGCCATGTGCAGCCTCTCACCCACAGCACCCCCAAGCCCTTCTGGGCACGGCTGCTCTGGGGCTGCTCATGCCCAGCCTGGGCTGGCACCAGGGGCTGCCCTGACCCAGGAGCAGGACCTTGAACTTGGTTTTATTAAACCTTATAACGTTACCATGGACCCAACCCTCAAGCTTGTCTAGGCCAAAGGGGAACAAGGGACATAGAGGGGGGTTGCACCTTCTTTGACTTTCCTTTTCTCGTCAACACACCCATAGGAGCCCTTCCTGCCTTTCTCTGTGTGCCTTGCCATGTTCAGCTCCAGCTTTGCCTTGGCATTCCTTACCTGATCGCTGCAAAACCATACTTCATCTCCATACTCTTCCCAGCTCACTGCCCTTGCTTCTACTGCCTGTGCATTTGCTTTCCCTCTAGTTTGACCAGCAATTCTCTACTCAGCCATGCTGGTCTCTTGCCTTCCTTGCCTGACTTCATGCTCCTAGTGATTGCTAGCTCTTGTGCTTTATGGGAGATGTTCTTAAACCTCTGACAGGTCTGTTCCAATCTCTTGTCCCTATTGGCAATGTCCCAGGGGGTCTCCCTGAAAAGCTGGAACTTTGCTTTTCTAAAGTTCAGTTCAGTTCCTAACCTTTACCTCCTTGCCTGACCACATCCCCCAGGACTAAAACTCCATCAATACATGGTCATTGTGGCCCAGGCTGCCTTCACTCTGGATGTTCCCAATTACCTTTTTTGCATTGGAGACCAGTATATCCAGTACCACATCCCCTCTGGTAGGGCTGTCTATATCCTGGCTCAAGAAGCCATCCTCCATTCCATGAGTTTCCTGGATTGCTTACAGCTCCCTGTGCTCCCTTCCCAGCAGATGTTGGGGAGTTTGAAGTGCCCCAGCACAACTAAAGCCTACAAGTGAGATGCCTCCCATAGCTGGAGCAAGAAAGCTTCAACAACAGGCACCTCTTGATGCCTATAATAAACACCAGCCACAAGGTTCCCTTTGTTTCCTCCTTACTCACAGGCTTTCAGCTTGCTCATGGCTGTTCTTCAAAGACAGCCTTCATGCTCAATCCACCTCTTGATGCAGAGGGCACCCCCCTGCCTCTCTTTCCTGCCTTTCTGAACAGCCTGTATCCATCCACAGCTGCACACGGAATTTATCCCGCCAAGTTTCAGTCGTGGCAGCAAGGTCACAGTGTTCTAACACCACACTGGCTTCCACCTCCTCCTGTTGGTTGCCCAGACTGTGTGCACTGGTGTAAAGGCACCTCATCTGGGCTGCCAACTGTGTCGCCTTCCCAGGGCAACTCCCCTTAATTCCTGTGAGATAATTTCCTGGTGTTCAAGTGGAATACGGTAAGGGAAACGATCCAACCAAAATGCATTTTTAATTTTTTTTTTTCAAATCAGCTTCCAGTCTGTAGATGGGGGCAATGGAGAGCTTCTGACAGTGAGTTTTGTGTTCAAGGGGATGTCCCATGAAACTGCCCTGGTGGTTTGTAAGAACCTGTCTTGGTTTGCAGGAAGTTCTGTGCCAAACCAGTCTGAGGTTTGGTATCCCTAAATCAAAGTGTGCATTTCTCCTCACATCCAACCAATACATGTTCTTGAGACCCAGTTATGTATATCTGATGACCTTTATGGTCTTTGTGGCCTGCATGGCAAGACCCAGTGAAGGAAGGAGGGATAGTCCTTGCCCAAAATGTTGAATGAAATTGTGTGTTGATGAATGCATCTGTATTTCAGTGCCTGTTCTTTCATTAGATTTTATCCTTTCTTTTGGATATGTAGAAGTCCCAAACCCAAATATCTGCCACTTCATCTGTCAGTTGAAACAAAATGTTTTAAATCTAACAGCAAAAAGCTATTAGGCAAACATTCCTAATAACAATTTTGAGTCAAAATTGGGAACATATTGGGAATTTATTCACCATAGACATGTTTAAAGAAACTACAATTTTTACACATTTATAGACACTATAACACCCAAGATTTTTTTATAAACACTCCCAAAAGTCTGCCCAATTTATTGCATCATGGCATAGGTGTTTCGTTTCTACTAATTACTACCAGAGTATCTCATCTATCTTTGTTTAATGAATAACCCAAGTTTTATCCAGCTAAACAGTGCTTTATTAAATTCACTGTCCTGGTTAGACCATTACCATTGATAAGGTTTTCTGAGGTGTACAACCCTATGAAATCAGTCCCTTACTGCACCTGCAATGTATTAATCAAGTTTCCTGGGGTGTATAGACCTTTGATGCCTTAACTTCCTCTAGTTAACTTTATTGTTGTGTGACATCTAATTAATCTGTTGTTATATGATAACCATTAAACAATTCTCTATTGAATTTTGTCCTTCAGCTATTGATTAAGTTCTCTAAGGGGTATGGACCCATGGAGTTCCTTTCTGCAGGTGCAGTGAGGTAATTTCTCAGGGTTTTTTAATTGTCACTCAGCCAACGCAGATCTAAATCAAAACCAGCTAAAATTACAAATTCCTTAACTAATTAAACATAGTGCACTACAAAATTTTTAAAGAGTCACAAAGCTCCTGGCTAACTAAGATACAGCTCCCTGTCACAGTGTCATTCCAACATTTCTTATCCCAGGATGTCTGGTGTGCTTATTGCTGGCAGGATGAGCACCCACAATCGGTCACGAGAGGTCTGTCCATTGCCCTGCCTCTTTCCCAGCACAGGACAGCCCAGCAGGAAGCCACAGCCCGGCAGGATATTTCTAAGGTAGAAACCCAGGGTGAAGAAACTCCCTCGGTAGCTCTGAAACAGGCCCTGAACTCGCAGAGCATGAGAAAAAAAGGGTTATTGGTGAGACCCACAGACCACAGGATGGGAGAAAGCAGAAATGCTTCCAAAAAACGTTGTGTTTTGCAAAGGGGTCAACAACTTTTGAAAGAACTACTCTAGAAGAAATCTTCTGGGAAAGTGCTGAGGGTCCTTAAGAGAAGAGTAGATCATGTAAGCTGCTCTTGCAACACAGCTTTTTATCAGGCAGCAGCATGTCTTTCTTTTTGCCTTAAAAATTGCATCACTCTGAAACAGTAACTCCAGACGAAGGGAGTTCTCATGCTACAAAAACATTAATCTAAATCTGTGCTCTCGGCTCCAAATTGTTAACCATTGTTAATTTGAAGTTATTTTTACTTTAGTGACCAACACAGCACGGACAGGAAAGAATTGTAATTTCGTGTATCCTCCAAGACTAATTCTGAATGCTACATAAAAGTCTTCCTATCAGCTCGCTGACTCACAGCTGCAGGGCTTGGAGGTAAAATGCTAACAGGAGAGGCTGTCATATTTCCAATTCACTCTGTGGCACCTTTTTCCCTTAAGAAGACCTCCTGTTTCAATAATAGTGTCATGACCCAATACAATAACTGGAAACTCAACAGAAAAAAAAAGCTTATTCATTTGTGCCCAAAAGAAATGGGATTATTGCCATTTTGGGGAGGAAAAAAAAGTGTGTTTAACAGGACTTTGGGACAGCCTCTGCCTTTGTTACATGAAAGAGACTTAGAAGTTCTCATGTTCTGAGGCATCACTGGTGTGTCTCTAAATACCTTGTAGTTGGCAACGTCTCCTGTTTGGTCTCTTGATGAAGTGAAGAATTATTATTCCCTTTTATGAATAAGGAAAGAGAAGCACAGCAGCATTTATTGACTCATCTAGGATCTCTGACAGATGTGAGAGAGGATCTGAGTCTCATTTCAGTGTTGCTTGGGCTGTTATCCTTCCTTCTTTGGGTCGTGTCCACATGACCCTATTAGTCATAACCATGGCCCATTATCTACTGGGAGATCTTTAAATAAAATTGTAAGCTTTCACTGCTATGTTTGCAATCCCGTCTGCTGCTCTGAAAGCGAAAGAACAGATTTAGTTTGAAAAAGGCTGCAGGAAACAGTGGTACTGATGAATCTCTTTTCATTAACCAAGAACAGATAGAACAAAAAACGCCGCAAAGAGATAAGGTGGTTAAGGAGGTGTGAATTACCTTTTAGAAAGGCTTCTGATTCAATGATTTAGCATATTGGAAAGAATGTTAAAAAAAAAAAAAAAAAAAGTTTCTTTGAAAAAAATCGTCATCTATTTAAACCTGGCACTAATTCGAAATTTTTCAGGCAGAAGGTGTCATTAAACCTAGAAGAAGGTGGCAAAAAGACCTTAGAGCAAATGAAAGCTTGTGGATTAGCACTGGAAGTCTGCATTATCAAAATGTAGGAAAGCATGCAATACCGGTGTGGCAGATAAACGTCGTTACTTAGACAATTTAATTTTATTGCAAGTTTTCATATTGCACCTTATCACCGTTGTACTTAGGTGGTTTTTTTAGATTAGTTCCATCTCTTCTCTATCTCAGATTTATCTTTGTAAACGTTTTATTTAGTCTCAAGAGGGCATTAAAACAAAAAAGTGTGTCAAAAGCCGAACCTACGTGGTTTTTCCTCATAACCACGGAATCCAGAAACACGAATCAGGATCCTGCAGTACTCGGTGCCACAAACTCCTCAAACAAGCAGCCATCCCACAGAAGTTGGGTGCATTTTATAAGTCCTTATGGGAGGCAGTGAGATGTCTGACCTGTAAGAAAGAGCAGATTTTGGGACTGAAATCCTCCGAGTGCTATCCAAGAGGAGAAATCTGCCAAAAGCCGAGCTCAGGGCCTGCCTGGGCCGCACCACAGGCTGCATTTCCCCCACAGGGATCCCAGAGCCCTGCCCGTGGTGCACAAACCCCTGCAATACCTGGTGT
Source organism: Melospiza melodia melodia (assembly GCF_035770615.1). NCBI lineage: Eukaryota > Metazoa > Chordata > Aves > Passeriformes > Passerellidae > Melospiza > Melospiza melodia. Next base: position 9,271,486 of record NC_086226.1, read on the forward strand.
CACACCCGAGTCCAACGATCAGTTTTTATTTACTCAGTGCTGCACGGTGCCACGTTCCGCCCACAGCCCCGGGAACTTTGCCTTTCCCCTCGCAGCCCTCACCGGGGCAGCCGGGCACCCCGGAACCCCCGGATCGCCTCAGCCTGCCCCGCACCCGGGAAGCGCGGTGCTCCCTCGCCGGCCTCGCCTCCCAGCCGTGTCCAGGGAGCGCAGCACACCCTGCGGCTCTTCGCATGGTGCTGGAAACAATCCCTTCTGTTCGGCGTGACGAACGGCTCCAGGTTGAAAACACGACGCAGAATAGCCAGGTAGGACAATTTCTTTATTTCTTCCCCTAAGAGAAGAATGTAAAAACTTGCACAGATACCCAGACTTCAGCTTTTGTGGTGTTTTCTTCTTCTTCTTCTTTTTTTTTTTTTTTTTTTTTTTCCCCTTTTTCATTCGGATACTGGATTATTACTCCATCTGTGAATGTTACTTCTCAGTAATGAGCCTGGTGTCAAAGTTTTCTTTTTGTAGTGCCAGCCCTGGTGTGTCAGCAGCACTCAAAACTAGAGCAAGCTGGGACCACTGCAACGTGGCTTTGGTAAAGCTCTCCAAAGTCGTTGGGAAAGCACATGTTCGTTTATTGGCTTTGGATCCAGGCGCCTCTTTTCCCTCTTCGTAAATTTCTGGGAAGAAAGAAGCGAGAGCTGGGCCTCTCCTCTGTGAAAGGCGCTCTGAGTTGTCCCTATCATTATTGCCAATTGCATTTTAATTTAACAATAAAGACACAAAACACAGGCCTCCGTCATGAAGGGGTTTGGAACTGACTGTCTCTGGAGGGCATGTGCCCTCTCTCAAACTGCTGGATGGGCCAATTAGCAAGTTGTTTTCTGGCCTGTGTGTGCTAAGTGATAAATGGTGTCACTGCCTTTAAAACTGGAGGGTATGAGACCGGGGTGAAGCATTTGCACCACTTGTTTAAGGCCCTTATTTAGAAATCACAGGACAGTGATTTCTCCTGGACAGTCTTTTCTTAGCATAGTTATTTTTGTTTCATTAAGCCAGTATGTGACACACTGCAAAGTCAACTCGTGGATGCCCGAAGACTTTGCAAAGTTTTTGCTAGAGGTAACACATCCAAAGTATCTTCTGCACTACCCCTTCCCACAAAATCCTTTCTCAGCTGATTTACTAAGTCCCCCAATGTTTCCTCACATCTGGCACTATTTTGACTCTCATCCCAGGAGTAAGATACTTTAGCATGTATTGAAGAAGGGCTTTCACCACAAAGCACTGCTCTTCTCTCCCTGCCCATGATCATTCAGGTATCCTGGCACCTGCAAAAGAAGCCTCGTGAAAGCCAGAAGGAGATTTTGCTAAATGAGGTCATGAGGGAAGGAATCTTTTTGTTTTAGGTAAAGAAAATTTGCAGAGATACTTAACTCTGCAAATAATAAATTACTTCAAAAACAGTATTGAAAGCAAAGGTGAAGACCATACTACTGGTGATCAGAGGCACTATTTTTATTTCTCAGCATGAACTTGGTTGCAAAGCATCAGAGGAAGGTAACGCTGCAATTCACAGTACTGAAGTAACTGTTTACTTCCTTTTCGGTGGATGGCTTATTTTTCTTAGTGATAAAAGCTCCCTGTAGATCTCAATTTAGTCAAATGTGTGACTTACTGCACTTTAGCTCTGGTTCTTGGTGTTGGTTTATTCATGACCTACACATTTTTGCATTACTGAAAGTCACTATTGCAGGCTTAGGCAAAACAAAGATCACTGGAAGGTAGGCTAATTTGCTGGTATCACAGTAAATCATGCTGTTTTGGTAACAGTATAGCTCTCTTCAGATCAGCCAGGAAACAACGCAGTTTCACTGGGAATAGCTCGTCTCTATCAAAGACAGATCCCTGGTTATGACCAGTCTGTGCTGGAGGGAGACTCTGGACTCACCTTCCACACAGTCAGATTGGCAGTGTTTAGTCTGGGTATCAGTCCAGCCCCTTACACTCATGGGTCCAGTCTGGGACCCATATAAGTTTTAATGTGCTCGGCGCTGGCTGCAGGAGGAGCAGGACTTTGTTCCTGCACACCTGTAAAGTGGTGTAGAGGTAAGAAGGAAAACCCACCTGGGTACCCGAGACTCATGCAGCAGGAAAAGTCAGAGGTGAGTTCTGCTCTACAGTCTGTAGACCTATACCTAATCTTTATGCATATTTAAATATTTAAAGGCGATTTTCACGCTTTAAAGGTGGAATGTTCTGATTTTGCCAGTGCTCCCAATGCCATACTCTAAGCAGGAGCAGTGAAAGGGTTCCAGACAGGGCTGTGATCCATAGATAAACAAGACTCCTTTTCCCTTTCCCTGACTCACTCCAGGGGCCTGTGCACCTCCTTGCCTGCCTCCATAGGTGATTCAGTGTTACTCCTGAATCCATGGCTTCCTTCCTGCTCTGTTATTCCGGTGGGTCTGAGTTTACTGGGATGTGCAGTTACTGCAGGTTGCAGTTTCAGTGGGAACCTGGGTTACCCACAAGTTTAATATTTAGATCTCCACTTGCTTTCCCCTGTCCTTCAGTAAGAGCTGCAGTGTGCGATTTGTACTCTTGTTGTCTTGTGAAATGCTGCCAATGCATTCCCTACCTGCCGTTTCGCTTCTTGGACAAACAAGACTTTGTTTACTTTCCCATCTTAAATGTACAGATTTGGCTTTACAAGAGTACAAAAGGTACAGGTGTGAGGGGAGCCAGAACAATAGTTTTGCTTAATTTATGCATGTTTGCAAGAGAGTGATGTCTTGCATTCCAGTTAGGATTGCTTTCCCTTGCCTTCCAGACCCCTCCACCCTTCCAGCCGTGTCCTCTGAGTGTTTTTCCCCGAGGGCTCTGTCTTTGCACTGGCTGGGATAGATGTATCCTAAGGGCTGCTCCCCCACAGCAAAGCCACCCAAATTGGAGTGCATCTCCTCCTGAGCTGCTGAATTTTTAGGAGCTGCTATATGAGCATAAACTGAATCTAATGCTGATTTATATTTATTTATTTATTTGTGGGACTGCAATCCATGACTAGCCCAATTAACATCCTGTTCAGCCCTACCTGCTGCAAGATCAATTGGTGCCTCAATGCCTGTGTCAGACTTTCAGGTACCTTTCAGGAACCTCCAGGCTCCACTGCCTGCAAACACACAGGCATCCCAGATTAAATTCACTGGTTTCCAGTGCTTTTCCTTACTACTATATCCATCAAGCAATTGGGTTTGTCTTTAAATTTATTTCTAATTCTAGGGCTGTTTCTCTTCATCCTGGTTTGCTCCTAAAGTGAATTATTTTGCCTCTGCTGCCTGGCCTTAACAGCTCCATAAATGCATTCCTTTTCTCCTCTTTGTGTGATGTAGAGCCTCCATGGAGGCCTCTTCTTGTTTCATTAAGAAGCAAAAGACTTGCAACAAAAACCAAAAACCTGAACAAAATTGTAGAACACTTGCAAGATCAGCTGCTGAAACAACTTTCCAAGAAACCATTAATCCCAAAACTTTCCACTACATCAGATATTGATTAATGAAGCAATATACACTTTGGTCTCTTTAAATTTCATGCCTCACTGGCATGATTGTCTCATGCCCCAGGCATTTTTGGGAGTCTCAAGGTATAGCTGTGTGAAACACAACTTCACCACACGCTAGAGAGATTTCCCAGCTACAGCTGGACACCAGACATTACTTTTGACTTTGTGTGCTTGCCACAGATTGTCATTCTCTGTATTGTCACCAGTTTCATTTCTGATCAGCCCTTGCTGCAAAGTTGTACTGCCGGTCGACTGGCCAGGCAAATGTGCTTTTCTTTATTTTGGTTTACAAACAGCATTTTTTCTCAGCATTTTTTGCTGGACTAGTGTAAATACACTCTTTCCAAATATGCTCTGCAAACTCACTTGGGACACTGCCTTTGACTATCCCCTTTGTGTTTCATGCTGTTTTTTTCTCCTATGGCCAAAACAGCAATGTGATTGTAGGAAAAAATTCAAGTCCTTGCCTGGGCAGACACCACCTGTTAAGCAGATGGCATCCAAAGAAACACTCAGACCTCTGTCTGACCTGTTTACATCTCTGTACCACTCTCAACCCCAGAGCTAATCCAATCATGCTTTTCTAAGAGAAATTATGACTTTCATTTGCTGACACAAAGCATATATTCTCTTCTGATTACACCATCTTTACAGAGTTTTTAGGGATTACACGCGTTTTCTAGTACTTGGCTTCACCCAGGGAACTTGGCCAGATACTAACAGTCCTTAGAAGACATTTCTGCTTAACTCAAGCCCTGTGAATATTTGCTGTCAAACCAGCCTAAGCAGCTACGTGGGCAGCTGGGCACGGGGGGCACCAGCAGCCCAGTGTGGAGCTGGGCCACAGGCAGAGCATTGCAGAGCTCTGCTTTTGAGATATGACACATCTGAAATGAGGAACATGTTTTTTTTTTGCCAGGATTCAAGGTTATAATCATAGGATCAATGAATGGTTTAGACTGGAAGGGACAATAAATCATGCATTTCCAAGGCCCCTGCCATGGGCAGGCACAACTTCCACCAGACCAGACTGTTCAAAGCCCCATCCAGCCTGGTTGCAGGGATGGGACATCCACAGCTCCTCTGGGCAGCCTGGGCTAGTGTCTTACCACTCTCACAGAAATAATTCTTCTAATATCTAATATAAACCTACTCTCTTTCAACTTAAAGCCATTCCCACTTGTTCTGTCACTGCAAGATTTTGTCTAAATTCCCTCTCCAGTGTTCTTGTAGGTTCCCTTTACATGTTAAGAGGCTGCTAAGAAAGTTGAAAATGAAGATTTGGAAATAATGGAACACAGCACAAAAAGAACCTAAAATAACAAAACACGCCCTGGAGATTTTGCTTAAGAGCACAGTTTCTCATTGTCTGCACTAATCCTCATGCAGTTTCCACCTCTCTTTCTATTATTTTAAGCTGGGATATCCTGTAATTATCTAAAGATTATCTATCTCCTTGTGGGGAGGAGGCACCAAAAATGGTTGAGCTTTTATGCTTCAGTGCCACATCAAGATAAAGGACCATGGGTTTTGTGGGTTTTTGTACTTCCTTATTAAGAAAACTACTTTCTTTATTTCTCCTGAGTAGGCATTTGGTGCTGCACAGTACTGTTGAAACCTTACTTCATTCCCTTTAGTCCCAGAGTCCTTTGATAATGTGGGGTATTTTTGTTGGGTGTCTTCATATAGTACATTACCAGTTTGAGGCTGTGTGTCATTGCCTTCTGGAGATACACCAATAAAGCCTTGATTACTCCATCAGAAATAGGAAATGCTGTCCTTCCTTATGAGGCCCACAATTTATTCAACCCTTAAGCAGCACATGAAAATCAGAAGTGGTATGACAAAGGGTAGCACTTGGAATACAGTGTTTAAATACCTTCCTCTTCCTTTCCCGTATCTCCTTGTTTTTAAAGGGATCTTCTGTGGTACTGCATCATATCCCAACACAAGAAATGGTAGTGATTAACCTCAAATTAGTTACACACCCTCACCCTTGTGGCTGTGTGCGCTGCACATTTCTCACTGGCTTAGCTGCTGCTGTCTCCTCTGGGCTCTCCTGAGCTGCTGGGTGAGGAGCATGCCCTCCTTCACTCTGCCATCACCTCCTGAGGGCCACAGGCACCCACCAGGCTGTTCCTCTCCTTCAAAAGGCTGCAGAGGGATTCACATGCACAACTTCTATCTCAGTTTACAGGAATTCACTGCCTAAACACTGACTGCCCATGTGCACGGAGATGGGAATAATACATGTCTTTGCTCTCAGCCAAGCAAGTGCAAAGGAACATGCTCTTCTGTTAAATACCTGGGGAACAGATGCAGGAACAATATAACATAAATTAAACTTGCACTGAATAAAAGCAAAGGCTGGCAGTGCTGGGATCTGGCACAGCTGTGGATATATATGGGTTATTTACTGCCAAGGTGGTGCTGCAATTTAAGTGCAAACTGTTGATTAAAATGTCATGCAGTTTCGTTGGGGAAATATCCAGGGAAATAAATTGTTTTGCACTTATTTATGTCATATTGTGTTAGCACAGATATTTTAGATTTTTGCTTAATTACCTAAAGTTTCACATTCCACAGGGGAGCCAACTTCTCTCTTGTCAAGGCTCCCTGGGCCTTGTTTTTTATGATGGCTATTTTTTTTTCCAGAGCATCCTCCATTGCTACCAGGCAGGGGTTTCCTTGTTCTACTCAAAGTTCACAGAACTTGAGTTCTGACAGATCCAGAAGCCAACTCAGTCCCAGTCATCACCACTACAAATTATTGTAGCACTACAGTATTATACTCCTGTGTGCTCACATCCCCTTTTGGGATCATGGCTCAATGGAATGCTGGTCCTGCTGCACATCCCTAAAGTGAACATCAGTTGGTCACCCCCAAGGCCCTCTGACCTCTCTGAAGTGGGCTGGCTTATCACAATCTAGCCATCAAAAACTACAATAACATAATAAAAACCTAATTATAGTAGTGTAGAATGATTCGGGTTGAAGGGACCTTAAAGATCATCTTGGCTCCAACATCCCATCATGGACAGAACACCTTCCACCAGGTTAATCTAGCCAAGCCTTGAACACGTAATTAATTCATTAAATAATGCTAGAAAAAAATCAAAAAAGATAATTTGATACTAGGAGTAATTTTGTGGCAGGCAGTAAGTTGCCTCCATATTTATCCTGGCAGGATAGATATAATTGTAACCTGGAAAAGACACAGTAGAGATATACATGCATACATTATGTTCAACTTGGAGTTATGGTTAAAATGCTTATGAGTATAATGGATGTGACATGTTATTTACAGGAATTCTCTCAGAACGTCACTAAGTCTTTCATGGAATGGATAATTGATCTTTAGAGCAATATGTAATGAAACCATGAAGAACCTAAACAAATCCCAGATGCTGTACAGAATGCAGAAGCCATCTACTCCATGCAGATCCAGGGACTTCCCATCCTTTCCACCCATACCTAGTGCAGAAAGGTGTGGAAGATTGTGGGAAGTCTCTGTAAAATGTGGAGGCATGGGTTGGATTTCCTCTGTGTGTTCAACCATGGGGTCCCACTGAGGGGTATCTGAATTCCTCAGTGGTTTGAGCTGGGTTTTTTGATGTGTATCTGAGGAGTGGACAAGTGGCAGCATCTGAAGTGTCACCACACATGGCATGTGTGTTTGTGGCAGCTGCTGCCTTGCCAGTAGCAGCCATGGTCCTTGTGCAACACCCCTGTTACAAAGGACACTGTCCTCAGGGGCTCTAAGGAGCTGGGCTGCCGCTTTGCCCTCAGCTATTGATTTTTTTTTCTATTCACATTCGTATGATTACCTTTGTACGAGCCCTCCCAGGCATCCCTCTGGGATTTCCCTCTTTTTCACTGGTGATGATTAGGAAATAAGTGTTAAAGGCAGTGTGGACACCTCTGGGGTTTGCTGGGCAGGGGATTGATCCCCGGCTTTGCCGGTGCAGCCGGGCACATGCAGTGTCATGGGCAAAAGCAAAACCACAGATTTTTATTGCAGGAATGTAATACTGACACAGGAGGATCTCCATCAGCTCTCTCCAATGTCTGTGTCCATCAAGTCACTCAGTTCCTCACTGGATCACAGAGAACATTTCAGACTTCTCTCCTTGCAACAGAATCTTCCCTCCCAGAGCAGTGAAATTTTTGGCCAGGATGGAGTTTGTAAACACAAGATCCCAAATCTGGTGGGAGCTGGACTCAGAAATGAGGTAGCCTTGGGCTTTGCTCCCTGCAGAATTGATTTTCTTAGGCACTTTTTTCTGCTCTTCAGTGTAATCTGAGCATCTGAACCCCTGGTTTTTTGACCAAAAGGTTTTCGGCTCCATCTCCTAAGGGTGGCAAAGGCGACACCTAAGAGACATTATTGCAATTTCTGTTTTAAAACATCAGATGATATCACATCTGCAGGGGTTGGTGCCAGGAAGATGAGATCAACAGTTTCCAGAACAAGTTGTTGCTTTCTTTTTAAAGACAAGAGTCTGGGCTTTTTTTTTTTTTTTTTTTCTTTATTCTTTCTCATTATTTTCTTTAGCTGGCCATTGTTTGTTAAGGGCTTGGAATACTGGGCAAGGGGAATTGGTGGAGAAAAGGCATCTCTAGCCACACACTCATCCTTCCCTGCTGAAGGTAACTGGCACACTACCATATCCTGATCAGAGTGACTCAGGTTATTCCACACACATTCACAGAAGCTATTTTGTGACCATTTCCATGTGGTGTGTACTGGGACAGCTCACAGCTTCTGGAGTAACTGCTGAAGTTTGGGAATACTTCTATATGAACCTGCTAGAGCTGCACCACAGATTATATCCAAAGAGATGGATGCAAAGGTAGGAATCCAGAACACCCCTTCAAATTGGGTTAATTTGGAATTCCTTGGAGGAGTGGTAAAATGAGTTGAGCTGAGTAGCTCCCAAAAGGCAAGGACAGCTCTAGAACAACTGGTCACTTCATGACATTACCTTCCTCTCCTATTTCATTTTCCACCCACAGGCAGGTCGTGATAACAACACCACATAGGATTTAGTTTTCCCTTCCTCTGCAGAGTTGTGGTGTGCATTCTACCAGTAGGATCCTCTACAGAGATCAAGAAAACTGCCACTTTATGTGTTATACAGCTTATTTTGGAGTCCTTGGTCTTTTGTTATGATTGTGCTGGTGTTTCCTGGACTACAGCAGTTTACAACTTGGATGTTCTACTTTACTGTTTGTAAAACAATTCTCTCATAGCCAAGGAGTGGACAATAATGTCCTGGTTTGTTCCTTTCAGTCCGGTATTTTTCATGCATCTTACTCTGACTTTTAGCAAGAAGAGAATACAGAAAATCTCTCGTTGGAAAACCATCTGACCCCTTGGACCTATTGCAGGTGCTCATAATAACAGATGTTTCAGGTGTCCCCACAGTGAAGTGAGCTACTCATCCCTCCCCTGTGCAAGGAGCTCCTCACTGGTCAGGACTAGTGGGGAAAGTTGGGACAAGGGAAGTGTAGGCTGTAGGAGGTAATTCAGTCATCTTAGGCTAACCCTTGGGGGTTTGTGAGGAAGCCCTCCAGAGCCATGCAGAAAGGTTTGTTCTGGAACAGTGACTGGCATGGGTAGGAACTGAGCGATGCCCTTGTGCTGTTCTGGGAGATGGAGATGAGGTTGGGTGGGTGGAAGTGATCCCTGGAGATTGCATCAGCTCTGGGCTTGGGGGATGAGCCCAGCGTGGCTCGTCAGAGAGTGGTACCATCACTCATCTGCAGATGAGTGCAGATCAAACCTTGCAGTTCAGGAGTGGCAGAGTGCAGCTAAGAGAGTAAAGGAAAGCAAAGACCATCAGTGCTCCTTTTGAAATATATTGTATCATTGGGAAGGCATCAAGACGAGCAATTTTAAAAATCAGTAATTTTAAAAATTGAATATCATAGGGAGAGAACTCTCCTCTCTCAAGGACTGGCATTTGATTTAAGTCTACATTGTGGGATGCTCCAGGGTGTGCTTCTCTTTTGTTTCTTTCCTATCCTCTAGTTTGCTCCAGTTGCTCAAGGGCATATTAAGACATTCAAAATGTTTCTAGGTCACCAGACACATTTGGGTTCTGGGTGCTCCTGAGATAGTCCTCTGCTCTGTCAGCTTTGCTGTTTGAAGGAAGACCAAATCTAATCTGGAGAGTGGGCTGAGAGCATCCTTTAAAAACAGTGTTAGTGTGGCTTCAGTTCTGCATCTTGATTACAGTTGAAATGCTGCAGAGGCTGAAGGAATGTAGTCACTTTCCCAGATTAAGTCAGTGGGTAAGGTCGTAATGGCATGAATTTAAATCCATCCCACCCTAGTTAGACCTCTATGACTAGTGGGCACTGGGAAAGTGGAGGATTTAAGGGTGAAGGGGCATGGTATGGAGGAGGCTCCTTGGCCAGGAAGACAGCTCATTTCCTGGAAAAACTGCAGATTTAACTTCCCACCACTGTGGATCATGGCAAGTGACTGCTACCCTATTGCATCTGTCCAGCTGAATCTCTGCCCAAACCATGCAGGCTTCAGGGACACTCAAACACACAGCATATGTGTACACCCTTTGTACAGGAGGTGAAATTTCAGCAAGTGCCACTGCAGGCCGCAGTGCTCCCTGGCATGGAAATCCTTAGCAGATTTCCCTGGTTTGGAAATCTGCTAAGGAGGATACAAATCATGTGGAGATTGTGAAGATGCTATCCAGGGAACAAAGTGTAAGGCAAGGACAAGAGAACGCAGAGCTGAGCTCATAACCCTGAGTCACTCCTGCTCTTCTGAGTGCTCCGTGCTTCCATGTGGGTTAAGCTTCCCTGCGTGAGGAGGTTCACTGGAGTCCACAAGGAAAGCATAGCTGAGGGAAAAAGTCACAGTCAATGTATGTGAGATGGACTTTCAGTGCCAAGAAAAATCATAAAACAGCCTTCTAAACCCTTTGTTATTTTAAAGTCTAAACAAGACCCAAGGCTGGGTGACTTTATGGTTGGTTCCAGTTGTGTGTCAAATTAAGTAGACAAACCTAACTCTAAGAAAGAAGAAATTACTGTGGCTGAGGCCAAAGTGGTAACATTTAAGTATAAAGACAGCAGCAAAGAAAGCAGAAGTTGTGTAGAATGACTCGTAGTCAACTAACATTAAAATGTCATGAAGAAAAGCAGATGAAAGTTATAAGAAGGAGGAAAATTCCAGAATGAGGTAAAACCAAGGGGTTCTCCAAATATGTAGAAGGATCAAAATTAATCCAGATCCTTGTACTTTTTCTTGCAGGAAAAAATGTGATACTTGGGCTGTTGCTGTTGAAATGAGGTGTGGGTGGCAAAAAGAAAAATGGCTAGTGCAAGGGGAATTTCTTTTCCAGCTGGATGCTGTCAAGGTCATAATCATCTGAAAATGACCTGGATCTTCAGGACATCAGTCCTATGTGCCACGTCCCATGTTGGCTGTTAGTATGTGTGTCCGAACTAGGAAGACAGTTCAGCAAGCATTGTCTCAAATTGGTGTAGTTGGAATATCCCTGAAGTCATAGTAGAGGGCACAGACTCTATTTCATCTTTCAGAAATTGCTTATGGTGTTAAGAATGTCCTCTTCATTGCCACTCTGTTCCTTAACCTCCATGACCAGCACTGGAGCACTACCACTGCAGCTTCCAGAGTCCTCCATACCTATCTATCCTCTTGACTACAGAAAATTTCATTTTGTAGAAAATACTCTTTGGCAAAGCCTTGACTCTTTGTGTTACTATAATTAATCAGCTGATTAATGCATTCAAGTGGGTAGGTATGAAATTAATTTTAACAGTGTTTATGAATTTCCCTGTAGGAAAACTCAGACACAAGTACACGTAGAAATGCTGAAGTTTCTTGTGTTGTCACAATACATGGAGATGTTCCTGGCAGGCATTACTGTGAACGTGACTATGTAAGGAATATGGTGCTTTAAAAATAATTCCCATTCACAGGTATAGGGAAGCTAGAAGTGGATTAAAGTTGTAGTTGCCCCAGTTTTGGTCTGGAAGATCAGAGCAGCTGGCAGGTAAAATACCAGGGGACTGGCATATAGGAGGGCACTGTATTGTGAAAAGTCCCACACCTTGGGGAAAAAAGTGAATGTTTTGTTTGTTAAAGTGGGAAAATGAGGTGGGAATGTTGGAAGGCTCATGAGAGTGCTGGGGGGTTCTGGTGAGGAGGGTCCCTGTGACCATGGTGTGGTCGGGCAGGTGTCCCAGAGCGCAGGGGAAGGTCATGCTCTCGGGATGAGCAAGCAATTCGGTGCCGAAGCAATCCTCTGGCTGGCTGGAGGAAGCCCTGTGGTTGAGTTATGCAATTGTGCTCTATGAGGCTTTTCTCTGCAGAGTTTTTTCTACTCACAACTTTGGAAAGTGGGTGAGGTGGAGCCTTGGGATCAGCTTGTAGGACTGTGTCTCTGGGTTTAAGGAGTCCTGACCAGCTCCGGTGTTACAGACACAGAGAGAGGGGCTGCTGCTAAGAAATGGATCCCTTCTTAAGTTCATCCTTTTTGAAAGCAATTTGATATGTTGGACTCTTTTATTTGCTTGCTTTCTTTTTGAAAGCTTCCGCGTCGGCAGGAGGTAGGTAAAGCAAGCAGCTGTTTCCTCTGGAGTTAATTGGGGTTCCCCAAGCCTAGGTGCTCTGCTTTTCTGCTTTACTCCTTTACTCCTTCACAGTTTGTAGCACTGAAACATTTTATTTTTAAGGGAGCTACTACACTCTCCCTCCCTACAGGAAACAGAATATAAAAAAAGAAAAAGGGGAGGAAAAGAAAAAAAAAAAAAAGGAGTTGGCAAGGAGCCAAGCCCAGTGACTGAAGTAAGAAGTAGGGAACTTGGAGTAAGTGTAGTTGCCGGGACATTGTATGTCAGAGCGAGTCAGCGGCGGATTTTAAGGTGTCGGAGAGGACACGCGATGCCCATCGCACGGCGCAGATAAGGTTTGCGGCCGTAGGTGAATGTCCTGGCGCTGCGACTGCGAGCGAAGCCGTCGGTCTTGGGAGGGGATAAAGCTGAGTGTAAATGAGAAGAGAGGAGTGCACCGGAGTGCTATGGAGGGCGGCAACTTTGTTGCTGTGACTTTTACAAGCCTTCGAGGGTAAGACTGAACGCGTTCCTTCCGCTCTCTCGTTTTTCCTGCCGGTTTCGGGGTGGTGCGCGGGGGGACAGAAACTTGAGGGGGTTTTTTTTTCAGACCCAAGAGTTTTGCGGAGCTTAATCAAAGCGCTCGGGGTTGAGCTTTGCCTACGGGCGAGCTGGGAGACGTCTGGGTGGAGTGAGCTGAGCTGTGCATGATTCCGAGCAGCAGCAGGAGCGGGAGCAGCAGCAGCCGCCCGGGGAAGCGGCTATTGTTTGTTCCAGAGGGATCAGCCTGCCTTTCTCTTTGGGAACCCGCTCCGCCGCAGCCACAGCTGTTGATCCGTAACTTGAGCGTCGCCGCTGCTAACCCACCCAGAGGAGCTGAATGCAGTTTTTTGACTGCTACCCCGGTGTCAGTTTAAAGAGTGTTTTAATGAAGACAGATGGAGGATGTTGGATCATTACTTTAAGACGTGGCAGATAACAGACTGAGACTGTTTCCCAGCAATTACAGCTAATTGCATTGGCACATTGGAGTGTAGGGGTGGGAGCGCGGAGTTCCATGGCTTTCTGTATATATAGATTGGAACAGCACCAGAAAATAGCTGTAGGGCTGGCTCACCTCATCCACAATACCTGTTCAGGTGTGGAAAAAGCAGGGAGGTTTCAGGGATACTTTCAAACTCGTCGCACCGAGTCAGTAGAGCTAAACCAGAGGGTACCCTGCTTTTGTAAACCCTGATGGCAGGAGTGACCACTTACAGTGCCTTAAACTTATGCCAGGTTTTAATTTTGCCAAATCTGATTTCAGTCCTGAAAAAGAGTAGTTTTTGGATTCAAAACACACATTTTGGTTGTCCACTCTGCAGCTCACTTTCTGTGTTTGCAAAGCAGGGAGTGGTACAACACATGGTATTCCCTGTTTTGCTCTTGAGGTATTCAAACACAAGAGGATGTAAGGAGGGGTGGAGAAATGCAAATAGTAATGTAGTTCAGTGCTGAAATTAATGGCTGAAATTTTTGCGTCTTCTTTTGGTAAGGAAGAGCAAATGCATTGTTCTCTTTGGAACCAAAATTTGACAAATTTGACTGAAACAGTTAGTACAGCTTCAGTTCAAAGGGGCCTCTTGGCAAACACGCCTTTGTGTGGCACATGGGAAGCTCAGTTTGTGCCAGGTGTGCCAGGCCTTAGTGCTGCTTTACCAGAGCCTTGGCAAACACTGCTCTGTGATGTCCTCCTTTTGCAGTACCCGTGAGTGACTGTAACTGTCCAGCTCCAGCACAAGGCCATGCATAAAACAGGGAGATTGAGGACCTGATATGTTCTAATTCCCTAGTATTTTCTCAGATGTGCCTCCAAATCCAGCGTAAAGTGATACATGTTCAAAATTTAGGGACTGAGATCTTGTATTTAACATCATTACTCCACCAAGAGCAATGAGTGGAGAAAAGAGGTTTTCAACCTTTTTTGTCATGATGCTTACTCTCTGGGATCTGTTTTCTCATATGTTGAGTTATTGGTTGGAAATTTAGTACTTTAGCATGAAAAATAATAGAATTCTAAGATCAGTGGGTGTTTGTGATCATTACATCATCTAAACAGAAATTTTTTTAAAAACTCAAACTTTTGTGCAAAAACTGACCTGACCTGAAAAGGTGAGTGGAGGCATGATACGCTTTCTGAATCTGTACCTGCACAGGGTTGTTTAAAGTTTTTTGTGCATACACATACCACAGGATATTTGGTGGCAAAACTGACTGGAGAAATCTTGTCCTTCTGACTAATTCTCCTCATTTCTAGGAGCTTGCTTCTCATACTTCAGCACAACTCACTGCCTCCTCAGATCTGATATGACCACTGCTTGGGCAGGAATTTCAGTCTGTACTGAACTACACCCCATGATCTGGATTAAAATAAACCTTCCAAAAATGATTGTATTTAACATGGATCATTTCACAGAGTCTGGGAATGAAGTGATAGGAACAGAGGCACTAAGTATATTCTAATTCATATTTATCATTGAATCTGATGTATCATATAGCTTTGTCCAGAGAAACAGGGCCAAGAAAAGAGACATGTTTTCCATCCACAACATCTGCTCTGCATTCATCCAGCTTGTGCCCTGCCTTTTGTCATTTTGCCACTCAAGGCTGTGGTGGTGGGAAATGCCTCCCTCCTCCTTCAGTTTGCAGTACAGCCCTCAGTGAACCTTTGCAAAGCCCACGTGTCGTAGCTCATTGCAACTTACCCCTCATGCAGGAGGAGCTTTGCAGTTGTGTTCTCAAGCCAAATAATTGAATTGTGGAATGGTTTAGGTCGGAAGGAACCTTAAATACTGTCCTGTTCCAACTCCTCTGCCATGGGCGGGAACACCTTTCACTAGTCCAGGTTGCTCAGAGCCCCATCCAGCCTGGCCTTGAGAATCTCCAGGCATGAGGTACCCTCAGCTTCTCTGGGTGGCTGTGCCAGTGTCTCATCATCCTCCCAGTAAAGAATTTCTGCTTAATATCTAATAAAACCCTACTCTCTTTAAGTTTGAAGCCATTCACCCTTGTCCTGGCATTACGTGCCTTGCTGAAAGTTCCTCTCAAGTTCTCTTGTAGCCTAAGTACTGAAATTTGCTCTAAGATCCCACCAAACCCTTCCCTTCTTCAGGCTAAACAACCCCCATTCTCTCAGCCTTTCCTCACAGCAGAGCTGCTCCATCCCTCTGATCACCTTGGTGGCTCCTCTGTGCTGGCTCCAGCAGGTCCCTGTGGTTCCTGTGCTGGGAGCCCAGGGCTGGATGCAGGGCTCCAGGTGGGTCACAGCAGGGCAGAGCAGAGGGGCAGAATCCCCTCCCTGCCCTGCTGCCCACGGGGCTCTGGGTGCAGCCCAGGACACGTTTGGCTCTCTGGGCTGGGAGTGCACACAGCCAGCTCATGTTGAGCTTCTCATCCAGCAGCTCCCTCAAGCCCTTCTCCTCTGGTCTGCTTTCAATCCATTCCCTGCCCAACCTGTACTTGGGATTACCTTGACCCACCTCACTTCTACCTCTCTTAAATGAGGCAGAATTTGGGTTGTGAGAAAACATCACTTTCCTATTCAAGATCTGTCAAAGAAGCTTCTCATTGTGGCTATTGAAACACGCAGAGCTCTTGATCAGACTGTCAGCAGCCATAAAGCAGGTGGACTGTCAATATGTGGATTATCACACATTGCAGATGTGTGAGCAGCAGAAAGTTCATAGAGCCCCGTAGGTACAACAGTTTTCTGTGGTGAGAGGGGATAATTTATTTGTAGCTTGTACCCCCAATTCCCTGTGAGAACTGGAAATTCAAACTTTAAATAATTTCTGCTATAGGGCCTGAAAACATGGGGAAGCAACACGTTGTCCTGTTAAGCTGAGGGGCCCTACATGAGTGCTCAAATACTCTGAGCCCCAGTTGATTACTGACAATGCTGTGTACCTGGAGTAAAAATAAATGAAGCAAATCCAAAAATAATCAACTGAAAAGTGGAACAACAAAGAGTCCAGAAGGGCTGACACAGACTGTGGAAAGCAACTAGAGGAGACTGAAGCAGTGCTTCACTTTGCCTGACCATAGCTGGTGCCAGGGAAAATTAACACAAACAGGAAATTGCCTTTTTTTCTGACTGTAGAATGTTTTTTGTGTGTTTATGGGTTTTTAATTAATTCAGGAAAAGGAGGCCATGAAATTGTCCTACCAAAATTTGAGAAGTACTTAAGCCACAAAACAAAAGATATATGAGATAACTTTTTTTCCCCTGATAATTTTAAATTTTTTTCCCCTGGAAAGCATAAAGAGAAATTAAAACTGTAATTAAAAATAGATGTGAGTGATAGGAGGCTGATGACCCATTCCACTGCAAGTCTGGAGTGGAAACTGAATCTCAGATTTAAAAATTAGGAAAATAAAGAAAACTGAACAGGGGCGTGAATTTTGATTATGTGTGAAATCTGTGGGGGAAAAAATACCCAGAGGGACATTGTTGATAAATTCAAGTGCAAAGATGTTGGACCATGCAGGTAGAATTGAGAGTCTAAAATAACCTAAGGGAAAAAAAAAAAAAAAACGGGCTAAAAGGCAGGAAGAGGCAAGGTCAGCCAGGAGAGCACATCTGTCTGCACAAGCTGTGATAAGTGAGACAGACGGGAGCAGTACCTGTGGCTCCACCAAAGGGGACAATTTCACCATTACTTGCTTGTGTTTCTTTTCACACTGACAGCTGGTGGTCAGCGAGCTCTCAAACTGAAAACAGACACCTGTGTGTGACAGTGCAGAGTCACAGAGGGGGTGTGAGCAGGCAGCCTTGCACAGAAGCCACAGCCCTCCTGAGAGTGGCTTTCCTCTGTAAAGAACTATGGGGATTAGATGTGTGAGTCAATAACAAAGCAGTAAAGGAAGATATTTGCAATATTATGAAAATAAAGGGTACACCTCAATGCAATAGGGGTGTGTCCAGCCCTTAATGCCATCATCTGTGTGCCCATTGAATACTGACACATTTTCAAATGACGTTGTGGTTTGGGCAAGTCAGGAACTGAGTTTTGCCTAGAGGATCAGGTCAGCTTGGGAAGGATTCATACAGAACTCCTGGGATTTAACTAAGTGAGCAGGTATGCCAAGAGTGTGTGGTGGTAGTGATGTGTTGGAGAGGTAATTGGTGCAAATGGATGTGGCAGAGTTATCTCCCGTCTGCCCTAAAAGGCAAAGGTTTGTGAGAATTGAAAGCCCATAAGGGTATTTGTGCTGCCATGATGATAATTTAAATTTACTGCTGAATGAAGACGTTCAATGCATGCAATCCTGATTTAATGCACTGAGAAGCTGTGGGAACTACATGCTTTCCATATCAAAATACTGTATTGTTTCAGTCTTCTTGTCATGCTGCAGTCCCACCAGAAACCAGGGTTCAAAGAATCACAGTAATTAACAAAAGCCATGTGTCAGAGCTGAAGGAAGTTTCAGGTTTTTTGTTTGGGAGATGTGAAAGTCTATTGTTTGTTTCATGTTATTACTGATGAAAGAAAGCTTATAACCACCTTCGCTTCTCTGCTCCCCCAAAAATATAAACATCCTTTTTTCACCCTCTGCTGAAATTATATGCCTTGTTAATTGAGTACACAGCTGGGAGAGGTTTGGTAGCTGAGGATTGTTTTTCTAAAAAGTTTGGAAAATACATGAAGATCCAGGGTTCATATGGGTCATGTAATCATCAATATGATGATTATAACCAGTTAACCTTTTGCATATTTGTGCTGACAGTGAGGAGTGACTTTTGTTTTTCTGAAATGTTCTGCAAATACAGCAACATCCAGAGTTCATGTGGATCATGTAATCATCAATATTTTGATTACAGCCATCCTTGTGCAGCCAGGATTACCAGATCAGGGATTATCAGATCTGTGACTCCTGGTGCTTCAGGAAATCTGAGGTCTTTACCTCTATGTGTGTGAGGAGTGTCTCACTCTTCCCACCATCTTATGGGGAACTCTCTGTCCTTGTTAGTAGGGTTTTGTAAGACATAATAGTAATCCTAAAACATGGAAGAAATATGTTGAAAGTGATAGACTGAGGTCAGGGATGGAAAGTAAGTTTGGTCAGCAGGGTCAAGAAAGCTTTAGATTGTGACATTGCATATTTTAACTTTAAGTGGTTTGTCTTCATGGGCAGAGAAGTTCTGGGGAGAGGTGGTACCAAAGCACTTGTCACGATGAGCAGAAACAATTGGAGGAGTGAATAGAGAAAGGACATCTTCCAAGCAGAGTGGGCACAGCGAGGCTCCCAAACCCCTCACTGAATTCAGATTCATGCAACTGCAGCTGCTAAATATAGCTTTGCTGAAGCATCTGGAGCACAAGTTTGGCATATGTGGGGATTGTATGACTCTCTCAAGTGCCTCAGCTTGCCTCACTGACCACTTAAGCAACTGCTACAGTGTTCCTGTTGATTCAGGCTCCTCGTCACAGAGCAATGCCAGCTTTTCTCATGTTCACAGCTCCTCTAGGTTGTCAGCCCCAATACCACCTTCAAAGCCTTTAAATAAACTTGTCTGATGATTGGGACACTGAAAATTTCACTACCAGCCAGTTTTGATGTGTTGTGTTTTTTTTTGGTTTTTTTTTTAATGCTCTATTCCTCTCCTATCAGGACATATTCAGAGACTGAAATGCATTTCTGGTGCCTGGCCTTAGCTTCTGGGCCAGGCAGTTTGCAGCCAGCGGAGGAGAAGTTTTATTGTGCCCCAAACATGCAGGATGACCAGGAATGGACAACTGTGTGAGCCAGCACGTGTTGAGCAGCAGCAGATTTACAGGAAACCAGTGCTTCCCGCTGCTTCCTCCTCTTCAAGGAGGCTGGTCTTGCTCTGGGTAGACACACAGTTCCTCTGTACCTAAAGTACAAGCTCTGGGTGTGTATTTCTCATTTTCATATGGCACCAATGTAGTGAGAACGTCCCTTTCAGCCTCTCCTCCACTGGCCCCTTCTTTGTGCCATGTCAGGTGATTAATTGACCAGCATGTCCCAGGTAAGGTAGCCCACTGATGCAACTTGAAAACTTAAGATTGTTTTGTATTTTAATGCATTCTAGATGATAAACTGTGTCTGCTAGCCACAGTGCTCGGGAGTTTGTTTCCCCCATTTATTTGGCATAGAATGACATGTTTGTGCTGCTCTATGTGTTGTGAATTGCCTTCTCTTTTCTCTTGCAGAAGTTCCATGGAGTTGGACTAAAATAAAGTTTTGGGATGTCTCTATTTGGATTAAAATTTGGAAAGAAGAAATTGAAAGGTGAGTGTGGTCTGTTAATGCCATTTTCATGGGAGCAAAGGAATGTAAATACAGCACATGTGCAAGTCCCTGAGCTCCTGTTTGAGAGCATGTCTGGCCCAGAGCAGGTGGGAGAAAATACACTTTCTTTCCTTTTCCTGCATTTATACTGCCTTGGAGGAGTGCTGCAGACTGGGTGCTATGGAATGGGGGGACGTCTGCAACAGGACCAGCTACAGAGTTTGTGCACTGTCGTGACACATGACTGCCTTGGGGAAGTTGGGTTTTGGTGGTTTTTTCTTACAGGAATCCTTTGCGGGAGTGGGTGGATGAGCAATGCACATTGCGAAGGTCCAGTGCAGTCTTTGGATGGTGAAATGTACTAGTGCATCTCAAATTCTGTGTTCAATTTTGAGCCCTTGACAAGAAAGACTTTGAGGTGCTGGAGTGTGTCCAGAGAAGGGAAAAGAAGCTGGTGAAGGGTCTAGAGTACAAGTCTTATAAAGAGCAGCTAAAGGAGCTGGGGGGTGTTTAACCTGGAGAAAATGAGGCCCAAAGGAGGCCTTATTGTTTTCTAAAAGTACCTGAAAGGAAGCTGTAGTTTAGGTGGGAGTCTCTTCTCTCAGGTAACAAGCAACAGGACAAGAAGAAATGGCCTCAATACTTCAGGGGAGGTTAGGATATTAGGAAAAATTTCTTCACAGAAAGGGTTGTCAAGTATAGAACAGGCTGCTCATGGCAGTGGTGGAGTCACCACCTCTGGAGGTGCTTTTAACAGATGTGTAGATGTGGCATTTAAGGACATGGTTTAGTGATGGAGTTGGCAGTGCTGGGTAAACAGTTGGGTTTGCTGATCTTGGAGGTCTTTTACAATCTAAACAGTTGTATAATTCTATTTTATGATGGCAGTGGCCCAGATATTCCCTCCAATCAGAAACAGGAAGAAGAGTAAATTAGAGACATGGACCCTGAGAGCACACCCGTGTGTGCACCCTGAGAGACCCAGTGTGCAGTCCCTGGTTGGGGATCCAGGTCTGCAGACATGGTGAAGAGGGAAAGTCTCTAGCCTTTCCTTTCTGGGTGTTCCCCTCTGTATTTGATGAATGTGAAATTACTGCCCTACTTGTATTTTGACAAGAAATTCTTTTCCAACCTCTCCGAGCTCAAAAGCTTGAACAGCTTTTTCCCAGGGGTTTATTTTTGCAATTGTGCTGCTATTTCCCCTTCCTGGACCAGGGCAGGCTGTGAGCCCTGGTGTTAAGACAGGGGCATCCGTTTGCTCCTCTGACAGTCCCAGGAGAGGAGGTTGATATTGCTCCCAGGGAAGGATCTCTGCCAGCCCCAGATATTTTTTACCCCATCTTGGCTTTGCAGATGAGGGAGCACAGGTTTGTCTGTGAGCCGCTGTCCACTCAGGGCACCCCACTTGTAATGCAGTAGCTGTTCAGATTATCAAAGAAATTCTGTTGCTATATTAGGAAAGTGTTGTGTTTTGCCTGGGCCCGGGCCTGGGTTTTAGCAGGGAAGGGTTCATCTCCCCCACGCTCAAACAAATATTTGAGGAACTCAGATCTTCCTAGATATAAACCCTGTATTTTATTGGGAAGAATAATTTCTTTTCACATCCAGTCATCAGTTCAAAACCAATGAAGGCAAACTGGAAAAAGTTCAGAGGATAAAGGAAGCAGAGGTGATCAGGGAACAAGGAGCTTCCACAACAGGAAGCTGAGACTGTTTTCTCCTCCTCTTGTGTTTTTAATTATTTTGCTTTGCATCCCCAAAGCTATGATTTCTCCTTGCAAACATTTAACTAGACGTGTTAACTAGAATGTTAACTAGAATGTCAGTGTTGAAGTGCTGTTTTAATCCAGGAGTTCATGAGTCTTTGTGTTTGTAGAAGTCCAGAGGACTGTGCTGCCTGAGAGCAGGCAAGGCCCTCCCACAGGGAACATCCCATGTGCTCATCTTGGAGGGGCAGTACTGCTTATGGAAAGACCAAATTTCTGTTCCAAAAACAAAGCTGGATGACGTTTAATGTTGCTGAAGAGCCATGCTCATGATATGACTTTAATTGGAGGGAATGTTTTACCTCAGGCATCAGCTGCTGGACCTGGGATAAGGATTGCTCCCATGAGACCCAGCATTTTTCCCCAGCAAGGCATGGTTTCCACATGAGCTGAGGTGCAGGTGAAATATGATAGGTTTAGTTTAAGAGGACAGGTTACATGGTCTTAAGTTTCTTGGAGATAAGGGTTGGCTTTTTATAGTCTCAAGTTCTTTATAGAAGTTTATCAGGAGTGTAACTAAAACGCAGCTCATGTTGACACACAAAGATGCCTGGAGGAGACCCGCTGCTGGGTAATGTTGGTGAAGCTGTTCCAGCTGAAGCAGGGAAGTACACCTCTTAGATAAGCGGCAGAGGTGTTTCTATGGAAAAGGTGCCTGAGATCTTTTACACTGAGGTTTAACCTACAGTGGACATGGGTGGAAGGGGGGCACTTCTAGTTCATCAAATGTGTGGAGGGTTGGAGATGGCTGATTGTGGGAATCTGAAATGCAAGGAATTCTTAGAACTTTGGGCCTGTAAGCAAAAGCTTGGAATTAAACACAGAAGTTGATCTGAGACCTTGGAAGGGGCTTCAGAACTTGAGAATGTGAATAGAGCGAGAATGTGGAGTTATAGTTTAAAGTAGAGTTAAGTTAAGTTAAGAAGAAGAAAGTTTAGATGTAGAGGGAAAAAAGTATTTACAAATGTAAACAAGACATTTAGAATGTAGTACTGTAGGTTTGTGTATCATAACATGATTGGCTAAGAAATTGGTAGTAAGATTGGCTTATCTTACAGCGTAAGATTGGCTTACATTGTAGCATGAGTCTGTAAGATGAAAGATTTAAATATCCTTGTTGGTAGTGCTTTATTGGTCAAGAAATCCTTAAAAGGTCTTGTAACTAGGCGTTTTGTGACGTTCTGAACCACATAGTAAAGATGTGAGCTAAACTCACCCTTCCTGTCTATGTAGAAGATAAAAAAAAATAAATCACACAATCAAAAACAATTCAGAGGTCCATCTCTAACTCATTCAAAATTCCTTTAAAAATCCCCATAACTGGTGCCCTGTGATAACTGTGGACCATCTCTGTTCACTGGCTTCCTCCCATAGTGGTTTAGTTCAGCATTGGAGCTTCATACCTCAAGGACAGGGATAGGCAGGTACTGTCCATCGGAAAAATGGGAATAGAGAGCAGGGAGAATTCATCTACACAGATGGAAAAGCACTCATCACAGATGGAAGAGCAGTCATTACTGCAGTTTCGTCTCCATAAGCCCAGCCTCAGGGCACTGTGAGAGGAGGAAGGAGGTTATAAATTGAGCTAGGGCTTTTGGAAGGCTCCCCTGGGTTTTCCTTCTTGCCACTCACCAAGGCAGCTGGGCTTGGAGCAGGCAGGCTCTGGGCAGAGCTTAGCAGCTCCTGAGGAAGGCAGCCCATGACTGGCACATCTAGCTCAGCTGCCTTCTGGGACCCCTGTTCCGATCCAATAGGAAGTGTCTCACCACAATAGAAATTGAGTATGAAAAATGTATTTATTTTTACATAATTTCCCATGAGGGAAATAACTGTGAATTGAAAAACTTCTCAAAGTTCGTTTTGGAGCTGTATTTATTTTTATGATTTTTTGCATCACTTCCTATCACTGTGCATTGCTGTTATTAACAACAAGTGCAATTGTGTTAAGCTGTGGAATTTACCAGCATGTCTAAGGGATACTGTTTTCTAGTAAAGGAAATTACATGTGCCAGCCACTCACTGTCAGACTAGTTTTCAAAATAAAAAGACAAAAAAGCTGCTTTTTTTGGACATGCTAATATTAGTCAAAATATTGTGAACTATTATCAGAAATAAAACCAGGACACAGAGTGATATAAAATTCTAAATCAACTGTGGAGGGGGAAAAATCAGTTTTTTAAAATGAAGAAAAGACAATTTATATTGCTATTATATTTGAAAAATGTGTATTTCATTCTGAAGTGGACTGAAACAAATATGAAAAGACATAAATGCTTCTTGAGAATTAATTTGCTGCCAGGCATTTTTGAGACATGATGAGTTCCCATGTCTGCCCATAGCCAGGGCAGGTGGCTGAGATATTGCCAGGAGTAGGAAAGGAAGGAAAACCAGAGCTGGTGTTATTGCAGGAGATGGGAAAAGGGAAGAGATGAGTCAACCTATGTCCCTTCCTAGAAAAAGCTACAAGAGAATATTATCAGGTTTAAGGTTATCCAACACTTCTTCCACCTGTGTCCCAAGAGTGCCATTTGACCACAAATGTTGTACATGCTGTGAAAATCTGGGGCATCCTTTTGGAGCTGTCTTTTCTTCTTTTCTCTTTTCTTATGGTGATAACAGAAAACGCTGCTTTTAGAAAAGGGCAGGGTCTACCATTGAACTTTATGTTGATATTAAAAATGCACTAGACCCAAGGCGAAAAAATATTTCCACTTCACCCTCAGGGTTTTTTATTTCAGACCTTTCATCTGCTCTATGATAATGGAGGAGGTCAGTACATCACCAGAGTGGACCCTCTGTTAGTGATGCCAGTAGCAAAATATTTTGGCTTTCTATGCCCGGGATATATGGAATGTTTTACTTGTGTGAGAAATTCCACTATGTGTGGTGTTTGTTTGATGCTTAGCAGGAGGCTGAGCTCAGTACCAATCACCAAAGACGCTGGCCATGACCATAAAAGGGTATTTGTTGCATTTTATTTCTTCAGGAGGAAGGAGGATTCTTGGTTTTTGAGGCAAAAAGATATAATTAATATATTTATTTAATAATGGAGGGACAGGAAGGATGAAAGAGGGCTAAACCCATTGATGATGGTGTCGCTGTAAGGTCATGGTGTATGCTTTTTCTTAATTAAGTGCCTTACACTCAGCACAGTCTACTCCATTTCTGAGATGAAAATGCACGTGATTCCCAGCATAAATCCTCTCCAGCCAGAGCAGTCAGTGAGTCTACACAGAAGAGGGGGCATCTGCACATTAAAAATGTGTGGGTTTGTAGCGTGGAGTTCAGGAGAGCCCCTCCAATGAGTCAATAAAAACCCACATTTGCTTGCCAATCAGCTGAACATGTTCCTGCTCCGAGCTGGGCTTGGCTCTGACCTCCCTCTCCCCCTTTCCATCCCAGTGGTTTCTCAGTGCTGCTGCTGCCCCAGCCACGCTCGCTGAACCCTGCCAGGCTCTGGCTGCAGTTCAGGGCAGGGATGGGCTTTGGTTTCGTGCTGCAGAGCAGCAGGTGCACGGCACCGCTCAGGTTACAGCGTGAGGGTGGCATGGCACTTAGGAAAGGAGGGTCTGACAAATGTCTGTGTCCCAGACTGGCTGTGAAATATAGATATTTAATCACTATGATCCTCAGCCTGTCATACAGCTCTTTGCTTCACCCATGCATCCTGTGATCCATATGAGAGGGTGAACCTTTGGTGTAAAGATCCCTGGCTTTGGTGTTGGAAGAAGTTCACTTGTTGCAGCTCTGATGCCAGAAGGGCACTGATGTGTTATGAATGTGAAATTCTGTGGTACCAGTGCTGTAAGAAATAATCCCATTGTCTTTACCCCAGTGGTAGGGACTCTACCCAGACACAGCACCTGCAAATCGAGACACTTGTTGCATAGTTATTTCACCTCAAATGGTTGCAAAAAGGGGCAATTATTGCTTTTAGGTGCAATGAGACTTTAACTATTAGCTTGTATAATTACCTCCTAGTAGAAAAAGATTTTGGTTGCCTAACACAGTATATGATGACTTGCCCTCTCCCATGGAGTTGCCTTTCAGTGGAGACTGTAATTCTCAGGTTCTTCGAGGGGAGGGTAGATGGAACGACTCACCATGGCAGTTTTCAATCTCTTGTGCACATAGAGGAGCAGTCCAGCAAAGACCAGAAAACAGGGCCAGGATTTGTTTGTCTGTCAGGAGGTGGCTGGCCTCCTGGATGCTGGGTGTGAGGTGGCCATACCAGAAGCTGGGCCACACAGTGATGATGAGGGGCCCAAAAGTAGGGACAACAAAAGTTAGGAGGGAGGTGAGACAAGGAGGAGGTGGCAGGAGAGACACATCATGAGATGTGTGACTAGAGGGGGTCTTCTGGGACCTCTTACAGCCTGTTGCAGTAGAGACCTGAATTACAGTCCCAGTAGGGTCAGTTCCCTTGGAGCCAGAACAATCTGTTACAGCTTTCACAACTTGGTAATAGCATTGCTAAGAACCACTCTATAAGGGAAGCTGGGGAGATGAGTCCAGCTCCTGGATGCCATTCTTTGTAGCTGGTCCAGGGCAGAGTTTTTGCTCTTGAGGTCACTTGTTTAAAGGGTGGAGGAGAGATTATTATTTTCACAGAGTTTATGCTGTCTCTGTTCTGTTGTCAGGGTTAGTTATGCAGGCACTCCCCTAATTGGGCTGTGTTCATTTCGTGCATGGAGTATCAGTGCCTAGTTTGTAAAGCACTTGGCAAAACCAGGCAGACCTTAACCTCCCATTTCTTGGAGCCACAAGACCCAATATCTACAAAACTTTTCCAATACCCTGTTGAAAGCACTTCTCTTGGCAAATGCTCCTTAGCATAAACCAGAAACTAATTTCCAGGCTGTCTGACCAGATCTTGAATCTAACCTTTTGCAGGACTTTTCCATGCAGCAGTCCTAAAGTAAGAAGGCTGGTGGGCTGGCCAGTTACATTTATAGCTGATTTTTTGGCATGGGTTTAATTTTATTAAATACAGATGTTATTCTGAGGTTTAGCTTCTAAAACTGTCTGCCTGAGAAAACAGGCACTTTCCCAGTGACTTGGTCTCAGTGGTTAGACCAAGAACTGGGCACTAAGCCATATTTATGTACGCCGAGTTTCCACTGATGAATAATTTAAAATAGTTTTCAGTGGCAGTGAAATGATAACTTGGAGCACAAATACCATTCCTTCTTTCCAGTGAATGCAATTTGCAGAAGCAGAACATTTGATTTACTTAGAGATATATTAAAAAGTTTCAAGAAATGAAAAACTTCTCATCTGATATCCGTACAGCTTCACTCTCCCTTTTTCCTCGTTGCTTTCAGAATCAACAGGGCATGATAAGACATGCACGCTTGGATCTACAGCCAAAAAACCCTGAGTTATGGTTTCCTGGCAAAGCTGGTGTAATGCTTGACTTTTCTTAATATTTTGTTTATTGTGATCATCCAAGAGACTTCATTTCTGTCCTGCCTATTCCAGAAACAAATCAGTCGTGTGGTCTGCAGTGGTTTAGAACTGCTGGATTAGGAGGCAGCAGTAGGACCTCACAGTCCTCAGCTGGTAAAAGCCACTGAGGCAGTGTTGCCCTGTGCATGTGGTCACAGTGGTTGTCCCTTGGTGTAGCCAGAAGACAGGAAGCTCTCCTTGCTGATGCTGTTGGATGAGGCTCTCTGTGACATTTATTGTGGTTAGTCTTGATTTAGCCAAAGATACTGGCTCTTACCCAGCAGGAAAAATTAAATGTCACCACTAGGAATTAGCCTTGTATTTTGGCCTTTAGGGAGACTGCCTCTGAGAGAGATGGATGGCTACGGCAGGCAAAGTTTTGAACCAGGTTCACAGTTACCTGGGGCCTGAAGAAAGGGTTATCTCAGGAAACCTGCCCTTAAGTGCTGTATGGGTGTGCAGTGCCTTGATTCTCATTCCTGTTCTGTTTCATGTCCCACTGCCTGCCTCACGTTTCTGTGCCATCCCAGAGCTGTTTGCTGCCATTAATATTTCTCACATAAAAGCCACTTGGAAAGTGCATCTCTCACTGTTCTGAGAGGCTCCTTTCCCCACTGGGGCACATACATGTGTCAGCTTTTTTCTAAGTGCATTTGAGACTCTTGAGTTCAAATCCATGCGTCAAGTGCCTCTTCCCTGGCTGCCAAGACCCTGGGGGCAACCTGAGAAAGGGGATGGCTTCTTGCTCCCTCAGAGTGCCCTGGGAAGAGCAAAGGAGCTCAGGGCATGTTCAGCTGTTGCCTGCAGCACTTGGATTTCCGCTTCTGCATGCAGAACAGAAAGCCACTAAGGACTTCAGAAGCTGCAGTGTGTGACACCGAGGCTCTCCAAAGCTTTGTCATTTATTCCTATTTACATTAACACCATTTATCTTTTCTGAGGCACTTCTTCCAGGGCTAGGCTTGGAGCCCCTGAGGAGGGGATAAGGGTAGCACTTACTGTATGGCAGGAAACAGGCAAGTGTTGGCAAGTTCTGTTTTTTCACAAATAGCTTTATCTTTGATCGGCTTTAAGGATACCAGTTGTTCTCAGACAAATTCCTGAAGGAGCACACAACACAATAGTTGAAGCCCAGCAAGTCTGAACCTCTTGAGCTCTGCTTCTGTTTTCCCCTGGGACACCAGATAAGTGACTGATCTCTTGGTACATTGTTCTCCCCATTGTGAAGATAAGAAAAATTTGTCTGAGGAAAGCAGTGAAGGATTAAGCACTTTGAGGGTATTGAATGAAGCCACTGTGGTTGATCTGAATTACCCATTTTGGGGCAGATGGCAGCTGATTTCAAAATGACTGATACTGTTAGATGTGCCTGAAGAAGGAGAAAGGCAAGTGTGCCTGCTAACATAGCTTTACATTAGTGATTAGAGGGCTTGATGAAAATAGCCTACAGACAGAGACCAAAAAATGGCGACCTGAAAAAGGGCTTAAAAATTAGGGATGCTATGTATTTACAGGGTCATTGAAGGAAAAGGAGGAAGGCTAGCACTTCAATGCATTGAACAGCTTAGACTCTTGCTAATGCAAGAGTGAGCAAACAGGAAGAACTAGATATCTTAACACATCATTTAATAGGTGTAATAGACACGTGCTGTGATAACTCACGAGGCTGGAATATTAATAGAAAATAATAAAACTAACTCTGTATGGTTAACAGAAGCTTTCCTTTCATGACTACATGGTCTGAAATGCAGCTTGAAGAAAGAGATGAGCAAATTGCAAATCTCTTAGTAATGCTACAAGGTAATGAACACAAGCATAGAAAACCAAGAAGGGCAGTCTTTTATGAAAAAAAAAGAAAAAAAAGGAGGAAAAAAGAGAAAAATGGGGAAAGGGGAAAAAAGAAAAAAAAAAAGAAAAAAAAAAAACTTTTCTGAGAGGCAGGATATAGTGGTAAACGAAGAATTCCATCCATGCAGAGGCAGAGCTGGAGAGAAATGTAGAGGAACACGACCTACTCAGCTGGCACAGATTTTTGGTGCAGAGGTGGGTAACTTTTTGGAGAGGAGGTTGTTTCACAAGTGATTCCCTCCAAAAGGGAGGGAAGGGAATGGGAGGAGCTGGCTGGTCCTCTGAAAGCTGAAGGGAGTGTAAACAGGAATAGTTATGAAATGATGTGATGATACTTAGGAAAAAGTGACAGTATCAAATTGTTTAACATTGACTTGAAGAAGGAAACCTTCAATAAATATGAAGAACTAATAGCTGAGACCTCATGGGAAGGAATCCTAGGGTGGGGGGAGAATTAGACAGAGATGTCATTTCCTTAAATAATTTATATTAAAGGGACATATATTATTAATTGATATTAAGGGCACATATATTATTAATTGATATTAAGGGCACATGTATAAGTTATCACCTTTCAGAGAAAGGCTCAGAAGGATGAGTGAAATGGTGAAATCAGAAGCTCTCCATTTGCTTCAGACAAAGGAAGGATGCCTCTAGAAGGTGCAAACCAGTTTGCTTTATCCAGCACAAACAGTGTGGTAAAGGCTCTAAGTGAGAAAAGGCTATTAAGGACGTAAAGGGCAATAAAAGTTGTTCTGTAAGAGTTGGGGTCTCTGGGGAGGCTCAGTGGAAAAAGCCTAGCAAATAAAGCTAAGAAATCAGAGCGGTTTTGTTGTGGTATCTTTGTTGGGTTCTTTTGGTTTTTTTTGTTTTTCTTTTTTTCCCTCTAGATGTCTAACATAATGCTTGCCAAAAGCAGAGGAGAAAGGGATGGATTTTGGGCTGGAATAGAGAGAGAATGGGTTGACTGGGTAAGGTAAAGCATGCCCTGGAGCAGTTCTGCCTTTGAGAGTCTGGCTCACAGGCAGGCAAAGTTCAGAAGACTGGGAAGAGAGCAAGCAGAAGGAAAAGAGAAAAGCTGAGCAATTATAGATGTATTGGCTTCACTTGAGTAAAGGTTAAAACAATACAGCAAACCACTTCAAAGTAACTAGGAGTGTGTGTGTGGGGAAGAGATGATTAACAGTCAGCAGTCCTGAAAAACTGCATCAAACCAAAATTAATTCTGTTTTAGTGGTAGCTGGAGGGCTATTGAAAAAGCCTCAGATAGCTGCCATGTATCTTAACTGTCACTTGTGGCATTTTTAACAAGTAAACTGCAGATACATGCTTGAGATAAAATTCATAAAACTGTGAGTGCCAGATTTTTCAGAAAAAAAATACATTAACAATAGATA
The DNA here is from genome assembly GCF_035770615.1 of Melospiza melodia melodia. Lineage (NCBI taxonomy): Eukaryota > Metazoa > Chordata > Aves > Passeriformes > Passerellidae > Melospiza > Melospiza melodia. The sequence continues at coordinate 9,301,398 of NC_086226.1, forward strand.
TTGATGACTGATAAGGAAACTTGAAAGAGTCATCAGAGGTGTATCCCATCCTGAGTCTGGTATTCAATATTTACTTCTACATCTTGGCTGACAGAATAAAGAACACACTCAGTATATCTGTGAATGGCACCATGCTGGTAAGAGCTACAAGCACACTGAAAGATAGGATTGGAATTGACTGGTTGGAGAAATAGTCTGAAAGAATTTGGATGCAGTTCAGCAAAGACAAATGAAAGATTTGCATTGCCTGATGAGGCATCTGGCTCTGCCAGAAAGGATCTGCCAAAATGGATCATATTCTGGGAAGCCATCCTCTGTGTGCTGATGGTGCATAAGGATGTTACTTTTAATCACTCCTGGGTGAATTCTTGTGCATGATGTGCATGGTCTGCAAGGAAAGTTATATGCCCTTGTGCCTGGGTCAGCTTTGGTAAGGCCTCAGCTGCAAACCATGGCTCACTTTGGGCATCCATCCAGAATGGGCTGAACTAGCTAGGAAGGCCCCTGGAGAGCACCAAGGGTGATGTCCTTCTGATAGATTAATGCATAAGAAGTGACTGAAGAAAGAGGAACTGCTTACCCTTAGGAAGGCTAGTGTAAGGCATAACAGCCTTCAGGATGTAGTGAACTTGGAATCACAGAATCCCTGCACAGAACAGCCCCAAGAACCACAGCTCGTGCCTGAGAACATTGTCCAATGTGTCTCTGTCAGGGTTCCTGCTGTGCCCAACCACCCTCTGGGTGAAGAACCTTGTCCTGATATCTAGCCTAAACTTCCCCTGACACAGCTTCAGGCCATTCCCTCTGGTCCTGTCACTGGGCACCAGAGGGGAGATCAGTGCCTGCCCCTCCTCTTCCCCTCTTGGGGAAGTTGTGGACAGCGATGGGGTCTCCCCTCAGTCTACTCCTCTCCAGGTTGGACAGATCAAGAGACCTCAGGTGTTCCTCATATGGCTTCCCCTCAAGTTCCTTCACCGTCTGCATGACCCTCCTTTGGTCTCTTTCTAATAGCTTTTATACCTTTTTGGGCACTGTGGTGCCCAAAACTGCACACAGGACTCAAGGTGAGGCTGCAGCAGTGCAGAGCAGAGTGGGACAATCCCCTCCCTCCACCATCTGTACTCTTGGCAGGTAGCACAAGGAACGTAGGGGAAGCAGAGGACCACCTTTGACCCTCCTGGGAGAAGACAAAACCTCTTGAAATTGAAGTAATGAGTTTTATGTTAGATAATACAAGGAAAGACTGCCCTAGGGGGAGGAAACTTCAGTCCTGGAATAGGCAATTGAAAAACAGCTGGTGCTGGAGCTTTCTATGTCATTTTTGGGGAAGACAGGCAAGCCCCTGCTTTGAGGTAAAGGACAGATTTGATGACCTTTTGATATCCTTCCAGTAATTTTTGATTTCATGACAACTGTGGGGATGGTGTCCCATCAGTGGGATGATGCTCAGAAATGCACCTGTACTGGAAGAAGGGCACCAGCTGTAGGCTGATGGCAAAAGCTCCAGAGACTTCAGGGGCAAGAGAAGGAGCAGGGCAGGAAGAGTGAGCACCACTAGCTGAGTGGGAAGGTGAACAACCTGAGCAGGCATGGGCATTGCAGCAAGTGGTGTGTGGAGGAGACTTGTTCCATGGTGTTAAGAGTGCCATGGTGCCATCCACAGTGCAGCTCCATCAGTGCCACTGGCCACTCCAGGTCCCTTGACATGGGGCTCCCATTTTCTATGTCACTCCCTTCTAGCAGCTCTGCCTGCCCTTTCTGATGCTCCACTCACATCTGTATTGACTCTGCTTACCCTCACGCATGATTGATGTGTTTCCTTTTCTTTGCAGAGGAAGAGAGACAACTTCAAGCAAACAACCGGGATTTTAATCTGCAGTTTGAATATGCTGTAAGTAACCAGTGTGTGTTGTTTCATGCAGATGTAGTCGCAGATGTAGCTGCATCTGTTTCATGTCTCAAGTGCTGTTTCAAAGGGGTGAACAGAACTGCATGCCAGCTATGGCTCTGCAAACCAGGCAAACACAAGCCAGATGAACCATCAGAGGTGGATTGCTGCTAAGTCAGCCTGAAAAACGGGCAGCTGAAGGAGACGCAGTTCTGGAAATACATGACACAGTGACTTTGCACACTTACAGAAAATTATTTGTGAGTCAAAGCATTTGCAGGATCAGGCTCCAAGGCCTTTCAATAACGGTACCTGGGGGGAGCTTTCTGTGGAAATTTGTCTCCATTTAAAGTAAAACATGAAAGGAAATGTGTCAGTTCCTCAGCTTTTGCAGTGAAATCATCTCTGTCAGGAAGGTTTTGAATCTGGCCCGTGTGGCTTTCTGCCAGCTTTTCTGCCAGATTCCTAACACTCTACTTAGGTTCACTTCTTAGGTGCCATGAAATCTGTGATTCCAAAGTGCACCTTGACACAGGCTGGCTGTGTCCCAGGGCTGCCAGGCTAATTTGCCAGGGACCCCCTTGGGCAACTTCATTTCCAAAGCTTCTGGACCATTTTTTGATGCAAAGGAGGGCTAGCTCTGCCTCTAGATCTGTCCTGCCTGCGGGGGCATCCCCTCTGTGAGGCTGCCCTGAAGCTGCATTCTTTCAAAGTGTTTGCAGTTGCCAATTAATACCAAAGTGAATTTTGTGAATTTCTGTCCTTTGAATATCTGAATTCCAGTGGTGAAATTAATAATTCAGTTACTTGGGAGCTCTTTGAATCATGTTTTTGTTTAGGAACATCACCAGTATTTTCTTGGCAAGAGGTGAAAACACTAAGCATTTTAGAACACACTAATTTCTTGTGATGGGGACAGTATGACTTGCCAGCAGGTTGGACTGATGGCAACATGTGGTTTTCAGTAGTTTTCGGCCACAAACATGGGTTAGAGAGTCCCAGTGTCCAGAGATGCTGCATATGTCCTAAGTATGAAATGCATGGCAGTTAATATATGTGAAGTACTATGCAGCATGAGTGTCTTATCAAGACTGGTGATTTGAGACTGGGGAAGTGAACTTGATTTGCACACAACCTGCCAGTAGCGTGCTGAGATGGTTATTGCCACTACACATGGATTTGTCATCTTCCACTGAATGGCTGCAATGTGCAGTAGTGGGACAAGAAAGTAGGAGGGAGATCGGCAGGTATGTCAGGGTAGAGGCAACAAGCAACTCTTCTGGTTCCGTGTCTAATTCTGTGAAAAGCCACTCAGAAAACTGACTTTGCATGACAGTGCTTCCCAGCTGATTGCTTGATTGTGCCCAGGGGTTTGCAAATAGCCACAATTAAGTAGACAACTTTGAGAACACTTCAGAATTTCGGTAAATCTGTGATTAGGTGATAAAGTGAAGGCAGCCAAAAAGCCAGCTCAGTATAATTCGTTAAAACTTGGCAGTGAGTTTTGGTAATCATGCCCCTCATTTTAGTCAGCTATGGCTCATGATTTCTGGAGTTGTGTGTAGATTGAGGCTTGGGAAATTCAGGAAACTGCCCAAAATGCCAAGCCTTGAAGTGGCAAGTGGATGGTGAGGTACTAAGAGACTTTAGGTGGTGATGCAAGAACTGCCCTAACTGTAAAGTGCTGCACAACATATCCTAAGCTGCTTATTTCCAATAAGTCCTCGCAAAAGTTCAATTTATTAATTCCATGTTACTAGAGGGTATGGAAAGAAATAAACTTGCTCATAACTTACATCACACCCCATGCTGTAGATTGATGATGAACGTGGAAATGACAAAAAGGGAGACAGTCTCCTGGCATCCTCCCATAACATATCTATGGTGCTCCTGAAAGTTAGCTTTTCCAGGCAAGGGTACCTTCCTCACTTTCAGATTTGTCTCATCATGGTGGGGTTGCTCTGCTAAACACTGGGATGTGGTTCAGGGGGAAAGGACCACTAAGAACCAAAAGAAACCCACGAATATAACAAAGCTTTAAAAGTATTTTAGAGACAGTGAAAGTCACAGGACTGAGTTTCAGATTTCTTGGTAACTCAAGGCCACATTAGCCATAAAACCTATAGAACAGGTTCTTGCAACAAAGCCAGGTGAGGTGGTAAATGTTTCTTTAGGGTGAGGCGGTTGCTGAGAAAGGCCAGTAAGGAAAAAGAAAGGGAAATGCAAGCGTAGATGTTGCATATTGACTTTCTGGTGCAGCCAGGCTTTCTGTCCCACCTGCTGTGAAGATTTGAGCCTTTCACTAAACGGGCAGTTTCTATTATGTAGGCATAGATCAAAGGTACAGGGGTGTATTGTCCCTCTTTATCACAGCAAGAGCGGGGAGGTGTGAAAGTACAACCAGAGGTGGGTGTGTTGTCCCTGAATATCCCTGTTCCTGGTGGGACTTCGTCCCTTGCCGGTGCAAAGTCTCCGGGATATCTGTGAAGGGAGAAGAGACGAACTGATAAAGACTTGAAAACTCTATTGTGTGTGGAGTCTGACATCAGCTCTGGCAGCTGCTGAAGGGTGGCCCTCGTGGAATGAAGCAAGACTCCCGAATGGCTCAAACCAGCTTTGCAGGAACCTGGTACTGCACCGTGGAAAGCCATGTCTGCCACGGCATGCAAGGGCATGTGCACCTCCATCACCCTACAGCTTCAGGAGACTTCAGAGGGCAAATTCCCTCCCCGAGCTGGCAGAAAATACAGGAGATGCTAAGCAGCAGCGTGTCCCTGCCTGCCACACTTCCCCAGCCATGATGCCTCAGTAGTTAAACAGAAGGCTTAGAAAAATTAAACAAACTTTAAAACAAAGTGCTGTGCAGTTAACTGGAAGGGCTGAGTGTGAAGGTATGAACACTACCCACCAGCTCACAAAATTAGTAAGGAATGATTCAGAAACAAAGTGTGAATGAGTGGCATGAAAAGGCACTTAGAGCAGCACAGGAAAGGGCTCAATGTAGGTCAGTAAAAATGAAAAGTCAAGTCCCAATCCTGTGTTTATTCACAATGCAGACAGAAAGATCCTTCCTGAATTCAGAAAGAAGTTTGTTTTGTGTAAAAACTGAAATAAAGTGGAAATATTGCTATACCACATCTGCAGGGTGGCAGATGTGGTATAGCAATATTTAAGTACTTCTTTCAACTTAATCTGTCTGCACTCACCCCAAAATAGCTACAAAGGGAACAGCCTCTGTGTGCCCACCACGATGGGCTCTCCACCAACAATCTAGAGAGGAAAATCTCTTCTGAAGAGTTTTAATGTTGATCTGATCCTAGTTCCTTTTTAATTCTTTGCTTTCACATTGGAATTTAGCACAGCTGCACTGGGACGTCATGAAGGGCTGCGAAAACAACTTTGAAATTGGCTTTCAGACAATAGGAAAGGAAATGCAAGGCCTGTGAGTCAATGACAGATTTCACCTTGGATCAGGACCCAGGGTCAAGCCAGCATTCTTTCATCAGGACCAGCAGCAAGGGGGCTGCTTGGACTCAGGTCACCTGATGAAGTCTCTTGTGGAACGGGAGGGATGTATATGACTTCCTATAGCCAATACACATTGCCTGGGCTGGATCAGCAGCTGGGCTCTTATCTGTTTGAAATTTAATTGGAGAGCAGGGAGCTCTGGTAATGGCTCAGACTCGGCTCCACCTCCTCTGCTTGCATGATTTGATCTCAGAAGGCTGCCTGGTGGGTGATCCTCAAGGTCCTTATCAGCATGGTCAGGGTTGTGGCACCAGCTGCCCTCTCTTCCTGTCTCAACCTATAAATATCTCCCAGTGTCTCTCAGGCTCAAGGCAGAAGGGAGTGTGGTGTGATGAAGTGAAAAGTGGTCTCAGTAGTCCCTGAAGGAATAGCTACAGCAGCAACCTGCACTGCTCTTTAGTGAGGTGTAAGTTGGGTCCATCTAAAGAGCACTTGAGGCACTGTCAGGGAGCAGCCAGAGTGGGGCTGTACTTCGAGAGGGGCAAGCTGGAAGGGGAGATGATCCAGCTGAGCAGCTCAGGCAGAGCTCCCACTGACCAGTGTGCAGTCCTGCAGCATCTGGCTGGCAGGGACAGGGCAGGATGCTGGTGATGGGATCCATCCTGACCATTCCAGACAAGGTGAGGTGATGAACCAGGTCCAGGGCCCTCTTAGGGAACCCAAGCAGAAGTGGTGAGAGACAGGGCTGAAGACAAATCTATACCAGAGGTCTAAGGTTGATCAAAGAAGTAGAACTGGATAGATATATCAGGGAAACAAGGACAGACAGTCTGGAGATGGGAACTTCTATAGCATAGCTCAGGTGAGGATAGAAGGCTCCTGGCTGAGCAGAAGTGAACTCCTGAGCTCTGGACAGGGTTTTTTTTTTTGTGGCTGGAGACACCAGATAAGGTCAAGGTCCTCAAGGCATATCAGGTCCCTGAAGCACATAAACATTGAGCTGTGCCAGATGTGGTCTTCAGTGAAGTCCATAGACTCCTTTGGATCAGGTCTTCATCAGATTAAGTCTCATGGAGAGAATACTCTTTACCGCACTGGCTGGGAGTCTTGTTGTGTGAGACCATAATGAAAACAAAACAGTGGTTTGGAGTTTGTCTCCTTTGCACCACTCAGCAGTGCTCTGCCCTCCCCTTCTTTCCTCCTTCCTGACAGGCAGCAGCATCAGAGGAGAGCACAGTGTTGTTGGAGGGGATGCCTAAGAGAGAAGACCATTAGGTTATTGTGCTTGGCTTGTCTGTGAGCAATGACATGAGGTTACCAAGTCGTGCCAGCCCTGTGCACAACCATTATGATTAACTGCTCAGTAATTGGATGACACTAGACTAAAGGAACTACACAGGAAAACACAACCAGTGATCATGCTTTCCTACAGATTTTCATGGCATACCTCATATGTGATGAGATCCTGGAACTCACTTCATTAGTGATGTCAAGAGAGGGTCGAGGGGTTGCATATGTAAGACATTCCTATCCTTTTTCTGTTTAAAGAAAAGAAAAACTGGGGGTGGGGGGTGGGGGGAAGAGAGAACTGTGCTTTGGAAATTGGCATTTTTATTTCTAGTGTTTGGTCAGTCTGTTACTCCTGGGAGTTTACTTTTTTGCAGGGACTTTTACAGGGACCAGATTAACACCACCACATCCTTTTGGCCTTTATCAGTCTTCTGTTGAGCTGGGACTGCTGCCTAACATCAGGAATAAGTCAGTGAACTCGGGAGTTTTAAAACTGATCTGATCTGACTGTTCTGTACTCCCTGTGAAAACAAAGCCCTGGTGAGCCCTGGTGGCACATTATGCACTGTTACATGAGTTTATTAAAATTTTTCATGAGCACATTCACAGCACTGTGATCACATTTCTGCTTATGGCTTCTGCGTTCTTTCCAATGGTACTGCTGCAGTTAAACAGAGTGCCATGGAATTGCACTTCTGCCACCTCCTCGGAGAGGCTTTACCAAAACACCTGGGAAGCACATTTCTGCTGCTCAGCTGTTCCATTGGTCTGTGCTACACAAGTACCGACAGAATTGCCAAGTGTTGTGACATAACACCTCCCTGTGGGGTCACCAAAGTCTTGCTAAAATTTACTTGGGGTTAGGTTGTCCAGCTGCTGGGAACTATTATGTCACTGAGCCAGGGGTATAAATTCAGTGGGTCAGTACCTTGCCATACACTTTAGCCCCGGTAATCTAGCCACAAAGCATCAGTGTCTCTTATTTCCAGTGACTTTTATGGCAAGGAGATGATTTGTTTGCTCAGCGATCTAAGGTAGGAGCCATCTGCTGAGTTTTGCTTGCTGTTGGACGTCACAGGCGGGCTTCTGAAAACACCCCCAAAGTAACAGCTCATCCGCCAGATCTGGACTTGTGTAACTGTGGAGAGATGAGCACTATTCTTAGGGACAGCATTTTGGTGGAGTCACACCTCCAGGAGGTGTGAATCTAGCCCCTGAAAAGAGCAGATGAGAATAATCCCTCACCCACAGACAACATTGCTCTGGTGTCAAGCTTCGCATCTGGAGAGCTCCAGGCTGCCTGTGGGTAACCACGCTCAGACCTGCTCATTTAGGACACAGGTGCATGCAGGGACTGCCCTCACACAACCAGAGCTCTGGGGCATATCAGGGAGTAAATGTAAAGCTCCCCATCCCCATCTTTGTGCTTAGCCCATAGAACTGCTCTTCTTAGCTGTTGGTTTTCATGAATCTATAGGAAAATTAGAAATTTCAGTAAGGCCTCTCAATACGTAATTGCTGTTACAAAGATTATTCCTCTCCATGACTTTTTCTCTATGGGAGTTTTCCCCACTGAAGGTAGAGTGTGGGCACAGTGAGGCAGATGATGTATTAGAGGCATTGCTTGTGAAATGATGGCTGCATGTGGACCATTTAATGCGCTGCAGTGATGCAGGCTCCTGTAGCACCCCTCCCACCCCAGAGTCAGGGTCTGGTCCAGCTCTAAAGAGTGACAGGGTTTGATGATGTTAAGCATCACAGAAGAGGATAAAATCAAGAGCAGAGGCCAGTTGAGATCTCCCTGTAGCTGGCCAAGAGCCTGAGCTGCCAAAGCACACAGCCCTCTAGTATTGTCTGAAAACATAATCAACACCTGAGAGAATTGGGTTTGCTCAGCCTGGGGAAGAGAAGGCTTCAGGGTGACCTAGCTGTGACTTTCCAGTAGCTGAAGGGAGCCCATAAGAGTGATGGAGAGGGACTTTTTACAAGGGCATGTAGCAGACAGGGCAAAGGAATGGCTTCAAACTAAGATTAGATACTGGGAAGAAATCATTTACTGTTGGGGTGTTGAGGCACTGGCACAAATTGCCCAGAGAAGCTGTGGGTGCCCCATCCCTGGAATTGTTCAAGGCCAGGCTGGAGCAACCTGGTCTGGTAGGAGGTGTTCCTGCCCGTGACAGGGATAGTTGGAATCTTTAATACCCCTTCCAACCCAAACCATTCTATATTTCCATTATTATGTGATACCTTGCATAGTGCTTCAGCCGTATCTGTGATGTAGAAATGCAGAGTTTTGATTTGGAAAGGCTGAACTTTTCTCTAGTTTGTCAATATAATTTGCTATTGCTATGCCTCTAGCCCCTGAGGTCCATGAACAAGTTATGTGTTTAATTAGATATATTTATAGTAATTACAAGTTCTTTTTTTCTGGTGATTAATTTTAATTATAGATTCTAGAAAAATGAGAAGATTCATGACAATACTCCCTGTCCTTACCCTCAGGTCTAAAGTGCCCTAGTGTCCCAAAAGACGGTATGTGCCCAACAATATAATGATCCTGAACAACTATGGAGAAAACACTGACTATCCAGATTCCTGCAGTTAAGCATTTGGAAGTTGTTATGTCTGGGGTTTTTACCATGCCTAATGGCAATAGGAAATAAAATGAATGGCTGTGGTTCATTCAGTGATTTTCCTGACGTAATTAATGGACAGAAATAGAAGGCAGGAATTGAAATAAACCACTCCCATTCTTTTCTTATTCCCTTCTGAGATTTTTGCAGGCAAAGATCTATAAACTTTATCTGAGTGTTTACTGAGTAGTTTTTCCCATGTTATATGCAACCCTCTGAAATCTGTTGACGCACAAAGGTCAAGTCCCCTGCATTTACTTTTTCCTGCAGCAACAATCTTCTGTTTTTTCTTTAAGTAATTGGTCATAATAGTTGTCCTCAGAATAGTGGGCAGATTTCTTTATTTAGATCTAGCTTTTATTAAAAAATTTGCTAGACTGTGTGCTTGATGGACACAGTCTTGTCAAGCAATTTAGTTCCTAGTATGCTGGGTTTGCAGAGGATGCTGTTTTTCCATTGCTTCTGTTTCAGCAGCGTTCATGGAGCCTGTCCACAACACATACCCCACAGTTAAGGATTTTGAAATAAACCAAATTTAACCACACGTCATGGCATAGACAGGGTTAACCACACTTGCAGGTAGCTGCATGATACCAGGAGACAGGCAATATTCTATATATGATGATCACTGATAAATATATTTTCTTGCTGGAGTCCAGTCAAGAGGAGGATTTGGCTAGCTCTTCTACAAAAGCTGTTTTAATTTCTGCCCTTTTAGAGATTTACTCATTTGGCTTGTCCAGGGGATAAAACCTGATTTTAATGCTGAAGAACATCCGCTGTACAGTGTGTCTGAAGGTAGAGAAATCCAGTAACTGCCAAAAATGGAATAGCTTCCCCCACACATACCTTTCAGTGCTAACCTGAAATAATTGGTTTAGTGCTGGAAACATGCTGATGCATGTCAGTGTAGATGTCGAGATCCCGGATTAATGCAAGGATAAGAAGTGGGCTGTGATTCATACTTAGTAGCTTCTGTCCTCCCACCAGCTTACCAATATCTAAAGGCCATTACAAATACCACAATCACCATTTTCTCTCCTGTTGAACCAGCATATTTATTATGGAATTCAGGTGTGCTTGACGTCTGCCGCCTTGTGCTGTCACAAGGAGGTTCCCTGGAAGGGGGTTCATGGGCATTGTCTGGAGACCCTCTAGGGGGAAAAATTTATGGTGTTCTCACAACAGGGGGGATTCATCCTTCCAGAACCAAACCTGGACCTTTAAACATCATATGGAAAGATGGTCTAGCGCACCTGAAAACTAAAGGGACAGCAGCAGCTGGTGGGTCAGTAGGATGCATTGAAACCTGTCTGGCTGGTGGCACATATTGGACCAGACTGGTCAATCATCATTGGTTAAGAAAATACCCCATTCTGCAATATCAAGCTTAGGTCTTTCTGTGGTTTGCAAAAGACAGACTGGGGAGTAACCACTTCTTGTGGCTGGAGGGGCCATCTGAAATTAGAAAAGGAAACTGGAAATAGGGAACAAAGCTGCAGCTCACTTACTGAAACAGTGAGTTCTTGTGTTAGTGACTGTTTGAACAACACCACATCCAAGTGATTTTTGTGGAGTAGAGACAAGCCACCCGTTGAAGCTGCTGAGCTGAAAGTTTGCTGAATGAGCTGAAAATGATAATAATAATGTCATATTCTGCTCCTGGGAGGACGTATACCTCCAGTAGGGTTGTTTAGCCAATGGGTATTTCAAAGCATCTGACAAAAAGCATCAGAAAAATTTCTGTCTTCTGGTTACGGTTCTCAATTTTCCATGTGCACTGTGTAAATAGAAGACTATTAATAAAGGGAAGATGTTGTGAGCAACAACATACCTGCAGCAGCACTGGCATAAGCCAAGCATAACGTTTTCACCCATTCCAAGAGGAATTCTGTGTTTATCTAGATTTGGCATGCTTGTGTGGGGGAAAAGGAAACGCTCTTTGAGCTGCTGTTGGGAACTATTGCTAAATATAAGCAAGTAAGACACAGTTGAAATGTGTTGTGCTGTAATTTTGTTTCCTGTTTTACCAATCCTTATTTTCATTTTTTTCCTACAGAACAATTCAATTAAAACATCGAAATACAATTTCTTCACTTTCCTGCCTCTCAACCTGTTTGAGCAGTTTCAGCGAATAGCCAATGCTTACTTCCTTTTCTTGCTGATTTTGCAGGTATGAAATCACTGTGCTGTTTCCAGCAGATTGTTCTCTGTTATCAAAGCCAGTCTATGTTTGACAGGTGTAATGAAGTGCAAGCTATAGTCCTGGTGTGAATTAGCATCTTAGTAAAATCTTACAGTACATAGAAAGTAGGGCAGAAAAAAGCAATTTTCTCTTTTACCTTTTTATATGAGAGTTTGAACTAAATGAAGGAAAAAAAGTTAATTAGTTTTCAACAAATTGTGCAACTTTTTCATGCCCTGCCCTACTGTCCCTTTGTGTCTACCTCTGAGTGCTCCTGGCTGTCCTCAGTTTTGCATTACTTATTCATCCTGTAGTGTAAAGCCAAGTTGTGTCTTACCCACAGATTTTAAGGTAAAATCCACAGGCAGTCACAAAGGAAAACAGCAAGAAGGACACCACCTATGCAACCTGTGGTGTTTCCCTGGGAAGGAAGGAGTTAACATCAGCAAGGCTCAAGGTTTTGGCTAGTTTGCATAAAGCTGGATATGCTGCTCCCCTCTCCAGAGTGAGGGAGATGCCCAGTATGGAGAGTGTCAGCCCTGGCAGCGCTGTTGAACCCTGTGGATTGCAATGGCATTGTGTTGCACTTTGCTCATCCCTGCTGCTAATGATACCCTGAAAGCTGAACGCACCAGATAAATTGATATCAGAATTTCTGCCCCTTTGCCCCTTGCTGTGTACTCTGCCATTGCTGACTCATATCAGAATACACGTTATCAAAAGAAGGGTATAATTTTGATTATGTTTCAAGCTTAATGTTTTAAAGTTGATCATTTCACTGCACACAAATTTGCAGAATAACATCTCAAATGCTTTTTTTTTTTTTCAATTTCAGCTCAAAAAAGCATAGGTGAAATGTGGTTAAGCCTTCAGCATACTACATATGGTCCTTTTTGCTTATTTGCAGGAAATGAATTTTTGAAATTACAGTGCATCTATGTTTTTCAAGAGAAGATGCCTTTTCAGCTGAGCTGGGAGCACAGTTCCTGCGTTGTTGTGCTGCACTCTAGCTGTTTGTCTGTCAAATTCATACTATTTCAAAGTATTTGCCTTAAATTATTCCACTGTGTGTTTTGCTAGGCCATCTAGGGTTGACTATATATAAGAGCACACAGCTTTTTCTTTACATCAAGATAGCCTAAAGAGGGCAGGCATTAGTCCACATGTTCCTCACTCCATCCCTGTGGGACTATTCCTGCCTCAGGAGTGGATATGATGGCAGGCTGTGGGGACTCTGTCTCCCTCTCCTTTGTCACAGAGCAGTGGGACATGCATTTTCCAAGGGAGGTGAGAAGGCAGCAGTTGCAACCTGTACAGCTGAGCAGGGCTATGGTGCCTCTAGGATCTGGGCTATGACAGTGCATAAATGTTAATTTCACAACGCACATGGAATTGACAATTCCCAGATCCAAGCTGAGGGACACACTAATGCTGGTTTCACGTTGCTTCCACCCCTAGTGCTGCACTTCTAGAGGAAGGGGAGAACTGTGTGGGGATGAGGCATCTCCCTCTGCTTGACTGACAGCCTAACAGAACCACCTTCAACTCTTTGGCCCTCTCACTGTCAAAGATGTAGGAAACAAAAGCGGCTGTGCTGCTCCTGGGACAGCAAGGTCAGCTCTGGCAACAGCTTGCATTGTCCATTGATGCAAAATTTACTTCAGCAAAATGTGAGAAGCTACTGAAACAAAGAACAGAAGCTTTTGAGGGCTCTGCACAGCTGGTTTTGCTCAGACGGCTCTTGAGTCCCTCACAGCAGTCTTGCCCATGTCAGTACTTCCAAAGAAATACCCTGGGGACTTGGTAATCTTGATTCTGCAAACAACAATAAAGAGCAACCCACTACACTTTCTGACAGCTCAATTTTTCTAACTTTAATTATAGCTTGTTTTGGAAGGAAAACATGGGTTCCCTGGCTCTCCCACCTTTGGAGGGGGCGGATCACATATCAGGGATGGAGCTACATTTGTGTCTTTATTCTATATTCAGGTATCATAGAAAGATGTTGTCTGCAGCTTGATTAGGAAACAGTGATTTTCTGAACTGGCAGGAAATGTCTTAACTCAGATCTTTTCTTCCTACAGTTGATTCCTCAGATTTCCTCACTGGCCTGGTTTACAACAGTGGTGCCCCTGGTGCTGGTGCTGGCTGTATCAGGAGTCAAGGATGCCATTGATGATTTTGTAAGATCTGTATTTCTGACCTGTACTTTGGAGTTGGTCTGTGATTCTTCAGCACAGTAACTGAAATAAACTGCTTAAACTCAGCTGGTGGCAGGCACTAAGATGGGGTCTGAAATTAAGTCCCCAAAATCTATAGTTTGTTACTGAAACAGGAGCTAGAATTTCCAAATTGCTGAACAGCCCAGCAGCTCCATTGACTTTCTCTGAAACTGCTCAGCATGTCTGAAAATGTGATCACTCATAGATATGTCTGGATGCAGGCACAGAAATCTTAGGCTTCCACTTTGGAGAACTCATCCTCTGTCATCTAGTACAATGTAGATGGAAAAAAATTTGGTAGGAAGCAAGTGCTCAACCCACTTGTGATTTTTTAAACTTGCTCAGCTTTGGCCAAAGTCTGCTGCCATTCGAGCTAATGGTCAAAAGCCCAGTTGACTTCACAGAGTGATATTAGAATTGAGTTTAGCATCTGATTTTCTCTCATTATTAAAATGATTTTGATGTCCAATGGAGCAATGCCAGAACATCAGTGACCACTTTCCGTATGAGAGCAGAGGAATGAATTTCTCTGGTGTTTACAGACTAAGGTGGGTGGGAGCAATGCCAGCTGAGTCAGAGCTGTGGTAAAGTGACATGTAAGGCTCTACCCTCCTTCTTCTCTCCAAGAGCAAGCCCTTGCCTGTTGTCCTTTGCAATCTGGTTATGCTCTGTGTCACTGCCATAAACATGTGCTGGACACTGACTCAGTTGTGACCCTAATCTGCCTGACCCATTCAGGCAGCTGGGTGGAAATCCAAAATGTTAATGAACTGCCTAGGGCTCCTGAGTGTTTGGTTTCCTGGAAATGCCTTTTAACCTGCTGATCCAATTTTCAGAATCGACACAAAAGCGACAAACACGTCAACAACCGCCCAGTCCAGGTCCTGATCAATGGCATGTAAGTCCTTTTTGCTGTAGTTCTCACAGGGAAAAGCATTTTATTAGTAAATATTTTTGGTTTTTTGTGTGTCTGTGTGCACGATTCTTAAGGATCACTAACAATTTAAAATTGAATTGTGTTTCACACCACTAGTTCATCATGCAGTTTTGGACTATGTGTCTGATTAATGAACCCTAGACACAGTACCAGAATCTGTGCAGGCATTATGGCTGTGACCTTGTGCTGACAAAAACTAAACTCTTTCTCTGTTCCTGGCTGTTTATGTTTAAGTAAGAATTTCAGAGTCTTGTATTACTTTATTCCTTACCCCAAAAGTGACATGCAAAGCTATCTTCTGTGTCCGTTTATACTCATACTGTTTATTCTGCATTAAGCAAAGCTAGGCATTATCAACAAGATATTTCAAATTAAGAAGCTGGAATATCTCCTTCACACACTTCATTATATTTTGAGTGTGTGTAGCACTTCTGGCTTAGATGTACCCAAAACATTTCAGCTGCGTGCTTTGGACATTGTACTGCTAGTTCTTTCCTGCAGAAAAAATAGCAGAGGCTTTGGCTTTTGTGGCAGACAGATGTGCTTGCAGCTCCATGGAGTCCAACTATGCATAGGACACAGCTGTAGACAGCTGGGAAATATTTTGTGACTTTTTTCCACACTATAGATAGCAGTATGTTGTGTAGACTCCAACAGATTACCAAAGAGTTAAGAATATAAGTGGAAACTGAAGAATAGGGACATAGTTTTTTGTGCTCTCTGCTAAGTAAACCAGTTTCTTAGTTTACTGTGTACTAGTTACTGTGTCTAGGAAACAAATTTTGACACAGAAATTTTATAATGTTTTGCCTTTTTCAAAACCTGGGAACCACAGATCCTGTCCAGCTCTAACCAACACTGAATAAGCAAGATCAGACTGAGTTCAAGCTTGAGGTCTCAGTCCTGTTTTGAGACTGATCTTTCTCACCTCTAGAATTTTCATATACAGCTATCTTGTCAGTGTTGGTGCCTGCAGTTTAGCTGGCTTCCTGTGTGGACATCTGGCTTGGTGCTGTGAAGACCACTGCCGACATGGCTCAGACAGTCAAGTGCACAGCCAAGCACCTGCACTGACCTTCCTGGAAGCTGGCTACTCTTGCTTTTAGCACACCCAGAAAACCTTACATAATCTGCGGTTTTCCCAGATGAAGTCTCTCACACAAAGCAGAGAGAGTTTTTTGAGGCAAAGTGGCCCTTTAAGAAAAGGAAGGAAGGGAGTAGTCACTGCAGAGACAAGGACAAGGACAGTGCACATGGACTGCACTGCTGTTTTGGGGGTTGGTCTCAAACCAACATGGGTCAGCCCAAACAGTGCTTTTATTGATTTTTACTGCTATTTTTTTGCACTGTGGTGATCCCCCAACTTAATATGGATCAGGACACATCATGGCAGGCCCTGCTCCCAAGTCTTGATGGCACCTACAGTCTTGATGGCCCCAGGAGCAGAGCTAAGCAGAGCTACTCTCCCAAGAGGCATTTGCTGTATGTGCTTACTTACTAGAGGTTTCCTTGCAGGTTAAAGGAGCAAAAATGGATGAATGTCCAAGTGGGGGATATAATAAAACTAGAAAACAACAACTTTGTGACAGTGAGTACCGTTTGTCTCTATCCTGATCACAGCTAATCTCTGCCACTCTTATCACTCACAAGAAAATCAGTGGTAATGATGATGTGGCAGTAACCACAAGCAGCAGTGCTTCGCAATGCCTGCTGACTGTGTGAATTCATGCCAAGTCTGTCTGTCTGTCTGTGCTCAGGCTGATCTCCTGTTGCTGTCGAGCAGTGAGCCACACAGCCTGACGTACATCGAGACAGCTGAGCTGGATGGGTAAGTGATCCTGGCCCTGGAGTGCAACCCCTGCCACCGCTGCAAAGCCACCTTCCTGGGGCCCTGGGTGCTACAGGCGCACCTGCCAGAGCTTTGGTAGCAAGACTTTCATAGCATGTAGAATAAACCTTGGATAGATATCTTGAAAATAAAGTCATCTGTTGGATACTTTTGCTTCTTGAGTGCAAATGTCATGTGAGGAGGGGACTTGACTTTTCAGTGACAGCTCTTCTAACACTGAGAGTTAGTTGGACACATGTCCCTGAAATATCTCCATGAAAAGCTGTTGCTTTTTTCTCCTCTAGTATTTTCCTTGAGACAGATTATCTGGGCGAAATAATCATAATGAATAACTGGTAATTTCCTTTAGTCTGTTGTAGAATAATATCAATGCAAGCACACAGCAAAGGCTTTCAAATGCTGCCCACTCCAGGACACAACTGGCTACAAAACCAGAGGGCTGCAACTTATATTAATTGGAATAAAGTGGAGCTGACTCATCTTTATGATCCAGTTTGCATTACCTTTTCTGCATTGCCCAGAACTAGCAGCAGTCTGAGTGACTAAGCAAAACTAGAGATTCTAAGAAATTGTGTCTCTCCCAAGACCTTACAGACAGCCCTCTGGACTTTCCTCATCTGATTTCTGCTTAAAATAGGTTTGTAGTTTTCATACCCACTAGTGCCACTTCTAAGAGGCCCTGAACTAATGCAGTATTCTTTTGACATTGCATTTCCAGCTCCCCAGCTAGCTAGTCCCAGGACTGAAGTAATCTTCCAGATCAGAATACCATGGGAGAAAAGATTCAGAGCTTTCATACATGCTTAGATACCTTGGATTTAAATGCGTCATGAGTGACAGGGTAGACAGTGCACTGCTCTGTGTGAAATTAAGAAGACAGAGCCACTTCATCTTTGATACTATTCCTCAGAATTCCTCTGAATGCCTGTCAGTGAGACTGAAAGAGACAATCTACACCCTTTGGCCAGGTGAAACAGATGTACAGTATCACAGTCCATCAGATGGCTAAGGAAGACTGTCCTCAAGAGCAGAAGTGATTTTCAAGGAGAGTTTTCAGTTCACATATGACTTTCAGTTCATGTTTTTTTCTTATAATGTTCACCACAGTGAAACAAACCTGAAGGTGAAGCAGGCACTGACAGTCACTGCAGAGCTTGGAGAAGACCTTCAGAAGTTGACAGAGTTCAATGGTGAGTATAAATGGAAAATCCACTGTACAGATGATTTGGCCAAATTACAGAGAGTGGTTGGGACTCTTCCTTCCAAGCTGTCCACTATCCCCTGCTAGGTGTTCTCTGCAAACAGTGCCAGCAAAACAGAACAGGCCCTCTGCAGTCTGTACAGCAGTTATCAACACCACCAGTAAAGGAAAAGGTCCCTCTGTGCTTGCAGGTCTTGGTGCCATGCATGGCTATAACCTGACTCTGCCTTGGTGGCAATTCTTCTGGATGGACACTTTTCTTTTGTATCTGTCTTCACAAGTCAAGATTACCCACCTTCAAAGCCAGCACAAGAGTTCACATAACTGCACTATGGAAACTGTTTTCCCAAAACCTTATGCTTAGTTCTGATCTCAAAACATTTTCACACTGCACTTTCACACTGATGTAGCAATGCTGATGCACTGATTACATTTATCTTCTGATCAGTGGCACTTCCCAGACACCACAGAGACCTGAGGGCTAACTGTGCACGCAGGACAGGTGACTCAAGCCTCACCCTGAAGCTGTTCCTTTTCTCTCTCAATGAAAAAATAAAGACTGAGTTTTAGATATCTAAAGGCAAGCAGTATAGATTTGCTTAACAAGAAACACGTCCTTTCACAGCACTGTTTTCTGTACCAAATGCAAAATTAGGATAGGATAGGATAGGATAGGATAGGATAGGATAGGATAGGATAGGATAGGATAGGATAGGATAGAATAGAATAGAATAGAATAGAATAGAATAGAATAGAATAGAATAGAATAGAATAGAATAGAATAGAATAGAATAGAATAGAATAGAATAGAATAGAATAGGATGTTTTAATTGGAAGGGATCTACAATGATTGTCTAGTCCAACTGCCTGACCACTTCAGGGCTGACCAAAAATTAAAGTATGTTTTTAAGGTCACTGTCAAAATGCCTCTTAAACCTGACAGGCTGGGGGCATAAATCACCTCTCTAGGAAGCCTGTTCCAGTGAGTGGTCACCCTCTCAGTAAAGAAATGTTTCCTGAGGCCCAGTCTGAACCTCTTCTGGTGCAACTTCAACCATTCCCGTGTGTCCTGTCACTGGATACCAGAGAATACTTAGCAGCACATACAAAGAAAGGAGCTAAACCTGTCAAACCCAGAATACTTCATGCTCACACATCATCTGTCCGTGGAGAGATGATGAGGGAACAGACCAAGTGGTGTTAGTCACGTTCTGCACTGCTCTGCTGGCTTGGATATGAGGTCAAGACTGCAGGAGAAGTTATTATGGAAAGGGGTGGAATGAGTGCTGCTGTCCTTGGAGTGCCTTAAGGATTGCAGGCTCTCAGGAAATACTTTTAGATATAGAGGAAAAATAATTTTAGAAAAAAAAAGTTTTTGAAATAAGTAGATGATTCCAGGATGAGTGGTGGGGATGTGGCCGAGAGCATAGCTGAGGCTGTCTCTGGTAGAGTTCCTTTTGCCTTCTTTGTTGAGGTTTTATGCAATAATATGTGTGAGTTTTGCCAAGTGTCAGCTCAGTACATCAGGATTTCTTTGAAATGATGGCCAAGATTCTGGGTGTTCTAGGTCTTGAGAAATATGTTTTTACGTGTACAGTTAGATGCTTAATGTTAATAATTGGAGTGGCATGCCTTAATTATTTTCCTGAGCAGGCTGAAGTGTCTATCAATTTGTAAGCAAAATCTTAATCTTAGATAATCTTTCAAGCATGCTTAGTTTGATGGTTATCTAAGGGCACAGTGTTCTTGGAAGTGCTTAATTAAAAAAACATTTAAAAATATTTGGAAAATGCAGAATTTTCTTATTGGATATTTATTTATTCTCTAAATCTCTATTTTACTTATGTTGTAAATAAAAGTGGCCTCTTCACAATACTTGAAATGAATAAAATGTTTCCCAGGATGATTTATATTTGACAGTGTACTGGGAAGAGTGCCTGGAATCAGACCCAGCCTTGCATTTCCCTCAGCAAACCTCAGTAGAAATATTTAAATATTTATGTAACTCTTTATCTAATTACTTTTTAAGACAGGAAGAGAGGACAGGGTTGTGCAGCTAATACAGGCACTCAGTGGAATGCTTAATATGAGTTATGATGTTTGTTTGATGATTCAGATAAGGAGGATGCTTGCAAAACACTGAATTTCTTTGTTTGATTTGGGCAACTGGGAGACCAGAAAGGCAACAATACTTTTCAGTTACCCTCTGCTTACCACAGTTGACTTGGCACTATTTAACTCTTTCAGCTGAAATGCTTCCCAGATCTCTTATTGCTGTTACTGGGTGAGGGGGACAGGAGGCATGGTGCCTGGCTGTGGTGCCTTCACTTGCAGAGCTGCTGGGCTCAGTGCAGCTGCCCTGGGGGGACCTTTAGAGCTTCTCACTCTTTGGTGGTCAGTCTCATTTGGATGAATCCCTTCTGATCTCAAAATCAGCATGGCAGAAGCCCAGACCCACCTGCTTATGGGAAAGCAGATGGGGACACACTCAAGGTGCTCACAGGAGCATTGTCCCACAGCAGGCACGGTGTTCCTGCTGGGAGACCATGCCCTGGGTTTGCTTTGCATTGTGCTGTTCGAGGTTCCAGTGCAAAGACCCTGTTTCATTTGTGCTTTTCAAGGTGTTTGTGAGGGTGGCAGTGAGGTGGGCCTGGTCGCTAGAGACTTTCAGAAACGATGGGGCACAGGTCTGGTCCTTGTTGGACTAACCAGATGATAAAATAGAAGAGCAGCACAGTTGTTAGTATGAATTCTCATGCCATATGTGTCGCTGAATTTCCTAATTATTCAATCTTTCATGTGTGATGGTTAGTCTGCCTTAGATTAGAGCTGCTTTTTTGATCATTTGCACAATGTTTGATTTTAAATCTGTAGTGGTGAAGACGGTCATGACACTTAAAGCTGTACTTTTCTTCTGGACTCCTCTGGATTTTGTTTCCAGTCTCTTGAGCCTGGTGTGTAAATCTGGGAGCAGCTAGAATAACTGTACTCTCTGCAAATGCTAGTATTTTAATAGGTATTTATAGCCTGTGATGAAAATAACTGCTGATTAAGTGAACAGACTGAACTCTTAGATTGCCTTTCAGTAAGGCATATTTGTATTTTCCAGTTCTCAATACATCCACAGGGCTCTGCTTTGAATCTTTAAATGTCAGGTGCAGCGATTGATTTAAATAGTCATTTTTATACTGAGGTATCTGAACACATTTTATTACAAGAAATAAATATAAAGCATGGAAATAGACACTTCAATCACTTACAGTGTCTGCTCAGTGGTCAAAGAAGGTAGTGGTATCTTTTAATGCACTCCTGGTACTTGAGTTATAAAACACATGAAATTAAAAATCAGTGAACAAAGACACCTCAGTTAATTACCTTCTCTAGCCTTTAGGCTATGATTCTATTCGCTTGGGCTCCTGCAGTTGGAGGGAAAATGAAATAGGAAAAAAGGTGATGTCAGCACTTTTAGCTAAAGTTATCCAGTGACATCCTACCACTATGAACTTGCTATGAATGGATTAAAAGTATGTTGCTGGTTCAACACTTCTTCTCCACCCATATAGAAGCTGTGGAAACTTTGTTTTGTGCTCTACCAATAAAAAATTGCTGTGTTCAAAGAATTGGATAAATGCAGGTTCACTGTGGGCCCTTCAATTATGAGATGAATATGGGGAAGAAGCAACATCTCAGAACGTCAGTAAATGTAAGATATAGAATGGGAATGACAGGGTTAGGAGTCAGCTGTAACTAGAGTGTGAAATATTGTCTCTCTGAGGAGCAGCTGGGAATGCAGTATTGATGACATCTTTTTGGACCAAGATTTCCATTTTTGCTTTTACATTCTTTTTACAGGAGAAATCAGATGTGAGGCACCAAACAACAAACTGGATAAATTCACAGGAACCCTTACTCTTCGGGGAGAGAAATATGCCCTGGACAATGAGAAGATGCTGCTGAGGGGCTGTACTATCAGGAACACAGAGTGGTGCTTTGGGCTCGTTATTTATGCTGGTAGGTAAAAACTGACATGCTGATTGCAGAGCCCAGCAGCACTGGGGTGGGGATACATCACACCCAGCATGCACAAAGGAAGCAAGTATTTATGTTTCTACCAGGTACAACAAGAAAAAACTTTCTTGTTTCAGAAATCCACTCAACAAAGTACATAAGGGGAGTTTTGATCAATGACCAAGAAAGACTGTAATAATTAAATTTGGTTAAGAATTCTCTCAAGTGTATTGAAATAAACACTCTGTATCATTTCTGTATGATTTTCATCCACATTGGAGTATCAGGGTCATCAATAATATTAATGATTAGATAGATGCTTTTCATGAGCCTAGTCCTTCTATTGTTTCTATACTCTAGACATGTGAAAAAATGCATAATATGTCACCAATAACATAGCAATACCAAATATGCTGGGAAAAGTGATTAAACATGAAAAGAAGGGTTGAATGTTAAAAGAAAAGAGTTGAGTCAAAGTCCAGATTTAGTGGTTTTATGTCACTCTCTCCATATAATCTCAGACCAAATGACTTAAACTGTTTCTGCCCAAGTTTCCCACTAGCATTCTTAAACTGTGTGTACCTGACTTCATGAGAGCTGTGATGGTTATTTATGCTGAAAAGCACAGCGGGGCCTCAGAGGGAATCAGCTTTAGAACAGCTAAGCTTTATTACTAAAATTAACAAGTGTGCTTCATCTCCAGGGCCAGACACCAAACTGATGCAGAACAGCGGAAAAACAACTTTTAAGCGAACAAGCATTGATCGGCTCATGAATGTCCTTGTGCTGGTGGTAAGTCTGATTAATGTGTCTTCCTTTCTTCAGATGTGTTCATCATTTCCAGATGCTCCACCTCTCTGTCCACACAAATGGGGGGATATGAGAAGTGACTAATGATAAAAAGAAAAAGTACATCATAATTTATTAGCAGCCGGAGCTCTGCAGTGCCTCTGCCAGCCCATCTTGCAAAGCAAGGCCATTACATTGACAGAATTAAGGACTTTCCTTCTGAACTTGTCATTTACTCTGCTCTCCCTTTTCCCCCCTGCATTTTTGCATGAGAAATATTTTGAAGCCTACAAAGCCCTTTTTTCCTTCTAGTAATTTTGTCATTTTCTATTTAAATAAACATTAGCAGTTCTCTCTCTTCCTCCCGATTTCTTGGCATCTCTGGTGATATCTGCATAGGACTTGGTAATTGAGTTTGCTAATTTACATGATGCCAGCCCCTGACTTAACACGTTAGGGTAAATTATTAGACATGGTCTCATTAATGCTCAAAAGCTGGTGTTTTAAGCAGCAAGGAAATTTGAGAACACTAATCTTACATAGCAGGCACTGTTCTCAGACTGGAAAACAGATTGAATTTGAGGGTTAAGCTCATCAGTGGTTTTAACAAATGGCAAATACTTCCAGGCAGAAATAGTGATAGTCTTCTTCCACAGACTTTCTCAAGATTTTACTGCTTGAGTTCAAAGCCACTCAGGGAAGGAAGACATACACTCTGACACTACTTTAATCAATGTTGCTTAAAGAAAAGGGCTTTTACTTCAGATCTTATTTCCCCTTGAGTGCAAATTTGTCATGCTTTCCTATGCATGCTGCACCACCTTCAGTTTATGACACTGGGAAGGTCTGGTGGTCAGTGCTCACTGTTCCTGCTTCTTCCCTGCTACCCTTGCTCTCCAGATCACCCTAGCAGCCAGATGGGACAGGATCCATTCCCAGGCACCGGAACAAGCCCTGGAGGAGGCATCCAGCAGAAGTCTGTGCATTACAGCACGGCTGTCCTGAGCTCTCCCTGCCCTCTCTGGCTTCATGCCTCCTCAGCACAGGAGCTTAGAGCACAAACATCTCCAGGGTGACACCACCCTCCAACCTCCACATTTCATCTCAGCCTCTGTATTCCTGGTTTTTTTCTTTGGATCCCAAAAGTCCTTTAGGTGAGCCTAGGGATGCCCAGCAGTGCCACAGCACAGAGAGCCACTCCAGGGTTAACTTCAATTCTTCTTGAGGCCTTGCTCTCAGTGTGCAGTAAGGACATGCCCTTAATTTTGATAATCTTGCACCAATCTCTACCACAGGAAAATCTTGGTTTATCAAGCTTAGTTATCATCAGCTTGTCTCCCTCAGTGTTTTTCTTCCCTTTCTCCCCTTAAGTGGATAGCAAAACCAAACAAAGTTTGGGCCTCTTACACTCAAAATTTTTCAAGCATTTGAAGAATTTCACATTTTGTTAGGTGTTCTGATATGTTCTGGAGAGGAGAATGGGCT
The DNA here is from genome assembly GCF_035770615.1 of Melospiza melodia melodia. NCBI lineage: Eukaryota > Metazoa > Chordata > Aves > Passeriformes > Passerellidae > Melospiza > Melospiza melodia. The sequence continues at coordinate 9,325,353 of NC_086226.1, forward strand.
GTGGAGGGATCCACAGGGCACAGAAACAGAGCAGAGGAAAACTGAACTGGGAATCTAGAATTTAATGTTCAATTAGGATTTGCTGAATCTCCTTTCACAAGCCAAGGGTCCCACCCAGGACTTTCAATCTGTTTGGCCTCTCTTTATAAAAACAAATGAGATGAATTTACCTCCTGGCTCTGTTTTAAAAAAAACTGAGCAAGTTGCAGCCGATTGCATCAGCCTCTGCCTGAGTTCTCGGGCGCTGGAGGAGCCAAGGGTGTGTTTGTCTCCTTTACACATTTTTAAGGAACCTAAAATTTTGGTGTCTAAGTAAAGCTCTGTCATACATTAAACACCAGACTCTTTGCACACCTAAGGGGATGTGGGCACTGGGTTTTTCCAGCTCACTGGGTGGTCGAAGGTTACAGAGTGTGGTCATAAAAACAGGCAGTATATTGTGGTCATAAAAACAGCCAGTATATTGTGCTCTTGAGTTGGAGAATACAAAGCAGCCACGTCTGACTATAAATAGGTCATTTAAATGTAGTGAAGCTTACTCCACGTTAACACTGGCAAAGTTATTTTGTGTTTGTTTGCCTGTCAAACTTCTGGGCACAAAGCAGTGTTTAAGCAGGTTCGCCAAGGGAATGTCTGTTAAATGTTGCCCTGGTCTTCCCCAACAAGGGTTAATCAGAAGCAAACCTTCCCAGATGGCAGTCATAGCTGTTCTGTCACATTTGGAGGTGTTTCTCATCGATCTGAGAGAGAAGTTAATGTTCCTCCACTGGGGATGCACTTGCCAGCTCCAGAAATGCTTTTTTCTCCAAAAGCTACTTTTCAGCAGGCTAGGGGGAGCAAATTTTCAGAGAAAGACCGCTCACACTCATCTCATAAACAACTGTCTGCTTCAAACCCCAGAGCAGAACTCAAAGTACCAATCAAGAAACTGAAACTGTTTTAATTCACAGTCCAACAGTCAATGTTTGTCTTGAAGTCAAAAGTCACTTCCTCTTTACAAAACCCTTACCAAGAGGATCTTCAGCAGTCAGTGCATGGGCAGTAACCAGGGAGGGATGATGCTCGTGCTGGAAAGCTCCATGACCTTGCACAAGCAATGATTTTTCATGTTGTTCTCTTCGGGGCTGTGGTTGCAATCACAGCACCCTGCACAGAGTTGTTTCGTGCACAGAAATTAATCTCGAAGGCTGCTTTTAATGTCTTGGTCCTTTCCCTTTGTTTCAGATCAAACAGAATGTTAGTGAGCCTTGTGCAAGCACAAGTGTTGCACAGGAGTGGGGTTGTGAGAGTATTGGCATGCCCAGTGCATTGAAAACAAAATGTGCATAAATCAAATGCAGCTGTAGGCAAGAGCTGCTGTGGTATTGAATCAGAGTGGTTTGAGTTGGAAAGGACCTTAAAGATCATCTTGTTCCAGCACCCCAACCATGGGCAGGGACACCTTGGGAAAGTTCAGCTCCTGTCTTGCCACACATATATTTCTGTTGCTGAATCACACATTGAAATTCCTACAGGGACTGTAATATTCTGCAAATGGATAATTTTTAACCTCTGGGGCAGGGAGGTGGGTCATGCCTCTCAAATACCCTGAAGTCCTTATAATTACAATAGCACTGATTGAAGTATGTTTTAATTTCTGGTTCACAGAGATTTAAAAACACTGCACCACATTCCTTACCAGCAAGTAATATTGTCTCCATTTCACAAGCTGAGCAATTTATTTGGCTTCACATAATTAAATAGAAAAGCTACTGCTCATGTGTGAAATAAATGTGTCCCCTGAAACTCAGTCTGCCACCTTTTCTCACTGCAGTTCCCTTTTGTGGCTTTTTTGATATTAAAACTTGAGTTGATCAGGCATGAACTTCTCACCAAGTGATTCATATTGCTCCGCAGAAGTATCTTTCTTCCTCCCACAGATTAACTCAGCAGTACAAATATTAGCTTTACCATCAATGTTTCTATGTTTGTCCCTCAATTACTGTTTTTTAGAAAGGTTGATTACTGTTTTAATGTGATTGTTGCTGTGTGGCCTTTACATAATGGTCCAACTTACTGATATTTCCTCCCTAATGATTATCCTTGCAAAAGATGGTTTTTAATTGCTCTTTTGTGCAGCCTGTTGACTCCATATCTTCACTTTTTTATTATTATATTGGTTGTTTTATGTCAAATGTTTGGAAAAGACCGTGCCAAAAGAATTATTTTCTCATCATTTGTTCAGGAAGGATGACAAGTTAACTGCAGTTTATATCCCCCACCATCACCATTTCTACCTTACAAGTACTGTAATTATATTAGCAGGATTCCAAGATGGTGGGTCTTCCCAGTTTTTAAAGCATTGTTAAAAACTAACTTTGCTAAAGGTTAAAACCTATCCTCTAAGCTTCCATCTTTGAATGAAATGGACTTGCTGCATTGAAAATGCTATTAGCAGGTAGAACCACACAGTGCTTTGTGTCAGTGGACATAATCTTCCTTTTTCATCTCCCATAGGGCAGATAAATCCTTCTTCTTCCTTTCTTCTTTGTCTTGGAAGGCTGTCTGTTAACACATTTGCTTTTCACACACCTGTTTATGACTTTATGTTTGTCTTTTCTCGATTCTTTATTACTGTTGGATATTCACACTTCTGTAATTCCTTGCAGTTTGTATTAATTTATGTTAAATTTATTTCTTCCTGTTCTGTCTTCATTTTCCAAATAAATGTCTTTTTTAATCAAAAGTCTTGTCTTTTTTTAATCAAAAAATGCTTTATGATCTATGTAATGTTTTTGTGTCTGTTAAATAGTGTTCCTGAGCAAGCCCAAATTTTCCGTAAGGTTTCCCAATTTGAAATTCACTTCCCAGTTGCTGTTGCCCTGGTTACTTTAGGCTTCAGGAAACAGGCTTCTCTAAAGCCCAAGGATATGCATCATTGGTTGGTATTGCTTTTTGTTTGCTCAAAGGAAATGTAATCAAATTGTGAGGGCAAATGCCGAGGCAACCATAAGCTTTGAGAAAGCAATTAACTCTCCTCTAACCATCAGAATAATATCCAGTGCTAAATTCCAGACTGTATGCTGCTGGATTATCCTTAGTGTTCTTTCAGAAATTGTGAGGAAGACTGTGAGACATCTGGCAAATGGCCAAGTAAAGTCCTTCAGGCAGTTTTTATTCCCAAGTGTGCAGCCAGATGCTAGAGGACCCTCATTTCAGTTCTCCTCTAATGAGATTTGCCATACAGCAGGCTGCTGTAACCACCCTAGTTGAGATGTCTGCCTGGGATTTAAATCCCCAGCTGTTTGAGGACTTTTAATTCCAAGTTGCCAGACTCTGCACCGTGTAGCTTTGTCCTTGAGGTAAAAGTATCATAATTTTGCAATTTTTCCCTCTTCATCCCTAAGCACATTTTCCTATGATTCAGGCTATCCAACCCTATTCCATTAAGGTCTTCTGATTAACCTGCGCATAATAAATTCCTTGTTTCTAAAACGCAATACATTTTGTTTGGTTTTGATTTGTTTGGTTTGTTTTTCGTTTTGTTTTTTTTTTTTTTTTTTCCAGATCTTTGCATTTTTAGCACTGATGTGTCTCATCCTAGCCATTGGCAATGGTATCTGGGAGCATGATAAGGGCTACTACTTCCAGGTCTATCTGCCCTGGGCAGAGGGCGTCAATTCTGCCTCCTACTCTGGCTTCCTCATGTTCTGGTCATACGTGATCATTCTAAACACAGTGGTACCCATTTCACTCTACGTCAGGTACGTGCCAGAAGCTCCTCTCACTTTTGATCTTAGGAGAGATTTAGCTTTTGCCTTAACTGGGAGCAGCATTTTCCCTAAAACCTAGCACAACCCCATCATGGATGCTCCTACGCAACCACAGTGATGCTTTTCCTGTTTCTGCTGCCTTCAGAAGGTTTTGTCAGGGTTGCACTGGGGACAGCAGTGAGCCCTGGAAGAGGAAAGGATGATTTTGCAGTTAAAGGGGAGGTGTAGGTGTGTGGGATGCTATAGGAGCAGGGCTGGAAGCCTGCCACCATTAGGATCTTGCTAACAGTGAATGAATGGCCTGTTCTTTGAGGTGGCCTCAGGACTGTGTGAGGATTGCCAGGTGAGCAGGTGCAACCAGGTTCAAGTGCTTGGTGCTATATGGGCAGCTGAGAGTGTTCTCTCCTCCCAGACAATGCAGAGCTGTGTTGGTTATTGTGATAGACAAATAGGAGTGACAGGTAGGCAATGTGTCTGTGGTGCTCTCAAAACTTGGAGCTGGGGTAGAGACTGCAAAGCCCTGTTCAGTTTATCATTGTAGCTACCTTCAGTCAGCTTTGCTACTGAGACTCTCTTCTGTGTTGGTAAACATGAGGAATGAATTCCATTCCTATCCAGTATATCACCCAGCAAAGTGAAAACTCATGTCATCTGCAAGCTGATGCCGCTCTTTTGGTTGTACTGAGGGCACAGTGGCTCTCTTGGTGTGGAGCTCTCTGTGGTTGGAGGCATGGCTGTGCTCATCCCGTGCCACTGGGATGCTGGGAGCTCAGCCCACAGCTCTGCTGGAAACCACCTCCTGAAATGGCACTAACTGAAACCCACTGCTCCTGCCTCGCTTCTCAGCCCAAAAACTGCTGACACTTTTCAAGTACTTTTATAAGGTACTGCTTTATAATGGGTTTGCTGTAAACTTAGCAGATCATTTCAGTGGGACTTGCTTCAGCAAGTGGCCTTACACAGGCCACCTATGGACTGATGAGTTCAACCTGTCATTGCCTTCAAAGTTGTCTTCTAACTGCAATTCACAGTGGTGGTGCTGAAGATGAAGAGCTTGTCCCTTAAGCTAAGGAGTATTCCATCACCTTCTGTTTCTGTTTCATCAGTGTGGAGATTATACGCTTGGGTAACAGTTTCTACATCGACTGGGACCGTAAAATGTATTACCCTGCGAATGACACGCCAGCTCAGGCCCGAACCACCACACTCAATGAAGAGCTGGGGCAGATCAAGTACATCTTCTCAGACAAAACAGGAACTCTCACCCAGAACATCATGTGTTTCAACAAGTGCTCCATCAATGGCAAATCCTATGGTATGTTTGTCTTACTCTCTGGGTTTTCCTCACTGTGTGCCTCTTCCTCCCCAGAGACTAAATCTGACATCCAGAGCAGAATGCCATGTAAGGAACTGCAGTGATCAAGTGTAAGGCTACCCATCAGGAGTATCTGGACAGCCTGATTGCATCATTTGCCATGTATTAATAATTGTTTCCTCTTTTTTCTCACTCTTTTATCTCCCTTTTTCTGCCCCATTACTGCCCCAACACTATTAGTTTCACCTCATTTGTCCCAGATTTACATCATCTGTACTCAAATTTGTTTTGTTTTGTTTTGTTTTGTTTTGTTTTTTTTTCTGATATCACTAGTTAGGTAATCACAGCTTTTTATGGTATTATTGGCATGGCTAGCCAGGTATTGCTAACCTTGCAAAATAGACATATATATATAATAGATGTGTGTATATATATATATGTGTGTGTGTGTACATATGTATATATATACATATATATATGTGTGTGTGTATATATATATATAATATATAACTCACATAACTCACTCCCTTCTAATCACTTATGAAATCAACCATGCCTCATAAGGCTCATCTGCAAATTTTGTCAATTTCTCACCCTGTGTCTCTCTGCAATTTCTCATGTCATGAGCAGTGATTTTCCTCATCCTTTTCAGATAGTTGGAGTAATCAATGACCTGGTCTTTGTCTTTACACTTGACATTCTTCAGCTACCAGAAGAAAGAAAAGTTTGTAGGAAGTTAGAAAAAATAGGAGACATGAGTTGTTAGCTGTGTTAGATCCTAGAAGTTATTGATTTAAAAGGCTTGTTCATGCTATGGCCCCAGGCAGTTTTTTCATACTGCTCAAGAGGTGCTAGCACGTTATAAACTGCCTAATTGATTAACATCATTAGGAGCTCCAGAGAAATTAGTCACTGCTTATTTGTATATGGATGCTTGCTTTGCCTGTGTCACACTGCTGATGCACTAATGTGCCAGAAAGTTTGCATCTTTTCTCAGTGCTATCAGCTGAGCTAATAAAAGAAGATATTTCTTCCTATGAATCTGTGCATATTTGGAGACCACCTTATCTCAAACAGTGTTAGTATTAATACTGTGTTAACAGTGTTAACATTAATACTGCTAATGAGGAGTTTGAAATCTCTCCTATCAAGTGCCCTTAGTTGACTTTTCTGAAGCGCATGTCACCACTAACATAGATACAGGGTAAGGGTTCAAGACATGAATGGGAAATACATGCAAAGAAGGCAAACAATCTATTGCCTGTAGTTTTCTAAATGTTTAGCTTCTTCCTAGCACAGTACTTCTCTGCTGCTCAGGGGATTCTGGAAAGCAATGCCAGAAAGGATGATTTAGTTCTGCTCTCCTCTGGAGGCTTAAGGGAAGGAGGTGCACAAAAGCCTCTTGGCTGGGGTTCCCAGGGAATGAGCTGATGCATGGATTCTCAGGAGAGGTGTTTACTGTGTGCCTTTTACACTCCTGGGCCTTTATAAAGGCACACCAGCACTACAATTGGCTTTGGTCATAGCTGAGGTTGCTGGTGCAAGCATGAGTCAATCATTCCTGTAAATCATTGCATTTTGATCTTATTTCAGTGAACTGCTGGGACTGGCTGGCCTTGGGACAGTCCAGACCTTCTTAGTGAAACTTTTCTCCAGGCAGAAGTTCTAGTAATGTTTCTTGGAGGTGACTTGTCTTCAATTCCTATGACCAGATCAACCATTCAGGGAGAATCAACAGAGCAGCCTTGCTACCTAGATGTGGGAAAAATGAGCTTTGAAAACTCCTTCTGTATGGGTGTCCAGGGACTGCTGCAAATAGTAGGGTCCAGGAGCTGGATTTTGAAGGAGAAGGCACAAGAGAAATCATTCCCTGGAAGCACTTTAATTTCCTGTCTAGCACCAGAACCCCTGTTCTCTTTGTGTTCAGCTCAAGACAAGTCTTCTTTACTCAAAAGCCAGTCACTTTATGGTAACTGCCTTGTGTTTCAAGCATCTATCAGTCTCCAGATTTTGTCATGTCAACATGGAAACTGATTGTTATGCATCATCAGTCATCAGTGCCCATGTCAATGTACTGAAACTTTTAAAATAGATTCTAACTTAGAAACACTTTACTCAATTTTGTGGCTCAGACACTGCACTTACCCACAGTTTGTGGCTATAATTTCATCTTTCTTGCTTGCAGGTGATGTGTATGATATGTCTGGGCAAAGGATAGAAATAAATGAGGTAAGTGCTCAAGTGCTATCAGGATGTGTGCTTTCAATGGACTTGGATAAGTACCGGTGGGCAGAACCCTGCAAAGGTTATGTTTTTGACCCTGCAAGAGTTGATGCTCTTGATACTCAAACACAGATGTGTGTTCCTCTGGATGTCAGAGAATTCCCAGAGTTAAGTTCCTTTCCAGTAAGCCTGGGTTTAACCTCCAGATTGGGAACAGCCCACTGTCCCCTCTGCTACACCTGACATCCTGGTGCATGCACAGCTTCTCTTGAACACTTCACTATTGATGTTTGTTGCAAACTGGGACATTAGTGAATTTTATTAACCTCGTCAGCTAATTGAAGCTTTAGTGAGGAATTAGTGAGTGCAGTTCACACCAATAGCGAGGTCACTGCTACATTCCTCTGATGTCTGGACTTCAGAAAGTGTGAAAATGTATCATTTTTACATTTATCTTTAGCCTCTGCTTGCAGGCACAAATGCACACATCTTCATTTCTAAAATGTCTGAAAGTGCATGCAGAAATCCAAATAACAAACAGCAAGATGATGATGAAAATCCCACTCCTCATTCCGATGATTCATTTCCAATCCATTTAGAACTTAAATTGCCCACTGAAACAGACTGTTTGTGCTGAGCACTGTGCCTGCAGCCTGCCCTCTCTCTGTCAGCCTTGCTTGGTGACACACACTGGACCCCTGCCAGCTGTCCACCCCACCCTGCTGCTGGTGACACTCTCTGGAGCAGAGTCCTGCTGCCCACACGCCCACAGTGCTGCTGTGCCTGGACCTTGCTGCACAGAGCAGCGTGGGAGGGGTCGGTCTGTCTGTGCTCCTGGGCTGAGTGCTAAATGTCAGCGTGCAGAGGTCAAAAGGATGATTCCCATCCTGGAAACTCTGAGCTCATCAGGGATGGGGTGGGAGTCAGAATTGTCCGAGGCAGGCTTGGCAGTCCATTACTCCATGACACATCATGTGGTAAGCTTCTGGACATTTCTCCAGTGTGTTCCACTCTTCCTGGGGCTCCTTGTTTTTTGACAAAATGGGTAGTGCCTGTGGAGTTTAACCTTTACTTCACCTGTCTGTCCTATATTTTTCCATATCAGAATTTTTTTCTGGCTTTGGGAGAACATGGTGAATAAGACAGACTTTTGAATTGTTTTAAGCTGGGCTCCTGCACTCCACTATCACAGGCAGCTTTTGACATCATGAGCACAATGCTTCCAAGCAGGCATGTGTTGAAGGCCGGCACTTCTTTGCTGTAGATATCCACTGGCAGGGCTCCTGTTGGAGCATTAGCTGCTGCTCTGAGAGGCAGTTTAGCTAGTTGGTTCTTGGCCTAAGTGCTGCTCTGAAAGGCACATCTAGTGCCTGTTCTGTCCTATGATTAAATACCTTTCCTGACCTCCCACTTCCTTAAATCTACAAATCTCTGCCACGAGCAGCCAGGCATAGGCAGGATGGGGCCCTTTGTAAACATGAGGAGGAGCCTGGGGCAGTGCTGGGCAGGAATTGGTGTACAGCCCTGTGAGAGCTCAACAAATAATACCAAGCCATGTTTTTTTCAGAACACACAGAAGGTTGACTTCTCCTACAACCCTTTAGCTGACCCAAAGTTTGCCTTCTATGACCGCAGCCTGGTTGAAGCTGTGAAGCTGAATGATGTCCCGACTCACAGGTTCTTCCGGCTGCTCTCCCTTTGCCACACGGTGATGCCAGAGGAGAAGAAGGAAGGTGAGGACTGCTGAGGGCACTGGAACGAGTGGTTATGTTCACTCGCACCACAGCATGTCTTCTCTTCACAGAAGCTGTTATTGGTCCTTTTGGCTCCCTGGTGATTTTCTGTAGTTTATGGCTACACATAAATCAGTGTGTTTGGAGATGCCACACGGGAAGAGAAAGGATCAGGGCCTCCACTCCCTGTGTGTTCCTGTGGTGGAGCTGACACTACTGCAAACACCACATCTCTGGAGTGCGGAAATTGCAGGTGCCACAGCTTCCCTGAGGTGGCAGAGGCTTGCCCTGCTCTCTCTACTCTGCTCCTAGCCCCAGAAAGCAAAGAACATTGAGTATCTATCCACTGGAAATTCTTTAGCTCCTCTCACCCAGTATTCCCCCAGCTACTAGGTCAGGATGACAGGATGAAAGCCATGCTTTAAAGGCTAGAATTAATTTACAGGTATGAAGTGAAAATACTGATCAGAAAAATACATGCAGATCTGACTAGAAGGGGCTAAACCCAAGGAACTTGTCCTGTCAGTGAGATGTTAGACGCCAAAGAAGTGATTAAAATCTCCAAAAGAATCCAGGGGGCCTCTTGCCCTGTCCTGGAGGATGGGTTGGTGGGACATGATGGAGATGTGTGGACATAAGGTGCTTTTTAGTGCTGCACCTCTGTGGATAGACCGAAAAGGAAAGGGATAGCTGCTATATTATATCTTGGATGCTGTATTTTTTCTTTTTTTTAGCCCAGAAATAAGTCAAAAACATTACATTTTTTTTCTTGCATATCAGGTAACTTGGTGTATCAAGCACAATCTCCTGATGAGGGAGCCCTAGTCACTGCTGCCAGAAACTTTGGATTTGTGTTCCGGGCTCGCACACCAGAGACCATCACTGTTGTGGAAATGGGAGAAACAAAAGTCTACAAACTTCTGGCTATTCTTGATTTCAACAATGTTCGCAAGCGAATGTCTGTGATTGGTATGTTCCTTTTGCTCCTTTCTTTCCTTCCTGACTTTTTAGGTTCTGGAGCTGTCCCTCGTTCTGCTATGATGCAGAATTTTTCTAGGAGATCTCCTTTGCAATGTGATCTGCATAACATTTGTTTCTGCAGATTTGAGATAGGCTGCTTTGACTTTATAATTACACAGCAACAGTGCCAGAAAAATACTTAAAGGAGGCAGGTGGGATAAATCTCAGCATCTGGACCAGAGTGATGCAAGCCACTTAATTTTTCATATATCTTGCTGCCCTCATTACAATGCAGGAAAGGCCTTTCTTCTAATCAGCTTTTAAATTTTCAGTGAAATTTGAGGAAGTAGGACAGGAGAAAGCAAGAACAAACTGAGAAAACAGTTTTTTCCCAATAAACAAATTTCCAATTTCTCCCAAACAAAAAATGGAGAAATTATCCAAGAAAGTTTTTGCAGCCTTTATTAACTCTCCAACTTTCTCTAATATTTCAGGAATATTGTAATTGTAGTTACAGTTTACTGGTAGGAAAATAGGAGAAGTAGGACTACTTCCCTAAAAACAAGCTGTTCTTCACTTTTTAGTGAAGTTCTGCCTGTAGAGACAACGTAGAGTCTGCTCAGACCTGCACTCTCTTTTCTAAGCAGAGCTTGTCTTGATTCATGGGAGTCTGCCAAAACTTGGGGAAGTTCAGACACCTGTAAAACCTGTTCTTGGTTTTGATGGAAGGGCTTTGTACTGCAAGAGACTCAGTCTGGGATTTGTAGCATTTCTTCTCTTCTTCCTCACAGTGCGGAGTCCAGAAGGTGACCTGACTTTGTACTGCAAGGGGGCTGACACCATTCTTTATGAGCTGCTTCATCCATCCTGCAACTCTCTCAAAGAGGAGACCACAGAACACCTGAATGTAAGAGCTTCCTTCTCAACAACATCTCTGCATTTGATGTTTTCCTTTTCTCCAGCATACTTTGTCTTCAGGAAAAAAAACCCCAGATTTTAGAAACAGCACTTAAGCACCAATTTTAAGTTATGGAATAGAGAAACATATTAGTTTCTATGGCTTTAGGTCTCAAATTAGTTGCCTAGGCATGAGAACCTGGTGCCGTGTGAACTGCTCTGAGCAGATAGAGGGAGGTGATTCTGTCCTTCTGCTCTGCTCTTGTGAGACCGCTCCTGGAACACTGTCCAGCTCTGGGATCCTCAGCATAGGAAGGACATGGACCTGTTGGTGTGAGTCTATCAGTATGAAGATGATCTGAGGGCTGGAGCACATCTCCTGTAGCTGGGAGATTTAGGTTTTTTCAGCCTGGAGAGGAGAAGGCTCTAGGGAGACCTTATAACACTTTGCAGTACCTGAAGGGGCTACAAGAGTGCTGGAGAGGGACTTTTTACAAGGCATGTAGTCATAAAAGAAGGGATAATGGCTTTAAACTGAAAGATGGAAGATTTAGATTTATTAGGAAGAATTTCTTTATTGTGAGGGTGATGAGACACTGGAACAGGTTGTCCAGAGAAGCTGTGGATGTTTCATCCCTGGAAAGCATTCAAGGTCGAGTTGGATGGGGCTCTGAGCAACCTGCTCTCCTGGAAAGTGTCCCTGCCCATGGCAGTGGGATTGGAATGAGATTATCTTTAAGGTCCCTGCCAACCCAAGATATTCTATCATTCCATGATTCTGTAATAAGGACAAAGATGGTAAATCCAATGCATGACATTTAGAAGACCTGTGACTTGTTTCTGATGCGCCTTTACTTCAAGCCTGGGGAAAAACCTCCCAGAGATGCGTTTCACAAATGCATCTGTGATGTTCCACCAAACACTGAGCTCCATGCTGTCCATCAAAATCACAGTTATAAGGGCTTGCTGAGATGCCATGACTAGCTATGCTCCTGCAGTACATTTCATCCAGAATTCATACCCTAAAAATGTTGAACCCCCATCCAAAATTTGAGGCTGTGTTCAGTGTTTATTTAGGTCTCACTGTTTTGAACCTCTTGTTGAGAAATACAAACCTGAGAAACAAATGCTTGGTTAGTGTAAAGATTTAGAGCCAGAAAGTATAAAAGCCCTTTTGAGATTGTTGGTTATTTTTTTTCCATAAGGACAACAGATGGTAATGATAAAGTGGTCTTGAATTGCTATTTAAAAATACCCCAACATTTGTGGCCTAAGGTGTCATTTTTTCACCTTTCCTCTGCAAACTTTACCAAGATGCTTTTACCGGTCCGATTTCTGAAGATCCTTTGTAAGCCCAGGTGACCAGACTGTTCTTCTTGGACCTGGGATCCTCTGTCTCACCACTGTCTTGCAGGAGTTTGCTGGGGAAGGCCTGAGGACACTCGTGGTGGCCTATAAGAGCTTGGAGGAAGACTACTTCCAGGGTTGGATCAGGCGTCACCATGAAGCAAGCACTGCCTTGGAGGGACGGGAAGACAAACTGTCAGAGCTGTATGAGGAGATTGAAAAAGACCTAATGGTTGGTAATTCAGGGAATCTGGGCCAGGCTCTGAGGGAGGCAGCGAGGGTGGTGGTTTGTCAATAAACAGCTCAGAATGACTTCGGTAAACACTGCTCTGCAAACAGCTCTGCAAAGTGGGCTGTGTGACAGGAGCAGGTCAGAACACCATAGCCCTGGGTGTTCACTGGCACCTCCTTCAGGAGCCCACAACTGGGGTATCAGCCACCAGTTCAGGGGAATGGTTTTATTTTAACTCACGTGGGTGTCAGAGTAGCTTTCTCGTGATGAAGTGACATACCAGAGCCTGTAGGAGATGACGCGGACACAAATATTTCATAGCCATCCTTTGTATGTGTAAATGGCTGATCTATTTATTTTCCAGCCTTTGAAATGGCAGGCAGTGAATAATTTCCAGTGCCCACGAGAGTGCCTCCTTTGTTCTTCCAGCCCTGGGCAGGATGGGTAGATGATATCCATGAGCATGTTTATGTCAACTTGAAATTGAGCTAAACTGTGATCTTTGGGTCATTCTTCTCTCCCCAAGTGTTGTTACAGTTTTTAAATGCCCTGGAGGACTTGCCTGTGTTTTAGAGCCATGAATAATGAATGAAAAGCATGTGTGTGATCTGAAGAGAAGCAGTCTAGGTTTTGTACTTGTGGCAGTGCTTTCTCGAAACCCCGGAAATCCTGGCAGACACCTTTGCTCCTTCCATTAGCTGTATGCCAGAATGCCAGCAGTGCTCAGGGAAGAAGCAAGTGTGAGCTTGGGAAAGGCTGGCCTTTGGAAGTTCCATGGTCTCTCTAGCTGGATCAGAACTACTGTAAAACAGGGATTCTAGAGTTTTGAGGACCCTGTAGAGAAGTTCCTTCAGAGCTGTTACTTACATTGATAACTCTCATAGCAGATCTATGGTGGACATCTCAGGGTGCTGAAAGGGATCCCAGGCTTAAATTCCCAACCTCTGAATTGAGTCTCCAAGCAGCAGGAGGTTAGTGGTAGCAGTGAAACCTCCGTGTCTCTTTGACGACAGGTTAAAGCCACCAAATACCTTCAAACAGCAGAAAAAAGCCATAACTTCAAAATAATGAAGGTTTGTGTCCTGAGCAGTCTGTGGTGTAGCTGTGTGACAGTTTGGACTAGGGGTAGGCACAGGTCTGTTAAGGGCTGGAGAAGATGTTTAGCAGCCATGTGACATCTGCTGTACAGCACAGCTGGGATCAAGTTCCACACCAGAGGAGGTTTGGGGACACTCTTGGATCCAAAGTGTCTTTGTCCCTCTATTAAAGCTCTATCTGCTGTGAAGGGAACACATGGAGCAACACAGGCCTGTAGCTCTGCAAACATTCTTGCAAATAATTTCATGCAAATGCATAATCCATCGGAGCCTGGGGAGATTAGAGCCTAGAACATCTGCAGGATCAGGGCTGTACTCTCTACAGTAAATTTGCTGAGGAAGAATGACAATCAGTACAACCTTATTTCTGGGGATTTCATTTGTGTTAGCTTAAATAATTGGGTTTAATGCTTCCTCCTTTGATAGCAGTGGGAGGACTTAACCAGCTCCCTGCCATTTCTGTTAAGCTGCTAGGTGCCACAGCCATAGAGGACAAGCTACAAGATGGGGTCCCACAGACAATTGAGACTCTTGCCAAAGCCAACATCAAGATATGGGTTCTCACTGGAGATAAGCAAGGTAAAGGCACTACAACTTTGGCTGCTTCTCTTCTCCTCCACTGGTGGGGTGGTTCTGCTAGGACCTGTGTTCTCATTCTTTGAAAACTGCACAGAAGACAAACTTACACGGCTTTGCTTCATTGCCAGTTATGCAAAATTTCAGTTAACTGGAACTAGACCAGATGACTAGTTGGTGCCTGTCCTTAATTTCTGTCATGAGAATGGAAGCAGAGTGAAGGCAGCATCCTTTGCCTTCAGAGAGGTGACAGTAAGCATCCCATAGTCCCTGACATAAGCTGTGGAAAGGTGTCACCGTCATCCAGTTGATCATTCAGGTGATGAAGAAGCTGGAAAAAAACCTTGTCCTGCTTTCCAGAAACTTTAATGTTAAAGTGGATGTTGGGTGCATTTCAGCTTGTTTCTGGCTCTTATCATCCCAAATAGAAATGGAGAAAACATGGGCTTTTGGAGATGGAAAGAATAGCAAATAGTCTCCAGTGAATTCTTTTGGAGATACAGCATTTTCACTGAAACAATGTTGCTTCAGGGAGGCCAAAAGTATTTGCAAATAATTTCATCCAAGACATGAGCAGAGAATTTTTGAGAGAAATGAAATACTTAATTTTGTCATGTTCCAAATGCAATGGTTTTGCTATAAAATACCAAAATATATTTTCCAGAATTTTATGGGCAAAATGTAATATTCTTTTTCAGAGCTGTGGTTTGGTGCTTTTCTGGAAGCAGGGAGAGGGCAAGTTAAAAATCCTGAAAAAAAAATTTGAATCAGCATGAAATGCTTTTTTTTTTGTTGCTCCAAATATGTTGATCAAAGGGTATTTTAAGCTTTTTCATTTTGGTGGAGTTATTTTTTTCCTGTGGTCTTGTGAAGTCAAATTTGCTGCTATATCCATCAAAGTGGCTCTCCTGGTTCTTTTACTGTTGACTCTGAAAGGCTTCAGTCTCTTTTGGGTCAGAAAGAGAGCTTTTGTTATGTGAACAAAAAGGCCACAGAAATGGGTTAATCTGGGGCTGCTGAGATGGATTATCTTCCTGGTTTGCCTTTCCTAGAGACAGCAATGAATATTGGTTACTCCTGCAACTTGCTGAATGATGACATGGAAGAAGTTTTCATTGTTGAAGGTAGCACATCTGATGACGTACTGAATGAGCTGAGGTAAATGGCTGAAAAACAGTTTCAGTGCCATGCACTAGCACTATTTGTGTTTTGTGTCATTCCACCTTCTTTTTCCCTGTCAGCTTTCCTTGTTGCAGTTCATTCAGCTCTCCTTTAGATAAGGGAGAGCTGCCTCCCTGGAAGATCCAGAAGCTAAACACAATGTAGAAATCTCCTCTGAGAGTAAATGGTGAAGTTTCTTGATCCAAGAGCTCAAATTAAATAAAGGTTTATAACTCTAAAAGCAGAGTCAGATAGGGAATATCAGCTGAAATTGACCAACAAGTGGTCCTGAGCTACAAAGGCTTTGGCTCCAGGTCTGGGCTATGCTGTTGCTGTACTGCTCTTGCCATTTATTCATATTTCTGTCCTTTGTCTAGGAATTTCTTTTGTCTGGATACTTTTTTGGCAGTATCTGAGAACTTACCTTCCTTCCTCACCTCCTCTGTAGACACAGGTTCTTAGGTAAAGGTGGAAAATGGAAAGGTTCACAGTCTTTTTCTCTTGGAGTAGATGGCTGCCAGACAACATGCAGAGAAAACTGCATGTCTTTTGGGATACCATCCTTCATGGCACTCAGATGGTTTGTTTGACTTAAAATCAGCAGAAGTTTAGCAACACTTTGTTAGAGTTTCAGAGATGGGGATGATCTGTGCAGACAGCAGCAGCTAAACAATGCACAGTGTTGTAGGGATACAGCAAAAATTGGACTGAACTATCAAAGGGAAGCATTGATTTTTGTTTTCATAAAGTTCCTTTTACAAAACATAGGTATATATTTGCAAGGTTTTCGGATTTTCATTATTATCCTGGTTTCTTTTTTTTTTTAAGGAATGCAAGAAAAAAGATGAAACCAGACTCCTTTCTGGACAGTGATGAAATCAACATCCAGTTTGAAAAATCTTCGAAAAAGCAAATAATTATACCTGATGAGCAAGCAAATGGGGTGTACGGTCTGGTTATCACTGGCCACAGCCTGGTAAGGAAGGTTCAGAACCTTGCCAGGGATGAGTTCCCTGAAAAACTTACTGCAAGACATACTGAAAGTCTGAAAAATGTTTTAAAAATTGAACTCTAGAGGGCAAGGGGTTTTCCTCTCCTTTTTGAAGACTAGGTTCAGTGGTTATCTGAGGCATCAAAGGTGACAGACAATGTTTCAGAAGATTGTTCAGGAACAGAGAACAGTTGGCCTTGATCTTTGGGGAACAAGAGGGATAGAGCAGCTGGATCATATTTAATTTCTGGAAACATACTAGAAAAATAACAAGGTTTGTGTTTGCAGCAAGAAGATAACATGAGACGTGGGTTTCAATGCCAAGGACATATTCTACTAAATATAGCTGAAAACAGATATGCTTAATTTATAGGATATAGATATTATGACTTTACTAATTAATTTGTACTCTCTCCTGTGATCTTCCAAATAAACTGAAGCAATACACTCTAGATGAAATTGTGACAGATTAAAGACTTCTTGGGAAGTGAAGGCCTCACTGTTGGTCTAAAACAGCAGTTAGCTGTCATCTGCAGAGGGCTAAACCGGTTCTGTTTGGTGCTCAGTGTTTGCATGAACTGCTTAGAAAGAGAGCAGGTAACACCAGACTGGGAGAGAGTACAAAAACATCTGAGTCAGGCATGATCTGGAAAGCATGGGGGGAAACTGAGTCAGTTGGGATTTCTGAGCCTGGAGAACACTGATCAGTCTTGGTAATACTCTTCAAAATTATAACAGGTAAACAAAGTAACGGAATTAAACTAAGATAAGAGAGTTCTGGGTGAAATGTCTTCCTGGTGAGAACAGTGAAACTCTGCAATAAATTATCTATATTAGGAAATTTTTTAGAACCAGTTAAAGGAAAGAAAAAACAACTTAGATCAATTCAAACCTGTCTGCGAGGAATATGTAATTTATGTCAGGTTTATTTATCTGTTGTATTTTACTGTCCCAGATCTCAGTGAAAGCAAATAGACATATTTAGAAAGTTCTGGGAGGTGCCACCCCCCAGAAACAAAATGCTTCTGTTCCCTGTGGTTGCTACCTTCCTTAATGACAGCCCAGAAATTTTCACTCTCACCTCTACACCAGCCCAGGGAAAAAAAAAATATCTCATCTTTCTCTACTTTTGCCTCATGTGCCATGTGTATAGACCCCAAACACTGTCAGACAGTGCCTAGGTTGCCTTTGTCCCTCTTTTACACTCACTTCTCCTTGAACTCCAGGGCCATAGTCCTTGGATTCCCACTGCAAAGCAGACAAGGCGTCTGTCAAGTTTGGTCCATGTAAATTGCATGGACATCAGCTGGAAGCCCCTTGCCTGTTCCTAATCCATTGCTTCACCCTGCAGAGCAGCCCCTGAGCCTCTGGCAGTGATGTCAAAGCTTTCTTTATATTACTGGAAAAACACACACTGGCCTACACCCTGGCAAGGGGATATGTCCCACACAATCTGGGCTGTGTGGGAGCAGCCAGTCCACACAGCAGACGCAATGAGTTCCGCCAAGATTATGGCTTTCTCCTCATTGGGGACCACAAGGACAGTGCAGGCAAATCTAGATGTCATTTATTTATTTCTACAAGCTTGAACGATGGTGTGATACTGTCCCACACACAGCACCTGCTCAGTGCTCTATCCCTGCCTGTAGAGGGGTGTGAGGGCAGTGCTGGGCTATGCACACATCTGGGGTTGCCTGAAGAAAGCAGTGAACAGAAAATTGTCAGCATCCTTAATGGCATCATCACACCACTTTATTTGTATGCAGCTGCTCCATTAATATACAAAGTGGTATATTATACATACACAAAGTGGTAACATTTGGCTGGTGCTGTTCAGTGAGAATATTGAGGCAAAAGCCATCTCTGACTGCACTGACCAGCAGTACTCAGGCTGAACCACGAAAAGGTCTCCTGTGGATCAAGCCTGCTGCCATGACAGAGCAGAAAGGGGACACTGGTGACTCACAGCTCTCTGTTTCAAAAAGAAAGAATATGTGGCCTGAGGACTGTCTCCCTTACACAGACAAGGCAGTGGGCCCTGCTGTAATGGCTCTGAGCAGGAGTGAGCCTTGAAGATTCCTTCCGTACGTGTCTGCTAAAAAGAGACAACAAAGAACAGAGCCATAAAGCATTATCTGAAGGAAATTTGAAAAGCTCACACTGCTTCCTCCTCCTCATGAAGAGCTGGAGGGGTGACTAGACATCCAATTATCTCAGTGCTTCTCGAATAGAAATAACACAGCTGAATGATTTAAAAGGTCAGCACTCAGAATAAAGCAGCCTTCTCCTTAGTTTTGTGTTTTGCTGTGTCATGCCCACCTGGGCTTAACTTTTTACATTTTTTTTTTGTAATTAGGCACTTAACAAATTGAAATCTTTCCTATTTATCTCCCAGAGCTTAAATAGTAATCCAAGAGGGATGAGCGGAGACTCTCTCACATGGAGATACACAAGGCTGTCTCAGGCCCTGCAGCAGCTTCCTGCTTTTGGTGTTTGTCACTTCTGCCCTCTGTCAGGTTAAATCAGCCAGAGCAGGTGCTGTGCATGCCCAGCTGTTGTTCATACCCAGATGTGGTGCATACCCAGCTGTGGTGCATATCCAGATGTGGTGCCCCCAAAGTGCAGCCTTGTAGGAATAGGGTGCACAGTGTGATGTGCAGTGTGGATGCTCCCTGTGGCTGGGTGGATGGATTCACCCATGCTGGTGTAAGGGCCTGGCTCAGCTGTAGTGGGCACCTCACTGCACCCTCTGTGCCAGGCCCGGAGCTGCTGTGAGCCTGCCCTGAGTGCTCCCTTTCCTCCTTTCCTCTTTTCCTCCTTTCCAGGCTTATGCGCTGGAAGGGAACCTGGAGCTGGAGCTGGTGAGAACTGCCTGCATGTGCAAAGTGGTGATCTGCTGCCGGGTGACTCCCCTGCAGAAGGCCCAGGTGGTGGAGCTGGTGAAGAAGTACAAGAAGGCTGTGACCCTGGCGATCGGAGACGGTGCCAACGACGTCAGCATGATCAAAAGTGAGTGGTGGCTGACAGCCAGCGTGCTGTAGCAGACTGACTCAAAGAGGTGCTTGCTCTCTGAGGGAGGCTAGCAGCAGGAACACATATCTGAGGGCCTCCTGTACCACCCTCTTTGTAGAAACATGTGTCTGTGTCCCAGGTTTTGGCAGATCTCTATAGAGCACTCTCACTACAGGTTAGTTGTGTCTCCTGCCTTGTGGGTCACACTGGGCTCCTTCAGGAGCTAAGGTTGCACTAAGTGTCTCTTTTTTTGTTTCTCCCTTAGAGAAGATAAAATGGTTGGTCTTGATGATCTTACAGGTGTTTTCCAACCTAAATGGCTCTGTGATTCTATGAAAAGTTCACTTGGGCTGTGATGTGTCAATCAGTGGGTCTGCACGGCCACCATCGCAAGGACAATGTATATAACAAACAGTGTGGACCATAGAGGGCCTGACTCAAAGCAGAAATAAAATCTTTGTGCCCATAAATATTCTGCATAATATTATGTGGGGTGCTTTTTTCAGCATTTATTTGTGTCAGGACTGTTTGTTAATTATCTCCCTTGAGTTACATATGGTAGGCTTCCAGGCCTCTCCATCCTTGAGCATCATTTGATGCTGCGTTACCTCAGTGAATTTATGAAAAAAAATCCTAACTAGGTATAATTAAATTAAGATTATTCAGAAAGACCTATTGCTAATATTCCTTGTGTTAATTTGCAAGAATTGATTAACTGGAGCCTCTTAATTAAGAAAGAAAAGGCTAAGTAGAAAGCTTCAAGGGAGATAAGTCAGGCAGTCAGCAAAGAAAGGAGAAGAAAGTTAAAGTGTACATAATAATTAGAAACTAATCCATTCCCCCCACAAGAGGATTGAGACTATGGGGTTTTATCAATTCAGTTCAGTGGAAACATCTGAATCAAACCAGCCTTCAGCCACTAAGATTGTATTCATTAGTTAAAGCTGTATAATTAGCTGTCACATTAAGCTTATGTCCATGTTTAATAAACGCAAGTTACTATTAAAAAAAAAAAATATGTGGCTCTTCTATCTTATTATTTGATTGAACTAATAAAGCCCAGGAAACCTAAAAAGGCTACAGTCTGCCTTTTAGCACAGTGTTTGAGAAAATTTAAAATGGTTTGAAGATTTTGCCTGTCTGGGATGATATTTTAAGGCTCCTGGAAGGACATGCATGCATATTAAATAAAAGTCACATGTCAATATAAATTAAAGTTCCTGTTTCATAATAGCAGCCGTTATAAACAACAGTATTTGTGCTGCTGGAAAGCATTCAGAAAAAAACTGTAAACTGTCACTGAACCTATAATTTCATTGAAATAATAAAAGCCCACTTATGGGAAATGTATCATAGAGCCAAAATCATTAGTGCTGCTGAAAGAATTAGTGCACCAATTTCTTTTTTTTTTTTTGTTTTAAAAACTTTTCATTCTGACTTTCTATGAAGGCCGTGAGGGAATTAATATGGTATTTAATGCTGGATAATTCATTTTAAAAATGAATTTAAGAATATGGGGCAGTGAAAACTCTTGGTATAATGAAGTGACCGACGACCTTCTTGTTGCAGCTGCCCACATTGGGGTTGGCATCAGTGGCCAGGAGGGGATGCAGGCGGTCCTGTCCAGCGACTTCTCCTTCGCGCAGTTCCGCTACCTGCAGCGCCTGCTCCTGGTCCACGGGCGCTGGTCCTACATCCGCATGTGCAAGTTCCTCAAGTACTTCTTCTACAAGAATTTTGCCTTCACCTTGGTGCATTTCTGGTATGGCTTCTTCTCTGGCTTCTCAGCACAGGTAGGTCTGGCTTTGGTTTCATCAGGGACGTGGAGGTGGTCATAGGCAGCAGCTCTGCTGCGAAAACAGGCTGAGGGTGGAGGGCAGGTTCATCTGGGAGATGCGAAAGTTTCAGGGAGATCTTAGAGCACCTTTCAGTACCTAGAAGTGCTACAAGAGAGCTGTAGAGTAACTTCTTAGCAGGGCCTATTGCAATATGACAAAGGGTCGTGATTTTAGACTAAGCTTAGATTGATTAACAACGAAGTAGTTTTTTGCAATGAACTTTGTAAAACACTCACAGAAGTTGCCCAGAGAGGGGGTTGATGCCCCCCTCCTGGAAACATTCCAGATCAGGTTGGATGGGACTCTCAGCAACCCAACCTAGCTGAAGATGTCTGTGCTGATTGGAGGGAGGTTGATTTAGATGAATTTTACAGCACTCTTCCAAACAAAACCATTTTGTAAGTCTACATTTAGCATTTCCAAGTGAAGTGTCTGGAAACATTTCACAAGGAAATAAACAAAGCCATTCCTCCCACCTCACTAAACAAACTCAAGTCTGTATTCTTTAGCCACATAGGTATAAAGGAGATATTGCTGCCTCCATTGCTGCTGCTGGAGGACAGATGCCTGGAGACAGAATACGTATATTGTGTAATCATATAATCATTAAGATTGGAAAATACTTCCTAGATCATCGAGTCCAACCAAAAACCAAACACTATCATGTTCAACACTAAAGCATGTCCCCCAGTGCCACATCCACATGTTTTTTAAACACTCACCATCCTTTCAATGAAGATTTTTTCCCTAATATCCAGTATAAACTTTCTCCGGCATTTAGGTGCATTATGAAGCACATGCATCACTTGCAGGAATTTCAAAAGTATTCAAAGTGGTTGCAGCCATCAGCTGATGACACAGATTAGAGTTTCTTGGAAGACTCTATATGCTTGTGCTGTTAGCATATTTGGAGCAAGCAGTTTAACCTGCGATGCCTGTGGGCATCAGGAGCTTGCCATTGGAACACATCCAGAGTCAAAAACCTGGAGCTGGTTCATGGCAAACCAGCCTCCAACTAAACAGAGATGTGGGGAGTGCAGATATCAGGAGCTGGGGGTGCAGGGTGGTGCAAAGGGATCCTGCTCTGGCTACAGCCAGCAGTGGGTGCTCAGCTGCTGAGCTGGCATAATGTGATCCTTCCCCTCTTTAGGGATGCTGAGTTTGAGTCATCTCAACCCTTTTGTCTCAGCAACAACTCAAACCAAGGTGTTGCAGCAGGTAATTGCATATACTTTCAAAGAAATGGAAAGCACAACTTTTTGCTAACTTCACTTGCTTTGTTTTTGTTTTTGTTTTCCCAGACTGTCTATGATGAGTGGTTCATTACACTTTACAATTTGGTATACACCTCTCTCCCAGTGCTAGGAATGAGTCTCTTTGATCAGGTACTGTTTCTGTCATCACTTTGGGGATTTTATTCATAGGGGTTTTGTGTCCAGGTATTTTGAGTTGGTTCCATGAAGCAAAAGCACCTGACCTTTTGGCTACATACTGTGGTAACCTCTGAAATAATAATCTGACAGAGAGAACGTAAATCACAAAAAAAAGATGCACCAGAGAGAAGGTGTATTCCCTTCTAGTCATATAATTTGGGTTTTAGTAGTCCTGTGAGGAACAGGGAGTTGAGATAAATATGATTACCATGATTTGGCCTATAGGTTTCAGTGTGTGATGAGATTTTTGGGTTAGGCTCCTGCTTACAGCACCAGATGCCATTGCAACCCTCCCCTGGAGCAGTCATACCCTACTACCTGTGTTCCTGAAGCCTGGCAAGTGACTTCCTAATGACCAGACAAAACAACTAATTAACTGGATTTCTGAAAGTTTTTTTTTTTTTTCTTTTGCAAGTTCAGCCTTTCTAGTGAGTTCTTTCTGTGGTAATTTCACAGAAATTTCAACCTCACTATTACTGTGTGACTAGACAAAGGAGCAATAAAGCTGCTCCTGGATGCATTTTACAAGTTAAATGAAGAGGTATTGGTTACTTTCCAGTGGTTCAGTGCTCCACTCTGGACACTTAAGGGATCCAAGTGAGACAGCCTTGCCTGTGTGGGGAGGTATTTTCTAACCCTTAGCTTCCAGACAATTCTCTGTAGAACAGACCATGTAGTCTGCTTTAGATTAGGTGTATATTCTTTCTTTTTTTATCAGCTGTCAATTTTTTTTTAGCACAAGAAAGGTAAAATACTTTATGGAAAATATGCCCAGGTGACCTTGGGATGTGCCATGCCAGTAAGCACAACTGAGTGGATTGTGTGCTAGGCCTTTTCTCATGGAAATGCATGTCACAGGGACATGGCAGCCCTAACTGGCTCTGTGTCTTTGGCTGGGTGGCTGCCAGCAAATCTGACTGTCTCCTCTCTGCTTTCAGGATGTGGATGATCGCTGGAGCATGCTGTTCCCTCAGCTGTATGTGCCTGGCCAGCAAAACCTCTACTTTAACAAGGTGGTGTTTGTCAAGTGCATGTTGCAAGGGATCTACAGCTCCCTCATCCTCTTCTTCATCCCCTATGGGGCCATGTACAATACAATGAGGAGTGATGGGAAGGCCATTGCTGACTACCAGTCCTTTGCTCTGATGGCCCAGACCTGCTTACTGATCGTGGTGTCTGTACAGGTAAGGCATCCCAGGTAATACCTTTAGGAATTAGTTGTTTCATGATAGCAGCATCTGGAGGGCCATTGACAGCATTGCATTTGCTACTGCATTGTGCAATCTTGCAAAAAAAGTCTCTTGACACCAGATTAGTCTCCTCAGTTCAACAGAACAGGAGATCTGTATGCTATAAAAGATCAGGGTGACAGGAAAGAAGAGTCTTTGCCTTGGGAAGATTGCAGTCATAACAGACAAATTAGTTAAGGCAGGGAATAGAGAAGGACATGTTCTAGTTTTATGGGAAGGGTTTGAAGCACAGGGCTGTCTGTCTGCCATCAGGCAGTTATTTATAGGTTCTCCATTATGGAGATGTCTCTGCAGCCTGGCCCAGTGCATGATGTATGTGTGACGCAGCCTGAACTTGCTGGAAGAAATAGCTAAGACTTGGTGGTAGGAAAGTCAGATGGTACCATCAGGATGAGAGAGATTTCTGAAAAGAAAACCAATCAATCACACTTTCCTGGATAATAGTTCCTGCTGTCTGAAGTCTTTGCAGACTTGTTCTCCTAACTTATAGTGTAAGGAGTGGGGAAATGAAGCCTGACTTGTTTGAACTTACTGTGTTCAGCTCCGGGGCCCTCAGCATAAGAAGGAGGGGGCCTGTTGGAGCAAGTCCAGAGGAGGGCCATGAAGCTGATCAGAGGGCTGGAGCACCTCTGCTAAGGAGGCTGAGGACACTGGGATTGCTCAGTCTGGAGAAGAGGAAGCTCCAGGGAGACCTCATTGCAGCCTTGCAGTACTTACCAAGGGCCACAAGAAAGCTGGGTAGGGACTTTTCACACAGGCATGGAGTAATAGAAGAAGAGTTACTGGCTTTGAGATGAGAGTGGGTTTAGGTTAGATACTAGGAACAAATTCTTCCGTGTGAGGGGGTTGAGGCACAGGCACAAGTTGCCCTGAGAAGCTGTGGATGCCCCATCCCTGGAAGTGTTCAAGGTCAGGATGAATGGGGCTCTGGTCTAGTGGAAGGTGTCTCTGCCTAAGGCAGTGGGATTGGAACAGGATGATCTTTAAAGTCCCTTAATATCCTCTCTCTGGGATTGGCCACTAGTGAATGCTTGAGAAGAGGGAACAACAGGATAAATGTAGTAATCTTGCCTTCAATGGTTTCCCAGAATCTTATGATTTGTGACCTGTTATTTCTTGAGGCTTGAATAAATAGCATGCTCAGGGGGAGATGTACAAAGCAGAGGACAAGCTGTGTTCCCCACAGATCTGCTAAATCAGGAAGGCACTGACAATAGCTGCATTGCTCTCTTCTTTCAGATTGGCTTGGACACCTCTTACTGGACAGTTGTCAACCAGTTCTTCATCTGGGGCAGCCTTTCTGTTTATTTTGCTATCACCTTCACCATGTACAGTGACGGCATGTACCTGATCTTCACAGCCTCCTTTCCCTTCATTGGTAAGCCTGGGGACAAATCTGGATTGCACTCAGAATGGATATACTGCAGGGCTTAAAGTTTCCAAGCATTTCTATGTATATTTCAGGATATATTGGTTGCCTTTTCTGCAAGAAATGCCAGGATATTTCTGAGGGTTGCTGGGATTTATTTTGAATCCCATCCATCCAGGTGAATGTGTGCCATGTTCCCTTCCTTATGTAAGATTCCCATGCAGTCATAAGAATTGTCTTTTAAATAAACATAATGAGCTGGATGGAATGCTTTCTGCTGCTCTTCTATGTCTGGATTCCAGATATCCAATTTTTACAGCTATATAGGAGCGTCTTATTTGTAGCTGTGTGATCTTTTTAAATAAGTTAACATTTTGGCATAGGAACACATAGAAGTACAACATCCAGTCAGACATGAGAAAAATGCCATGTGATTATGGTGAGCCTTCTGCCAGGATAAATGGCAAAATCCCCAACAACAAAACATACCAGTGGTGACCAGGTCTTTGTAGTTATTTTACACAACAGATTTCTGAACACGTGCAAACAATGAAGGATAAAAGATGAGTCCATCACCTGAGACTCTGACCAGGATGAACATGTACTTATATGTAAGCAAAGTAATTAAAAGTAATCCAGATGTTTTTAATAGCTCTGTGCATCCATAGCCAATATAGATAAAACATTGTTACGAGTCTCTACTTATGAAATCCCAACACTTTTTATTTCAAGTCTCAGATCTTTGTATTAATCAACGCCTTCATTTTTTACTGACTTTTTCAGTAAAAACTTCTTTTGTCTATCTTCACTGCAACAGCAAAGGCCTTAGAAATATCTGAGATGCAGGTTAGTTGTTGCAACATATCTTTCAAGCAGATGATCACATCCACTTTGAGATGGCTTTAAGAATCAAAAATGCTGAGTGAGAGAAATCAGAATGTCTGTTCAGTTTCCCAGGCCAGGTGGACAGTTGGACTGGATTATCTTGAAGGTCTCTTCCCACCTTGAGGATTCTATGATGGTTATAACTCACTTGCCAGGGGTATCTCATCTGCTGCTCTGTTGTTACTACATTGGTCAAAGAAGCCACAGTGCTGAGGGCCTCTTAATAAGGTCCCAGTTTGAAACCATTTTTTAAGGAAAGTGTTTCTAGTCTGGACTAAGACAACTTGTTTACTTACATTTCAGTGAAGTTGTATTACAGCAGAATTTGGCCAACTGGAAAGAAAATATTCAGCAAATACACTGCCAACACCAGCATCATTAAGTCCTGTAATGAGGGTTTTGCAGACTGTTTGGTCTATTCTACATTCCCACAGTTTTGTAAAAGCCAGAAATGAGCACTTTGGTTTCAAAGGAGGTGTCAGTGACATGCCACCACGTGGCAGTGATGCTGCCAATACCCCATTAGGCTACACTGTCTGTGCAGTTCCCCAGAGCAACACATGCTCCTCTCACAAAGGGCAGTGATTCCCATTGCCTGCTGGGCAGAGCCAGTATTTAATATCCTTTAGGAAATGGTGCAGGGAAGCAAGAAAGCATTATTCTTCCTTTTGCGCTGGAGTCCTGGGCTGCTGCTTAAGGTCTCCTGAATGTTTATATCAATCCTTTGCTGTGATTTGACTCTTCACAGAGAGAAAAGACTCACTCTGACACCATTGTCCACCTGGGTTGTTGCTGCAGTCATGTCTGGACATTGCATTTCTCTTTGCTCATCTCAGACAGTGACAGTGGCTTTGCAGTTCTCTCTACAGCCAGGTGATTTCAATGTTGGAGATGATGTCCGCCTTGTATTTTGGTCTATTTGCCAGGTGCTCTGAAATCACAGAGAGCAACAGGGAATAATGGTGGGAGCTGCTGCTTTTGCAGTTTTAATCGTGTGTGTGTTTGTTTGTTTTCCAGGTACGGCTCGTAGCACACTCAGCCAACCCAACGTGTGGCTGGCCATCTTCCTCAGCATCGCCCTCTGCGTGCTGCCCGTGGTTGGCTTCCGATTCCTGAAGGCTCAGTTAAAGCCTACTCCCAGTGACAAAGTAAGGAGATACCTCATTAAACCAGAAATCCTGCTTGCCACGTCCTAGGCTCACCGTGGAGCCACATTTCATGGGCTTGGCATCACCTGGGCTGTGTGTCTGTATTGGTACAACTGCTGCCATCTGTCTGTCCCTCACTCCCCAAAGAACAAGGATTGAATTTTGGGTTTGGCACGGTTCAAACCATCTGCAGCTGGGACCAAGGCTGAGATTATTTAGATGTGGATTAGATTGCTCTGAGGCAGGAAAGCTGCACTATTTTTAGATGCAGGGTTTAAGCGCTGTGGCTCAGTGGCAAAGGAGTGGCATGTTCCTCCTGCCCTGATTCTGTGCAGTTTTTAGCCTGGCAGACCACAGGCTTTCACCCTCCACCAGGGGATATATGTTTGCTGGGGATTTTTTTTACTTATTTCAGAATTTACTTTTTGTAGCCAATGGCTGTATGCCCCCTCTGGAACCAGCTTCCCTCCCATCCCTGGGAATATGAAGGTGAGGGCACCAGGGCAGGGAGAGGCAGGGAGTGATGGAGTGGACAGGGAGTGCACTGCTCACTGCAGCCAAGGGACCCCTCAAGAGCATCAGGGCATTCAGAGCTCCCCGGGCTCGCTCCCAAGCAGGAGCATTTGCTGAATGCTGCTGCCACCTCGTGCTTCCTTCCTCTCCCTGCGCCGAGCTGCTGCGAATCGGGGTCAGAGCACAGCCCCAGGGCAAGGCTCCGCAGCTGACGCCCTCCCTGGTCATCCCCGGGATGGCTGTAGGAGAACATGTCACGGGAATTCTCAGCCCTCACAGAGAGGGTAGGCGGGTGTTAGGGACCTGCTGGGTAGGGAGGTCCTTGGGACACAGCTGGAGGCAGTTGGGGGGGTGTAAAAATGGGCAGAGTTTACCTCAGCTGAGCAGAATTCAACCACAGCTGTCGCACAGAATCCCAGCCTCACTGCTGAGGTTGAGCATCCCTCTCTCTCTAGCACAAAATTACCTCTCTGCCTCCTCTTGGAAGTGAATGGTCACAGGATGGGAGTGGGTTTCCAGCTCTCCAGCTCCACAGAGTCCCCCAGATGGTAGCAGACAGGCCTGATGTTTAGAGAGGCCAAGCACCTGCCGCTGCCATTGTGCCAAGCAAGAAGCACAGGAGTCTGGCAGCTGGGGGTTCTGCTGAGCCACAGGCTCTCAAGAGCAGCATTAGACAGCCCCATTCTGAAAAGGTTCTTGACAGCAGATTAACTCAGTGGCCACCTGGGAGCAGAAAGCCCACTATCTGCAAATAAAGTGCAGTATTTATTTCCCATCTGCCAAGGAATACAGGAATCTCTCAATTATCCCTATAAGCATTCAAAGCCAAGTTGTATGAGATGTTGATACACCTGATATAGTGGCAGCGGGGTTGGAATGAGATGATCCTCAAGGTCCCTTCCAACCCAAGCCACTCTATGATTTCATAGTTCTATAACATTCATCATTGTAATCATAAAAGGCTTTTATGTATCAGAAACTCCCTTTACTATCCTGTTTTCTATATTAAATATGCCAGTCCTTGAATATTTCTTTATTAGTTTTGTGGAATTTTGACTTTTTGAGATGACTTTCACATTGTGGGTGATTTGAGTGAAAGTCCTACAGCGATACCCCAACCATGGCATATCAGAGATGTGGGGAATTCATGGAAATAAAATTCCCTCTCATGATTTACAGATGATGCTCCCATTAACACCTTTTAGAATGGAATGGAATGGAATGGAATGGAATGGAATGGAATGGAATGGAATGGAATGGAATAGAATAGAATAGAATAGAATAGAATAGAATAGAATAGAATAGAATAGAATAGAATAGAATATTCCTCATTTTTCCTCTGGATTCCTGCTTTTGTTTCCCTTTCTCTGCTCCTCTTCCCTCTGCTTGTTAATGATGCATTTAATGATGCTTGTTAATAATGACTCCGCTTTTCCCGCCTTCTCTTGCGGTTCCCAGGTGCTGCTGAAGATCAAGGAAGCCAAGAAGAGGCCCCCTCCGCCCTCTCCCAAGCGGCGCCTGCGCCGCACCAGCACGCGCCGCTCCGGCTACGCCTTCTCCCACCAGCACGGTTTCGGAGCCCTCATCATGTCCGGGAGGAACATGAGGCCAAAGTCACCTTTTGCCACAACGGGAACATTTTCACCCAACAGTGACAAATATAAACACAAAGGATTGTAACGGAGGAGGAAGAAAAAAGGAGAGAAGAAAAAAGACACACCCCACTTCACCCCCTTTTCCCCCTTAAAGATTAACAAAGCAAACCAAAGTAAAGGGCTGTCAGGAGAGGGGGCTGTGCTGCCTGCAAGGCACCAAGACGCTGGCTACCCAGAACTCTGCCCTCTGGGCTGCCAAATCGAGGACTTGGGGCTTTCCTTTCACCCACGTGCACTCTCTGATTCTAGTTTCTTCTCCAGAGACGTGTGCTGCTGCTGGGGAAGGCGAGCAGGGTGACCTGCAGCGTGGAGTTGCGTGGTATCCCAGAGGGCCTCCCTGGCACAAGAGAGAGCGTGCCGTGGGAGGCATCTCTGCTCCCTGAGATTGTTCATAATGATAATATTTTTTTTTCCCTCTAACTATATACCTCAGAGCAAAGAGAATTTCAGCCTGAGGAAAAGGTTGAATTGGCAATGTCTTTCTCAGTCATGTGCCTTCTATTTTTCTTCATGAATCCACTCTGGGCCGTATTACTGGGGTGACAGTATTGACCCCAGGTGTGCCTTAGGTCCAGCCACACAACCCACAAATCCATAGCCTTTGTAACATGTGTGATTTTGTAGCCTTTTGACTGTGATCCACTTTCTCAAGAGATGGCCAGTACCCAAACACCACCCTCTTCCCACATCTGCCATCAGGAAATGCTGCAAGCTCAGAGAAACCCTTAGTAGGTCAAGGGACCAGGAGCTGACAGTCATCAGCCTGCCCTGATTTATCTGGGTTGCAAATCTGCTCTTGTAAAGGATTATTGTCCTCAGAACCCTCTCAAGTTTTGTAATTGGGCACCAGCCATTTCATTTAGACTTAAAATAAAAGAGCAGAAGGCACTCAGGCTTCCTTATGGATCAAATAATGAAATCTGGCCCCTGAGAAGCCCATGCCGTGATTAGGGCTCACCTGAGCTACCAGCACGAGGCATCTGCCCCCCCTTAACAGAATGAGGTGTGTGCACATCTGGCTTGATGGTGATCACACCAGAATTACTGAAGCCAGAAAAGCTATTTCATGGCCAGCAGCTGAAATAACCTTTGCTCCACTGGTGCTGGGGTTCAGTGTGAGGGATGAAGCATGGCCTGGTGGCTCCCTCACCCTCCCTGATGAGCAGAGTGGCCACAATTCAGAGGAACTCAGTGAGGCCTCAGGAGTCTCTGCAGTGTTTCATGGCTGCAGTGTTTCTCTGTGCTGGCTCAAATTTTAGTTGGGAACAGGTTATCTATCAAACATGGGTAGCAGAGAGCTGAAAATCCAACCAGTCTGACTGCCAGCAGAGGGACCTAAAATGCACAGACGCAGCTAAAGACGTGGTGATCCTGAGGGACTGGGATTTGCTCGCTGTTTTGTCACAGCAACTCCATAATCAGCAGGGTTACTGGGTGGAAGGCCAGCGTGGCAGCATGAGAGTATGTGCTGCCAACACTGCTGAGCTGTCTAAATGCAGCTTTTTTTGTGCAGAGGACTAGGCCTCTGGCTGTTGTTACGGGGGTGGTTTTTTGTTTTTGTTTTTTTGTTGAGGTTGGGTTTTTTTTTCAGCTCCATTATACAAATTTAGACTCCTTTCATAATTTGAATTGGATTTTTTTTGTGCAGTAATCGGTTGATATTCATGAGACTCTGCCCTGAGTCTCTGTGCTGTCAGGAAGCAGTGTATGATGGCAAGAGGCCAGCCATGTCCCCGTGTCATGGAACACCCTGCTGCCTGTGGTCCCAGTTTCAGCAATTACTGTGTGAGATTGTTTGAGCTCTAATAGAAGGTTTCATCTCCCTGTGTTTTAATTTAGTGCAGGAAAGAAAAAAACAAAAACCACAACCATACTAGTCCGTTGCACCTGCTGCTTGGGGAGGCTTGTTGCAAACTGTGGTATTAAATTTCAGCATGGCCAGTGCAAAACTGGAGCTGGGACTGGGTCCAGACTTTGGTGTCTAGGAGCTGCTTGCTAGGGAAGGAGTAAATTATCTGGTGATCTCCCCTGGAAGGAGACACCTGAGTAAAGTGAGAGCCTGCACTCTGGCTGAGGAAACCACTGTGGTAATTCATGCTTGTCACCTCCCCCTGATTTACCATTCACTTCGCAGAGACAATCATGGCTTTCTGACCAGGATTATGCTTTTCACAGTCAGCCTCCCTGGGGTTAGGGGGAAAAGGAGAATTTGTGCAGATAAGCAGACATAGCCATGATACCCAGACTGGTCTGTGGATTGAAAGTCGTATCAAAGCTGTTCCTGGCATCTGATGCAGCAGAATATATTGCAGAGCAGCAGAGGCAGACCTTGTGCTGACAGAGCAAGGAAAATCTGACACTGTGCCTCTCTTCTCATACAGTTTACGTGCAAAGTACTCACCTTCTGGCTAAAAGGGGATTTGAAAATGTTGGCTACAACATGTAGGGGATAATAAAGCTGTTGGTGAGCTTGCACCAGATACAATTCTTTCGGTGGTTTAACACAATCAGCATCTGAAACACATCAGCTGGCAGTGATGTCTGTCCTACATCACTCCTGATTTTGTAAAATAATTGTTTTTTTTTTTTTTTAATAAAAAGAGAATATTGGGATGATAGATTCCGTGGCACACTGTTAATTGATGTAACAAGTTTATACGCAGAAGTGCACGGGGGGGGGGACGGTCTGTAGGACAATGGATCTGAGACGGCAACCCTTTTCATCCGGTATCCTGACGCGGTAAGCACACAAATTCCCAAAATTTTCCATCCTGGCTAGGATGTTTTAAGAGGAAACTTAGAGGAAACGTCAGACATCCTTAGGCGGAGGACCCGTTGTGGGCGGGCGGCGCGGAGAGCCCGCCCCGCGGAGCGGCTGTAAACAGCGGAGCGATGCGGGCGCTCGGTAAGGGACGGCGGCGGGGATTGTGCGGGAATGTGCGGGAACTGTGCGGGAATTGCGCGGGCAGGAGCGGGGCGGCTGCTTCTCGTGTGCGCGGTGCTCTGCTGGGCTCCCCGGGGGAGGTCAGACCGCGTGTCATCGTCTGTGCCGTGTCTGAAAATTATAATTTGGTCTTCTATGAGGCTCTGGTTTTTAACAGACATGTCAAAAATTAATCCCTGAAATAGATTTTGGAGTTTGTTTTCACCCTCTCCCTTTTTTCGTCCTCATTATTCCATAATATAAATATTCACAGTTTGAACATTGTTTTGCTGTTGTGCCTGTACTTGCTGCCCTGATGGGCTGCAGTTTGGGGGTCGAGAACGATAGTGGTAATGATAATACTGATAATGCTCTGATGGTGTTGAGGCACTAGAACAGGAGGCCCAGAGAAGCTGTAGGTGCCCTATCCTTGGGAGTGCTCAAGGTCAGGTTGGATGGGGCTCTGAACAACCTGGTCTGGTGCAGGGTGTCCCTGCCCATGGCAGGGGGATGGAACAAGGTGGTCTTTAAGATCCCTTCCAATGCAAACCATTCTGTGATTCTTGATAACCAGTGATGATGTGTTTCCTTGTCTTAACGCTGCAGCAGAGCAGAGCTTGGAGCAGCTCTCTCTCCTGAACCCACAGGGTGACAGTGAGCAATCTCTGTCCCTGATGCTGTGAGGCAGCAGGTGTGTTTGGGCAGAGGCACATCAAGGGTGTTCTCCATTGCTAACTGCAACACCTGCATTCCAGGCTGCCTGGTAGCTCTCACTCTGCCCGTGTGCATCCACACAACTCTCTCCCACTGACCTGTACCCTGGAAATCCTTACTCGTGAGCAGCTCTTAGGAAATGGGAGGGCAGAGGAGCAGTACGTGCTTGCCCTGGGCTCTCCAGTTGGATACTCAGCAAAGTCTGTTGCATGAATGGAGACATCTCAGTAATGACCCACGCTAATTACCAGCTGGAACAAAACCAGGAGCACAAAGGCCCTCTTGGATAACTGTGGGCACATGCACTGTATCTCTAACCCCATGAGACCTCTGATAAAATTCTTCCTAAATCCAGGTATTTCAGTTGGAAAGCTTCCTGTCCTAAGGGTTGATTTTCATCTCTCTCTAATTTTCAACCTAAATGTGTTCACTGCATTTATTCTCTTGTTGTTATGCCAGCTTTACACTTTTGCTTCAGCACTTTTGTTTGTCTCCTGTGGTATATTTAGACAGCAATCCTATCCGCTCTCTGCCTACATTTGCCTAGGCTAAACAAGCCAGGCTCTTAAGTTTCTTCTTGTTTGATAGGTTTTTTGTTTCCCTCAGGCCCTTTCTGCACCTGTTCATTTGAGTTTATAATTTTTAAATGTGGGTGACCAGAATTTTTTTTGCATGATGCTTCTTTTATCAGTGCCTATACAATAGCTCTGGTATTTCACTGCCTCGCCTAGGACTGTGTTTGCTTTTCTTACAGCCTCATCATCTCTGTGTTCTTCAACACTGTTTTAGTGGTTATTTTTCCTAATTTTCTTATGAACATGCACAATTGTTAGCTAAATTAGGTTAGCTACATAGATACCTCTCCTCTCATGCCTGACAACACGGGGAGGAGCTGAAGTCATCACAGAATAAGTCTGCGCATGCTGATGCTTTAAACTGGTGCCTTGTCCTCAGGGCCAAGCTTTTTCCATGAGGGCTGGCAAGGACATTCTGCTACATCTGCTGATGTGTTGGCTGATGTAAATATGCTGGAGTGAGGGAGCTGCCATTTCTCCCAGCAATAAACATGGGGCTGAGTTCCCAGCCACAGCCCCCAGACAGCCCCGTCCCTGTCCCTGTCCCTGTGATAAAGGTGTGTTGCTGCAGGGCTGGATGCGATGAAGGCTCACAAGAAGGGTGCAGAGCCCTGCAGCCTGGGCTTGACCTCTGAGTGCTTTTGGCTGTATCTGCAGCACAGCAACTCTTCAGTTTTTCCAGAGCTAGTCTTCTGCTGCCCTGCTTCTTTCACTGCATTTAGAGGTACAGAGTGTTTTTTCTCTTCCTGGCGCTGTGGGGAAG
Organism: Melospiza melodia melodia; assembly: GCF_035770615.1. NCBI lineage: Eukaryota > Metazoa > Chordata > Aves > Passeriformes > Passerellidae > Melospiza > Melospiza melodia. Next base: position 9,359,715 of record NC_086226.1, read on the forward strand.
CCACCTCTCTCCCATCACCCCCAGACTGAAGGAAAGAGGTTTCCATAGCCCTGTCTCTTTCCCCAGCCTGCCTCTCCTCTCCAGCTGGGTGGAGCTGACTGTACGGAGCTGTCAGCTCCTGCTTTTCCACCCAACGCTGAGCCCTCTGCTAGACTTTCCAGCTATAAATGGATCTCGACTTTTCCAACCCCCACTCCCAACACGAGGAGATGTTGTGGGATATCGGAGCTGGGCCAGGCTTCCTCTGAATTAGGAAAACATATGACCCAACTGCTGGCTTTTCGTATGTTCTCTGTGAGCATCGTGCTGGCTGTGGGGGAGCTGTGTGTGTCCTGGCGAGGGCTGTGCTGCTGAGTTCCTCGTGTGCACTGCGGGAGCAGCTGGTCTCAGGCCTGATGCCAGGCCTGCAGGTGCCATCACCAGCCCCACAGGTCACCCCACAAACACAGCATCGTGTGATCTGAGCAGTGGCTCTCCAGGGAATGCCAGTGTTTTTGTTACTGGCTGCATCCTGCCTCCACATCCAAATCAGGCACTTCATAGAGGAGGCCTGGCTTTTGCACATAATGAGCAGTCCTGTTTGCTTCCCTTGATTTTGGGATTTATGGCAGGGATCCTGAGATCTCTTTAGCTTTACTGCATTCTGGCTCCTTGGAGAGGCAGGGAGCATCAATATTTCCTCGTTCACCAGGGAGCTGGGGCCTGAAGTATGCACACCAAGGTGACTCAGGGAGTCAGTAGCTGCCCTGGATTTTAAACTGAAGGCTTTTGTGTCATCAGGTGCTAGCCTCCATCAGCCCTGCGGGCATCCAGGCCGTTCATTCCATGAAGAGAACAGGTCTGTATTTAGAAAACTAATTTGTACTCTCATGTTGAAAAATTGCAGTCTGAGAGTCTCCTGGTTAGTGTGCTTTGTGGAAGCTGCTGGGCAGGGTTCCAGTCTGGTGACCTTTTGCTGGCAGCAGTGGGTTTGCATCGTTTTGTCTTAGACAGCAACACCTAGAGCAGCTGCTTCAGAGGCTTCCTCACCTCCTAGCAGTCATCCCTCAAAAACCTTCCGGCTGTGGATAAGGGATCATGGAATATTCAGAAGGTGCAAGCCTGATTTATGGCTGTGCAGTAGTCTCTCTGCAGTTCTGCTTCTGTTTCAGTTTTTGCTGTGGCAGCAGATGCTGTCTGACACATTTTCCTGCACAGGCTGCCTGGTATCCTGCATTTTCCTAACTCTGTGGCTTCGTTGTATTGCCTTTTAGATGGGTCAGTGCATCTGTTGACAGGGCAGTGTTCAATGGACAATGTCCAGGAATAATTCTTCTTTTTTTTTTTTTTTATGTGAGCAGGAGAATGTGATGGTCCAAACCATGATATTGCATAGGGCTTATGGTTTATTAAAACCTAATTTCTATCTCCCTTCTGGGAGTGTGAGCAGCATTTTGTACAAAACAGATGAGGGATAGATGAAGTGCTCCTTCACCCTTTTCCACTTCATTCCTGGGCTTTGAGCTCTGGGAAGATATGAAATGAAATTATGTAGTTGTAGATGCTCTTTCCTGTGGTAACCTCTGCTGCAGCTAGGCCAGGTGTCAGAACCTGCTGGTTTGCCAGCTCAACTTGGAGTGCTTCAGGTTAAACTTGGTGGTGGGGAGTTTTTCTGCTTGTAGTGTCCCTCCCAGATGTACAGGGAGGCTGGCTACCCCCAGTTCTTTATTTCCTTATGTAATCTGCCTTCCACTGAATACTTTGTTCCCAGCTCTTCACCAAAGCCCTGGACTCATTGCAGGGTGTTTAATGAGCTTCACTGGCTCTAGGTCTCTGTTCTTCTGATTCTGGAGCATGAAGCCTCATTGAGGTTTTGCTGCTGGTACCTGCTGCTCACCTGAAGCCCACAGTTCCTCCATCTCCTCATTCTTGTGTTTGCCTGGACTGGAAATTATGGTTTCCACAGTTCACATCTCCTGTGCCTGGGGTGAGTGTTTGGTGAGCATATTTATTTCTGGTTACTTAAGCATTGATGTGGACTCTGCACTTCCACCTGAGTCCTCAGTGGAGCCTCAGTGGATGAGCATGTGTCTCAGCCACCCAACACTGCAGGCTCTTTCAGGGGTCCTTGGCAGAATGGTGAGGGGGCTGAATCATATTTTCAATTAAAGCTTTATTTTCTTAACTGGTTCCTGGTAGCCAGGAAATGTAGCATGGTTTGGGTTGGAAGGGACCAGAAAGGTTATGTAGCATTCCTGGTCACTGTGCTTGGAGCACTCCTTGTCAAATGCTGTGCTTTGCAGGGCATCACAGCTCTGCTACCTGCAGTGCCTGGTCCCAGGGGCGCCTGTGCAACACATCCAGCTGTGGTTTGGAAAACACGGTGAAGACTGTAATTTTCTAGTGATTCTGAATTGGTCTGGGTGGTTGGTTTGAAAACTTCTTGAGGAATTACAGGAGCATCATGCAGAACTATTAGCTTGGTAAAACAGCAAATGGGAGGTCGTGCTGATAAATGCCACATGTAATGGTGATCTGGAAACAGTTTCTCACTGCCCACAGCAAGCTCTTTGGAGTCCCTATGGATTGTTATCTGAGCACATCAGCTAAATGTTCAGCTGTAGCCAAAAAACACTGAAAACAAAATTTGTTGGTATATATTCTTGTATACTAGATACATGTTGTGCCTGCATCTGCCTATCACATACCAGCTGGTCACCCTCTTTCAGAAAGAGTAATGTAGACCTGGAAATGATAGAGAAAAGTGTAATGGGGGTGATTAAGGGACTGGGATAGCTTCTGTAGGAAGAGAGATGAAACAAGAAAAAGTAGATGATACTGGGAAAGAGCAAACATCTGTAATAGAGGATTCAGCAGGGAGAAGTTGAGTAAAGACTGACCTTAATAAACTTTGCTATTTCTCACAGCACAGAGGAAGTGCATCCAGCAAAATAATTTATTAGACAGGAGGCTGAGGAAGTCCTTTTTCAACACAGTTGATTTGTAAAACATGTTGCTACGAGATGGCATGAAGACTGAAAATACACACAGATTCCAAAAGGAACCAGACACCTCAATGGCAGAGATGTGTTTCAGTGTCTCTGAAACATGATGGTCAGTGTGTGACCTCCAGCTGTAGGAGCTCCCGATTGTTGCAGGCTGGAAGAATGTGTCCTTAGGGGAGAGATCACTCTGATTGCACTCAGTGAAATCACTCTGTGAATTTTATGTGCCAGTGCCACATTGTCAGGGATACAGCACTAGACCAGAAGGATTTGTGGTGCAACCCTCTCAGGTGGTTCTGGTTACCAGAGTGTGCTGGAACAGTGGGGTGAAGATGAACTGATTTGGTTTTGACCACTTTTGCTCTCACGAGGCTCCTGTGGGAGTCACGCACAGCTCACCACAGATTTTCTTATCACTTTTATTAGCAAATCTGGATGGACTTCCAGGAGAAGGGGACTGATGCAGGCACAGCCCATCGGCTGGCTCGGTGTGCCAGGCACTGCTGTGCTTGTTGCAGGGTGTGCCAGCCCAGTGAGCCCTGCCCTGCCAGGCAGGTGGCATGCTTGGCATTAGCTGTCCAGTCCTATCTTTTTTCCCTCTTGGCTTATGATTAAGATATGGTTTGTGCCCTGGTGGAGCAAAGTCTGGATTCTTAGAGCCTCTTATTCGCATAACTGTGGGTGGTGTTGTTATCCATCCAAATGTCTTGTCCTACGGAAAGGGGAAAGAACAGACTGTTGCAAATTCTATTGTGAATTCCTTTATCCTTTCCAAGTCTTCTGTTGCAATTTCCTTCACAGTCTAAATAGCAGAATGTCTCCAGTCTCTCTCCACAGAGATCTGTGAAAGTTTGGAACTATAAAGCCTTGAAAAGCCTTGAAAAGCCTTTATAGTGGGTTTATTTTGCATTGTTCTGTAGCTCTGATAGACAGCCAGTATGCTGCTCAGGCTGTAGCCTCTCTTGCAAGGAAAGGAGATGTGTATATACATTATTTGCTGATAATGAAGTTCTCATTTTTGAAGCATTGACAGTAGCCCCTCTTACTTGCTGCTCATCCCGTTGAAAACTTACCAAATCAATGTTTCTGGCATTTTGGTTTGTTTGGTTTGTTTTTAGTTTTGTTGTTGTTGTTTGGTTGGTTTTTTTTGGGTTTTTTTTGTTGTTGGGAGTTTTTTGGGGGGTTTTTTTGTGGAAGCTGGCTGAGGCTAGAGCAAAAGCTAAAAGCAGTAATGGACATACTATATTTTGTCTGCCATTCAGTTAGCTGCAAGTGGATTCTTCACTGGTTAAGCCGGATCATTGTATCACAGTGAGATTTTGGGAACACTGGACTCAGAATCCAGTCATAATTTTACTTCTGCCTTGTTCCTTGAACTCATAAACATTAGAATGTTTATGCCTCTTTCAGCGGGAAGGATAGAGCTTTAAAGCCAATTCCCTGTTCCCTACAGAGAAGTAAAAAAGTCTCCTGGCAGCCCCAAGCTGTTTTTAAACAAGACAAATGCCCATGGTGCCTGTCTGCCAGAGCCCCCAGCCCCTGCAGCGAGTCCCCTTTTAGCACACTGCTCCATGCAGCTATATCTGGCTCCAGTTCTTTGTTCGGGGAACGTGACCTCATCGTTGTTTTGGTATTTCCAGTGATTCAGCCTGGTCCGGGGCAGGGAGGAGTCATTCCTGGTGCAGGCTGACAGGGTGTTTGTGCGTTTCTGGAATTCCAGAGTAGTGCAGCCTCAGCCCTTCCGCTGCTTTGACAGCTCGGCTGAGGCTGGTGCACTGCATTCCTGCCTGGCAAATGGCCTGGGCGCAGCTGGTGGAGGGGTTGATGCTCCTGCTTTTGGGGGTAATGGGGATCCCTGTCTTTGCAGGGTACCTGGTGTGCTGAGGGTGAAGAAAGCAGCAAGCAGTAGCTTGTATGTTGAGGGAAGCCACAAGGGATCTCTGCTGTGTGGGTGGGAAGAGAGTCCCACAGAATGCTCATTCCTGTTCACGGGCTCCAGCATCCCATGAGGAAGTTAACTTTGCAGCATCCACAGCAGCTTGGTAAGTGTTATGGTCCTTGTTTTTCAAGGTGGGAAGCTGAGGCACCGAGCGGGGAAATGGTCTTCTTGAGGTTTTACACCACTGCGCTGGAGATCCCCAGATCCTTACAGACCATGGTTGCTCAAGAACTACAGGAACTCCTTGTTCTTCATTGCCAGCTTCACCCAGAGTCACTGGTGTGAGCGTATGCCTGCCTGGCACAGGGCTTATAGACAGTGCCTGCTGGGCTCTGAAATGTCCTGAAACAGCTCCTTCCCATCCTCTCCCTAAGATTTTCCAAGGCTTGTTAAATGGACAAAGCCTGCGACTCTCTCCTCTGCTGCTGATTCGAGTTGAAGGCACAGTGGAGAAAAAGACCCTGAACCCTTTAAACCTTGCTTCTTAACCTTGAGATGAGCTCAGCTGGTTAGAGCATGGTGCTTATAATGCCAGGGTTGTGGGTTTGACCCCTGAATGGGACATTCACTTAAGGGTTGGACATGATGGTCCTTGTGGGTCCCTTCCAATTCAGAATAGTCTGTGATGCCAATCTAGTCCCTATTCCCCATGTTCCATATTTGCCGTAAATCCAGCTGCAGTACAGCTTGTAAATTACCCTGAGATGGCAAGGAAAAGAAGAATCCTGGCAGGAGATACCAAAGACATTGAACTGGGGAGAGGTGGGTAAGTGTCAGAGATGGGGAGACCTGGAGCCTGGAGAGAGGGCCCGGACAACAGGAGTGGGTCAGGGCAGGTGAATGGAGCAATGCTCCAAAAAGCTTTTCTCCCTGGCGTGATGGGCTGCTGTGGCACTCAGGGAAGGCGTGGGGATGTGCCAGCTGGGGTGCAGCATGGGGAGTGGGATGGGTTTGCATTACTGCTAGCACCTACTGCATATGGAGCTTAGGATCTGATGGAGCATGCGGAATTGGGGAGGTCTCTCCTCACTAGTGGTCACTTCACTCCATGCTTCCCCTGGCAGGCAGTGGATCCATCCATCCCTCCCTCCCTGTCCGAGCAGGCAGGCAGTGCATCCATCCATCCATCCATCCATCCATCCATCCATCCATCCATCCATCCATCCATCCATCCATCCATCCCTCCCTCCCTCCCTCCCTCCCTCCCTCCCTCGCTCCCTGTCCGAGCAGGGCAGGCGGTGGATCCATCCATCCCTCGCTCCCTGTCCGAGCAGGCAGGCGGTGGATCCATCTCTCCATCCCTCGCTCCCTGTCCGAGCAGGCAGGCGGTGGATCCATCTCTCCATCCCTCGCTCCCTGTCCGAGCAGGCAGGCGGTGGATCCCTCCCGCACAGCCCTGCCGCGCTCTCCCCGCTTTCCGCGCCTGCTGTAAATGGCTCTGTGTAACACGAGCTGCATTTCTGCCATAGCCCTCTCCTGTGCGCATCTGTATTTACACTGAGGCTTTCATTAGCACTCTGGCCCTCGCTCCTCGCTGCTGCCCACATGCTCCGTGAGTGAGACCCTGGCACCGCTGTGCCTGACGGGGGGCAGGTGGCTGGCAGCAGCGGGAATTCCTCAGCCAGCTCCTGTCTGGAAGAAGTGCCTTGTCATCTTGCCTGTGCCCGCCATCCTGCATCCACAGGGGAGCCGCCGGCGGAGACTCCCCGCAGCCCGGCTCGCTGATCCCCGAGCCGCACGGGGACGAGCTGGTTTTCGTTTGGATTATCGCTGGCCCTGCGTGCTGTGCTCCTCCTGTGCCTCTCATGCCACTGCTGCTGCACTCGGCTTCCAGCTGCGCTGAGCTGAGCCCACGTCCTGGGGTGGTTGTGTCTGGCAAGGTAGGAGCTGATCCCTTCTATTTGTTCTGCTAAAAGTAATGTGACCATTAATGACTGGATAATGTGGCCAGTCCTGCCCCTGTCTTTGCAGCATGTGTCAATTAGTGGGTTTATTTTGCATTGTTCTGTAGCTCTGATAGACAGCTGGTATGCTGCTCAGGCTGTAGCCTCTCTTGCAAGGAAAGAAGATGTGTATATACATTTTTTTTTAACCTACATACTGGGAAAATCAAACCTTTCTGCTTCAAGATGGAGTCTTCTTTTCTCTGTCTTGTCTGTTCTCATGCAGCATCCTGTGTGTGTTCTTCAGGTCATGTCACCTGCTTCTCCAGGAGATGTGAGAGCAGAGAGCAGTCTGATGTGTCTTGGGAGAAAGGGGGTGGGAGGAGAAACTCACTGAAGACAAAAATCAAGAAGTTCCAATAGGCTTGGGAATGGCTTTAGAGAAGTTATTTTTAACCCAGAAAATCAGACAGAGGAAGAGCCTCTTTTCCTTGCATAGTCTCAAAAGGGTGGTTTGCTTTTGATTTTTTCCTTTAGTGCTTCAGGGCACACTGTTTTTATATGGAAAGGCCTGAAGCTGCTGCTATCCCTAGGGATAAAGAGCAGTCAGTCTTGCTAGTCTGGTGCCTCCTTTCCAGTGAACTTTGCTGACATTTAGGGCACCTGCCCCTGCCACTGCACACCTTTGCTGCTCCCGCATCGGGAAAAGAGGAGACAACCAAGAAACCCAATCCCTGCGGATTTCTCTGCAGCAGCCAAGGAGAGATAAAATAGGAAGGCATCAGCATTTTCTGTGTTTAGGCACAACTGTTCCCTTTTTAGTCAACAGCAGCTGGGATGTGCGCTCAGCCATCCATCTTCCCCAAGCCTAATGTACCTGGGCTTCCCTCCCATATGGAGGAGAGTCTGTCTCCTCAGCAGGACAGACAGGGATGCCAGGCCTCCTGAGGTGATGGCTCACTTCTGAGAACCACCCCAAACACCAAACCATGTTTTAGGGCCCGCTGTATCCCTGTGAGGAGGATAAAGGGGTGCTCTAGCTTATCCTGCGATGCTGCCAGTGGGTGTATAAATAGTGCCCACAGTGTACTATTTTGGTGACAAGCTCTTCCCAGGATTCATCCAAAGAGTTATGTGAGCAAGTGTTAAAAATAACACCAAGCCCTGCCCAAGTGCTGGCGTCATTTCAGCCAAAGTGTTGGGAATCTTCCATAGAGAGCAGCATTGGACCCTTGGTGGGGGCAGCAGGAGGGGGCCCAGAACAGCTTCCCCTATTTTCATCCTCTTGCTGTCTTGCTGACTACAAAGGACTGTGGCCCTCAGCTTCAGCAGATGTACTGGTCACCAGGAAGGTGTGAGACTTTGACTTCTAATTAGGTTATTTGCCACTGGGCTTTCCCTGTGTGTTCTGAGCATTATCACTGGGTCTAATGAGAGGTACAGGAAATTTAATCTAGCTCTAATCTAGCCTGCTGCCAGGTCCCTGCTGGTGGCTGGGGCTTGCTGCCTCACTAGAAAGTCTTGGGCTGTAGAATGGGATATGGAGGCATTCTGGTTCTGGGTTAGGTTTATCCTGAGAACTGGTAGCTGGAGATTAGTTTAACTGTGGAAAGGATATTAAATGTCTGTTGCATTATGGCTGTAGCTCTGGACATTCTTGGCATCCATATAAACACAAACATTATCCCAAACTTTTTCCCTTTTCATGGTGTAGTTGGTGTCTATAACAGAGAGCTGGACCATGCAGAACTACCTGGGGAGCCATGCATCTTGAGCTGTGCAGCCAGTGCAGGATGCACCATCCCACTGTGGAGCTGGAGCTGTGCTTTGTTCCCCTCAGGCTGTTTTGCTTGTTGTTGGTCAGGTTCTATGCTGGTTATGCAATTCAGCTGCTGCCAAGCTGCAGCAGCATCATAGTGTGTGCTGGAAGGCAGGAGGCCTCCCTGCAGGGCAGCAGAGCTCCCTTAGCCCTTGTGCTCGGTGTGTGAAGCCCAGAGCTCACAAAAAGGCTTCTTGAGGCGTTCATGCTCAAAGAAGCCCTGTCTGAAGAAAGAGCTAATGCCTCTTGGAGATAGACGGCTGATGTGGCTCCACTCGGGCCTGGTCTCATATGGGATGTAGCAGCCCCTGTGGGAGTAGAGCACCCATTGCTTAATTACACAGCTTAATACATGAAGCCTCACGCTCAGGAGAAGAGGTGAGATGTCCTCTGGGTGCAAACAGAGGGGCAAAGCTGGGGCTCACCTGTTTGCTCTGAGTTGTCAGCAACTGTATCACGGACAGGGATGCATCTCTTTCAGATGCTGGAATTCAGAATGATAGCATTAATCCCCCTTTATAGTTCATTGCCCCAGGTTTGCATCCCCAGATACATCAGTTCCACTTTCTGGCATTGTAGGGAAAGGGCTGGGTGGTTACAGCTGGACTTGATGATCTTAGAGATCTTTTCCAACCTCAGTGATTCGGTGGTTCTGTAGTCTTTGAGCACTTTCAGAAGGGCTGCATTTATTTTAAGCTGAAAGAGAAGATTGCTGTGAAAGCAGCAGGCATGTGAAAATTGCTAAAAAGGTTACAAGTGCTATTGGACCCTCTATGCTTCACCTCCTCTGATATGGGATTACTAATTCTGGCAGATGTTCCCAGGGATGGAGAGCAGGTCCTGTTGGAACATCATGACCAAGCATTTTCCCTGGCTGTTGCATTGAGAACAAGTGAGAGAGCAGGGGAGATGCTTGGCTTCTGGCTTGTACTGTTGTATCTCCAGTGCTCCATCATTCTTCCCCTCTCACCTTTTGGCTGGTCTTCTCTTTTCCGTGCTGTGTGTCCAGAGCCAGAGGCTGGGTGTGTGTGCAGGATGGAAGGCTTTCTTAAGCACACATTGAAAGCGCAGGCTTCAGAATTGTCCGGACATGGAAGTACGTCATGGAGATGAAAAGCATGTTTCTGTTTCTCCAGGAACATGCTCTGGGCAGTCAGTCCTTCATCAGAGGCTTCCTGCTCCTCAGTTGTTCTGTTCCATCCTGCTGCTCTCCCATGTCCAGCCAACAAAGAGCTCTCTGAGTCACCACCGTGGTGCTTATTACTAGGCCTCAGCCAAGGCTCTGTGTATCATCATATATTACAGACCTCCTGAGGGCTCTTTTAGGGCTCCTTCCACTCTGGCATGCTCTTGTTCCACACTGGAATGTGTCTGGAGTGTGTGGGGACGTCTTGTTTCTTGTCCTTAAGCACCTCTTTGGTGGATGTTTCTTGGTAGTTTTCTAATGGCTCTTCTATCTAGAATAGCCTTCTAAGACTATTCTCCTGTAGTCTCTGCGGTGCCAGAGTCACACCCCAGGGATTCCAGGAGTTCCTGGGGTACTGAGATGTCTCCATGGAGAGTGTGTGGAGCGGTCTGCCCCAGCTCTTTCATCTGCCTCACAGGAGGCTGAGCCCTATTTCAGTCTGCCCAACACAATCCAAGCTTGGCACGTTTGTCAGCCGTCTCCTGTGACCTGCTTTGCCTTTGTGGCCTGCCTCACCACTGCTGCCTGGGCTTTGCCTCTGCCAGCTTTTATTTTCTATTTTAAAGAACAGAGCAGGATTTCCTCCCACACACAGATCCCCTTTATCCCTGTAGCATTTCCTTCACTGGGGGTGCTTCTCCAACCTCAGTGAAATCATTGCCCACAGCCAACAAATTTCCCATTTCTGGCTCTGTGTGCCTGTCTGCACATGGTATGGCTGCCTGTTGTTTGAACATGACTTTTGGAGGAGGCAGACCTTGCACAACTTGCACAGCAGCTGGGAGGTGCAAGTTAAGACTCTTTGTGTTAATTAAATGTACACCGATAAGCACATTGAGCCACAAGGTTGCTTAATCATGGGCTGACCTGACATGGAGACCTTGAATACAGCTGACTGATGATCCATGACAGCTTGCCCTGGTAGATGGGAGGTTGTTAATAATAACCAGAGAGAAATTTAGAAGGGTTCTCAGCTGTGACCAAGGATCGTCTCCAAGAGGACTGAATTCTTGAGGAAAAGGTCTCTTTGTTGTGGTGGATGAAATCCACTGGCTAAAAGCTCACAGAGAGCATATTCTGCTTAGGGAAAAGATACATCTGGAGTATGTTTTTAACAGCCAGGTGGATTAGCAGCCAGATCAGCTGGCACAGGATGCTGTTGTACTCGCAGCTGCACCTGTGCGTTTGCTGTGTCTTTCCAGGATCATGTTTGTGTTTCTCCAGGTATTCTGCCTCACAGAATAAATTGCTCTCAGCTTTTAATCCTGCATTAGAGGCTTCCTGTTTCTCTGAGTCAAACAGAAGTCACACGACAGTAAGACCTCCAAAAGCCGTGTAATAATCACGTCTCCCTGAGCAGGCACAGAGGACCTGGGCTATGCCATTTCTATGCCATTCCTTGGGTTTCTTTATTTAATCTCTGGAAGCTGACATTGGTCAGGACCAATACCTGCTACATACTTCATTTTAGCAATTCAATCTCTTCCTTCTGTTGATATTTCCTAATGCAGTGAGTTGACCAAGATTGTAACACGGGCATTTGTTTTGCAATGAAGTTGGAAAAATATATTGTTTCCATTTTTTAACAGTAAGGGCCTGTGAAGATTGACAGGTGTGCATACCTTTAAATAAGGAAAGCAAAGAGCTTCTGAGATACAAAAGACCATGGAAAATTTTAAGAAAACTGATTTACTTCCTGACTGTTATGCTTTTTTGGTGGAATAGTGAAATGTTAGTTTTATCTGTTATACCTCAACTCCCCTGGGTGGCTCTCAGGGATCCTTTTTTTGTTGTTGAGGACGTGAAGAGCAGCTTGTCCACTTACCCTTGGCAGCAGCCTTTTACACATTTTGGAATGCTTTAATGCACTCCCTGGTTTTCCCCTGAGAACTAACCCACTTGCTTTGCAGCTTACTCCTTTCTGTCCTTTTTTCCGTGTTGTCTTCAAGCTCTCAGCAGTTTGTCCATTTAGGGTATGTCCATGAGCTGTGTGCCAGTGTGGGCAGAGGGGAAGGATGACTCCAAGTCTTGCCCATGCAAGACATGCCTATTCACACAGCCCTACATACTGTTTGCCTGCTTCAAAGCCAAATGCCACTATTGCTCAAGCTCTGCCTGTGATCTGCAGTTACCACAGATCCCTTCTGAATGAGCAAGTCGTGCACAGTGATTAAAGGTGGGGATGTGCAGTCCGTGCTGTGTGAAGTGCCGTGGTAGTGGATATAATTTATGCTAATTTGCTGTTTGTGTATAGCCCTTGTCCCTTCAGCTAACAGGGCTGTAGACAGCACAGGTGAAGGGTAAGAGACAACTGCTCCATCTGAGAGCCAGCAGGTGAATGTACAAGTGGCAGACAGGGCCTCAAGAAGTTTTCAGTGGTCCTGTTCCCTCTCCCCTTTGCAGCTTTTTTAGGTGCCTGCTGGGATGTGGGTGCTCAGCAGCCCAGGCAGTCAATAGTATAAGCTCTGGAGCCCTGTGCCTGCCAATATTGTGCTGTTCTGTTGCTGCTGATAGGTGAGCATGGAGTGAATCTTCAAGAGTCTTTCAATCACAGAGTGCTTTGCAGCTGCCAAGACACTGCTCTATTTGCCACTAAAACAGCTGGGGCAGGTAACAGTGCAGAGCAACGCTGTGTGTCCAGTGTGGGTGGTAACTGGAGAAACTTTAAAGGGAAAATCAGGACAAACAGCTACAACTGATATCATGCGTCTCTAATAAAGTGGTTTGAGAGCTGGGAAGTCTGTTGGGAACTTTCTGTTCTTTTTGGCGAGTTCACAGATGTCTCTGTTTGACTTCTGCTGTTGCTCAGAACGAGGATGGGAGGGAAGGAGTTTGGCACGTGCAGAGTGATGTTAATGAGGGTTTTCTGTGTGAATCATATGACCATAGAATGATTTGGGTTGGAAGGGACCTTACAAAGATCATTTAGTTCCAACCTCCCTGCCCTGGGCAGGGAAATCCAGAACAGTTTTCATACTTACTGTTGCCTTGGAAAACTGAAATATTTATGACTCAGTCTTTGAGCAAGAGGGCAGGAGGGTTTTTTCCATTATTGGATGTGGCCTCTTGTGCGTCCAACAGTGATGTTTTCCTTCTCCTCTGCTTGGCCTCTCTCTTCTTCATCCCTTCCATTGCAGTTGCTGTGAGCTGAGCCTCGTGTGCAGTGCAGTCACCCTCACTTTGAGTCAGGCCAGCCGTGCCCCTGGAGTGGGCAGGGAATGTCACTTTGCTGCACATCATGGGAGCCATGAGCAGTCACCGTCCTCGGGCAGTGCGTGCTGCGTGCACAGTGAACCATTTCTGGGCTGCACATTCAGCTCAGCCCTGCAGCTTCTCATCTGCTTAGTTGGAAGTGCATAATTTTTATTTGAGGTCAGAATGCAGCAGTGCTGTGGGTGCCAAGTTCACCAGCCCCAGTGTATTATGTTATGTGGCAACTTAAGGCTTTCCTCATGGCAGTGGGGAACTATTAAGTTATTGTGAAACTAGTTATTTAGGTAAATGGTGCTTTGGGGGCAGCATTGATCCTTTGAAAACTAATTTTAATAGGAGTGAAGCCATTAACACCTTAATATCCACTGTTACCGTGGCTGCTCAGAGTGATTCAGAATGATTGTTTGCCAGATTAAAAGGCTTTTTAAATTTTTTTTTTAATAATACCCGTTCTGCTTCTTTTGCCAAGGTTTTGACTGGCAAGAGTTTATATTCCCAGTAAGTGCAGCATCAATATCTGAGTGAGTGCTTGGAGAAACAGCTTTGCTCTTAGAGCTGAGCTCCTACTTCAAACACCCTGAAACCTCAGTCTAGATCAGTTATGTGCAGGCTTTGCTTTAATTCAAGATTTTCTGTGCAGCTTTATGAGCCTGGCTTATCAGATCCAAGCTGAGCCTTCAGACATGATCCAGGAGCTGCTCTGCTGTTTGTGTTCTGATTTCCCTATGTCTAGAAACATCCAGCTACTTTTTTGTGCTCTTGCTTTGGCATTACTAAGTATTAGGAGTAGAAGATGCACATTAAGAGTTGGGGTGTAGGGTCATTTCTCCCTTTCCCACAGAGTTCCAAGTGATTCACATCTCCCTGTTACCCCAGCCTCCTTTGGGGTGCAAACATACTGGAATCCTGAGCTGGAAAGGCCTGGAGACAGGCAGCTGGTTGTGGGCAGGGTTTAGTTTTCCCATAGATGCCTCAGTAGTGTGGAGGTATGTGGAACTGAGCCCAGCCCTGTGCGGAGCCGTGCCAGCACTAGCCCAGTCTGGGAGCTGTGACTTTTTATGGAGCTTGTGAGGGCCTCTGTTCCTGGGCAGTGAAGCATCAATTGCCAGCACTAGGAAGGATTTGACCTCAGTACAGCAAGTTGGGAATTCAGACGGTGATTGGGATGGAGGAACCACCTTGCCCAGTATGATTTTTCTAGAAGTGATTGCAGATGGTCAGCAAAGAGATGGAGCAGGACACAAAGTACCCTATCCTGTCTATTTGTTCCCAGACATTTGCTAGTATTTTGTTTGTTTAATAACCTGAAATGGATCTCTCAAGTGCCTGTCCTGCCTCCCTTTAATCCGTGTGTAATTCTTCCATTCATAGTACCCTTTGAGAAGTAAGAGGCAGTAAGCAGACTAGAGGAAGATAACAGGAATGTTGAAAGAGGAACTACTGCTCTGAAGGGAAGTTGTTAGTGGAGATCAGCCTCAAAATGGAAGCTGTTCTAAACATGAAATAATGCTCTGTGCTCCAAAAACTAAAACTTCAATAGTGATATTTTGTAAAGACACAAAGCTAAGGAAGCATCATCAGAGGCTGTTCAGTGTTATTCAACATAAAGAGCTGGGATTATTCCTTAAGGAACAGTACAAATGGGAGCTGGATAGTTCAAAATTGAATGGCTGTGTGCCTGAGAAATGAGCAAAAAAAGTTCAGCTCTGTCTGAAGGCTCACTGGGGGAAAGTGACAGTGGGGGGAAAACTCAGGGTCTCAGAGTGATGTACAAGGTAGCTGTCAGCATCTAACATGATGTAGCCATGGAAAAGATACAGGTCATCCAATGGGACACACTGGTCAAAGCATTTCTAGCAGACATGGGGAAATTTTAGTATATTAAGGCATGGGAGTCCTTGCTTGGAAGATTGTGAACATTTCCAGTCACTCTCTGAAGGCTGTGTGCAAACTGGGTCGGGTCCAGAGAAGGAATATGGGTATGATCAAAGAAGTGGAAAGCCTACCTAATGTGAAGTGATTAGAGAACTCAAATGATATGACTTTAAACACAGGCTGGATAAATGCTGACGTTAAAGCTCATTTTTGGAACATGAGTGAATAGGGGTGAGCTGTGCATGGATAAAGATAAGCTGGAAAGTCAGAGAATGTTCTTAAACATCAGAGGACTGAACTCGGGGAATTAATTCTGTTAGAAGACAGCAAGCAACAAGAAGTGTCCAACTTCTTAAAAAAAACAGCAACAACTTTCCCCTTTGAGGTGTGGCTCCTGCCTTGGGTTGCTGGCCCTGAAGAAATCAGTACTGCTGTTGTGGGGAGTGGGCAGGGCTCACTGGGACACAGGGTCATCATGCTGGGATGGTGAATTTGGATGTTGAGAATGTGTCTGTGACCAGCAAAACCTCACAGACTCCTGTGCCTCTGTCCTCAGCTCCCCTTGGAAGGCAGTCTCAGTGTGGATTGGTTGGTGATCCCCCAGGGAAATGTGAGGGCTAAGGGCAGGCATTTCCACTGTGCTAACATATGTTTTTATCAACCTGCTTGGATTTTTGACCCCTCACTCAAAAGCTCCTGTGTCTGTTCCCACTGAACAGAAAAGATGCTGAGCATATGTCAATAACAATCAGCCCACATTGATCTCTGTGTGTCAGAGAGAGAGATGTTGTTTGACCTTGAAGGAATGGAGAATTATTTTAGTTTTCCTTTATCATGAAGTTTCATCATCCGCTTTTGTGTTGGCTCCGGTTTTCTGGTGGACTCTTGCTCCAGTTGAGCAGACCCATGCTCTTAGTTCAGCTCTGACCAACATCCCTCTCTCTGGCATTTCCCAAACAGCCTGGATGGTGTTGGCGCTGGGTGGGGCTGCCATGGGATTTAGATTGCTGCCACAAACAATGGGTAAGCAGGGTGGGAAGACTGAGCTGCATTTGCCTCGCTCCTGAGTGGTCCAGCACATAGGAAAGAGTGAAGATGTCCCTGTGACCAATACAAATGTGGCCAGAAAGTATATCCTAGGCATGTTCCTGCTGTTGCATGTGCAGATAGCAAGGCACAGGTTTTCTGCTGTGATGGAGAGCTTGCTGTTGCTTGTACCACCTTCTGTTTGCTCAAGAGGCATGGACTCACTGAAGGTAATGAGGGCTTGGTCAAAATGCCCACCCTTTAGGAGGAGGTGTCAGACAGCTCCCTTTGCTGGGGTACAGCTGTAAGCTGGAGGCAGCAGCTGGGGCTGCCTGGCAGTTCCAGGGGTGGGCAGGTTGTGCCCCACACCTGATGGTGAGAGGTGATGAAAGACGTGTCCTAGCACAGTGCTTGATGTCAGAGCTACAGCCCAGAGAGCTGACTGGAATCTGGGGCTGAGCTGTTTCCAGTTCATGCATCACTGGAGCAGATTTACAGCAAATAGGTGGGAGGCTGGGTCAGCTGGTGGGTGATTTTACTGCCACAGTTGTGGCAAAAATGGAATGGGTTCTTCTTGTACGTGGGCATGTGCTGACCTTAGCAGCTAATTCCTGCATAGTATATGAAGGAATAGGCCCAAGACTGAAATGTGTTGGGCTTTCTAACACCCAGTTGATCTATTTGTGACCTAACTGTTGTCAGCAAGAACTCCATGTCCAGGTACAGCTCACTTCCAGTGTGAGTGCAACACCTGTGGCTCCCCCAGAGAGGTAAGCTTTGCTGCAGCCCAGGACTGGGAGGAGGATGTGCCTCCTTACTGGAGTTCTCAGGTGGGAGATTGGGTTGTGCATTCAGCCCTGCAACATGGGGTAAAGAGGCAGGATTGCAAAGACCCTGCCCAACACCTGGGATGCTTGTGGACATTGAGACTGATACTGGTTAAAAAGGAATTTTCTCCTGCCAAGCTACCTACACTGCAGGGTGCTGGAGTCTGTGAGAAGCACCTGACCAGGTGAAGCAAGATGGGAACCCCTGTTACTGCAGGGGCAGGCATGTCTTGACTCCTCCATCTCTCTCTCTCACCTTCCTTCTCCAAGGAATACAGTCACCAGCCTACAGAATCCCTGCTTCCTCCTTGCATGACACCGTGGAGTCAGCCATGCTCCCCTTCTTGCACTGACTCATCTCTGTGATCAAATAGAAGTCATCTCCTAGAAGACAGTCTGCAAGAAAGGGCTTTGTTCTTCCTTATTAATTAGTACCTGAGATCTCCTGCTGCCTGCAAAGCTTTGGGACAGGCTGTCAGTTCCTAGTGCTGTTGCTGAGGGAGGCAGACTGGGGAGGGAGATGCTGCAGAGGGGTGTGTGCTGCAGAGGGTCGAGGCCATGTGAGTTTGAGATCTGGGGAACATGGAGAATGTATTTTGGGGAGGAGGGTACAGACGTTTATGTTGGGAACTGACCTATAAATAGGAGTGCTTCTTCAGGAACCCCTTGTCTGCTTCGCTGCTCTGTCTGATTGTAAAGAAAAACCCCCCGACTCCATCTGCTCTGGGGTGTGTGTCTGCTACCCCAGACAGGCATTGCTGTCAGGGAATTGGTTAATGCCAGTGTCCTGTGGCAGGGGCAGGGATAAAGGCAAGCACTCAGCCTGCCAGCATTTGTACCTCCTGGCGTCAGCATTGGCAATGCTTGTGGAGGACTGGGGAGGGCACCGAAATAGTTTCCATTCTCCTCTCTGCTGTGGGAACGAGTCTCCTGGGTAACAAATGCTCCTTGTTCTGCACAGAGCTCCACAGCTGAAACTCTCCGTCTCTCTCCTCGCTGTTGCTCCCTGACTGTCCCAGCTAAAGGGGCCGGAGATGTCTGCTTTAATTAACACTGACAGTGCAATGGGACTGGCCAAACGGGGGTCCTGGGGCTGCACGTTAATGGGAGCACAGTAAATAGTCTCATTTACAGCAGCTTGGCTGGAGCAGAGCCTGCCAGGACTGGCTTTCTGCTTGCTGCAATGGCCAGGCATGGACATAGGTCCCTCACTCCTGCATCCTCCTGGGGGATTGTCCCTGCCTCTTGAACAGGACCAGCTGGTGGAGTGGGTTTCAAGCGTCCCAGGAAAGGCAGGCAGTGGGCTGGGGAGCAGAAAGTGCTGCTGATAGGACCAGTACATTGACTTCTTGGGAAGGACCTGGCCTGTGGAGCCTGACCTCTGGGACTGGTAGAGTGATCATTCACTGTGGTTTGGAGGTGAGTAGCAGAGCTGTGTGATGCTGGCTCCAATGCATTGCAAACAGTCTGCACAGCCTACAGCCCAAGGCCCTTCCTCTTTTCCCAGTAGAATGGTCCTGAGCTAGGGGGAACACTGGACTCCTGCCTCTGAAGCCCTTGGTAGGAACCACCCCCTAGCCCCATGGTTTTCTGACAGAAATCTGATTTAAGTATTTCTTGAAGAGATATTTTAAAAGTTTGTAGTATTCTTGGATCTGAGGTAATTGGCAGCCACTTCCAGTAATGTCTAACACTTTTCTGTCATAGCTTTTTATGTCATAACTTTTTTTATTTGACCTCTCCAGAGGTAAAAGTTCTATATTGTAAAGTTCTATATTGTCTGGGTTGTTGTATTTGTGTTACTTCTTTGCTGCTTTGGGTACATCACAGCATAAAGTAAAAAGTACTTAGCCATGTGGCAGTTCTTCATTTCATAGAATTTTGTGTCCATGTAACAATTTTACAGCTTCTCTGCCTTGCTCTGATCTGCTCACTTCCCACAGAGTCTCAGTTTAGAAGGTTGGGGCTCACAGGTTTTTTTTTTGCTTTTTCCAGTGTGGGTGCTCCAATTTCCGGGCTGTGCTTGGCTCTACACAGGGCTGAAGGCACGGGGCTGGATGAGAAAGGGCAGTAATGTGAGTGGTCCCTGCAGGATGGATGCTGCTCCAGCGCTAGAAACATCTGCCCTGGGACAGCACAGGCTGGAGCACAACTGAGTTTCTGGGGTGTGTGGTTATGCCCCAGCGGGTAGAAAAGCAAAAGCAGCCACATTTGTCCCTTGCACAGCTACTGTGCCCTGTCAGGAGCCGCACTACTCCGCCTATTAAGCAAGTTCCATCATCCCTTCTCACCAGCTGCCTCTGGAAAGGCAGATATGGAAAAACCCTTCCAGATAGCAAGAGAGACTGAGCTTTGCAGGTTGTGACCCCCTGGTTCAGGTAGGAAGATCTGCTGTGAGTTGCGAGAGGCTGGGATCTAGCCCAGGTCATGGGCTTTAATCACAAACTGCAGCTAAAAGTTGGTGGGACCTTGATTTGAGGCCCGCTGTGGGAGCAGGGACTGCAGACATCCTGCCCCTGCCAGGTGGGTTCAGCACTGTGGGAAGTGGTGGTGGTTGTGTCTTGCTCTGGAGGTGTCTGCATTTCAGGGATGCTGTATAGATGCTGTTGATGAAGCTGTCTAGGGCAAGGCACTACAGAAATGTAAAGAAGCTTCAGGAAGCTTCTTGCAGTCTTCCCATCCTCCTCCTCCTCCTCCTCTGCATTGCTTTGCAGACTGCCATTTTATCTCCAAGGGTTCTAGCTGCCATTATCAACAGTAGGAACACTCCAGTCCATTTTGCTTTCCTTTGCAAAGACAGGGTGAAGAGATCAGGCAGCCTGCAAGCACACAGCATCTGAAATCCAGTCTCATCGCAAAATAGGATGCTGCAGCTCTATTTTACAGCACAGGCTTCGATCTTTTTATTTCTCCTAATGCTGCCTACCTGATTTCCCTGTTCCTGTAAGAATCAATCCTCCATCATCCCCTCCTTTTCTGCTCCCTCCCATCCCCTGCCTTGTCTGAGTTCCACAGGGACTGACTGCGAGCTGAAGTGGCGGTGCTGTGGGCATGCTTGCTCCTTCACATGCAGCAACGTCACAGCAGCAGCAGCAGCAGCAGGAGCATCGGAGATGTGATTGCGCAGACCCTCTGCATTGCCAGGGATGCAGCTGTGAGGGGGAAAAAAAAAATCAGAAACGAAAAAAGAATTGACTCTGTGTTTTCCACAGCATCCTGGTGAGAGAGCGCGGAGCCTTCTGGAATTTGAGCGCTCAGGAGTGCCGGAGCAGAGTGTGTTCGCTGACGGGAGACGGGGGACGGAGGATCTGTGGAAAGGTGAGATGGATGAATTATCGGGGCGGGTGTCAGCTGTGCTGTTGGTTTTCAGGCCGCTCGGTGGCCAGGTTGTTTTTGTGGAGGATGCCAGCTAGCTGATGGAGCTCAAGGATTTTAGGGTTGCTTTGTCTCTTCAGAGGCTGCATTGCTTTGGAGCTGGCTGTGGCTGTCATGGATGGGAGCGGGCGAGGAGGCTGTGGCTGCCGCGCAGAATGTGTGTTTGTCCATTGTAGCTGTGAAACAGCAGCTGTCACGCCCGGGGCTGGCTGTGCAGAGGCGAGTCGTGCTTCGCCCTGGCAGTGCCTCCACAAGCTCTCCATTGTGCCTGCCATGGCAGCCCAGCCCGCACGGATTGGGGTTGTTGTGGTCCCGGCGCTGCCATGCTCCCCGAGCATCCCTGGCGGTGATGCTGCTGTGCAGCTCAAAAGCTGTTTTGACAGACAGCGCTTCCATGAAAAGACTGAGACAAAGGGCTCAGACAGAGGAAAGGTTGCTGTCACTGTGGCTTTTGCCTTCTTTTTACGGCTTTTTTTTTTTTCCTTCTTTTTTTCCCTCCCCTAAATACTGGTAAATCGTTTGTTCAAAAGGCATTAGGGTAAATATCGTGGCATGTAAAACGCTGTCCTTCTGCTGAGTGATACACGGGCTCTGTGCAGGCTGGAGTCCTTTGTGTTGCCAGGGTGTGTCTGTGCTGGCTGTGTAAATGGATGCACTCTCCCTGCCTCTTTTTACAGATCAGATGAGAAAGGTTATCTGGGAATGGAGGAATTACTGCTTTTAATTACTGAAATGAGGGGTCCGGGCTGGGTACCAGTTACTGGAGCTTAATTACATGGTCTTGTTATAGCCAAATCCCTCTTTTCCCTCCCTGCCTTCCTTCTTCTTCCTCCCTCCCCCACCCTCTGCACAAATCCTTCCATTAAATTGCCTCTGCAAATAGGAGAAGGGCTCAAACAAAGAGAAGGATATATGTGGGATAGGGATATAGATGCTGGAGGGGCAATGTGACAGTGAGAACAATAAAGCAAAAGTATAAAAGAATGAGATTTTGGTCTATGTGTTAAAGTGACGCGGCTGTAGGGGAATGTGCAAATGGGAATGTCATAACAAAAGGAGATAATCGAATAGCAGATCCAGTCTTTTGGAGTTATGGAAAATGCTGAGTGTGTGGGGTTGCAGTTGCAGGATTTTGGATGAATCTGAAGTAAATGGCAGTCAGAGAATATCATATCAGACAGTGTGTGGATTGATGGGTGTCATAAAGGTGTACTAAAGTACAAGGGAAGTAGAGATCTGTATTTTTATCTCCACACACCTGCAGCCTTTTATACCAGTGTTACTAAAGAGTGAGCTTGGCAGGTCTTACCTATTTACGAAAATTTTTTCCCATTTGCCAGTGACCCGGGAATAATTCAGACAGAGCTTTTTAGGCCTATAAAGAACAACAGGATGACAGGAAAAATGTAGATAAAATGGTAGATGTTTAGCAGAGCTGCAGAGGAACCATGGAAAGAGAAGGTAGATGGGAGGCATTGCAGGGCTGGGGGAGCAGGAGGTTTGGGTCAGAGACCAGTGGGAGAGCGCACAGAGGGGAAATTCAGAGTTGTCATTGTCAGGGAATGCAAATGTGTTGTTTCTGTTGTCATTCTCCAGCCTCTCACTGTGTTCCCCGCGACGCTCAGTGCTGTGTGCAGCCCTGCAGGGTTTGTGGGGGTGGGGGTGATCCTCAGCACAGCCTTTTCTGCAGTAGTTCTCCGGAGGAACCATTTTGATGCTGCAGGTTCTCATTTGGTTGCTTCCCCTCCATCCCTATGGAGTGACAAGGCTCCACAGCCTTTATCCCCAGTGATGAAGGCAAACCCAGAGTTTCAGTACAGGGTGAGCCAGGTGAGGAGGAGAGGGCTTCCAGCAAAATCTCAAAGTGGCGTGTTGCCTTCTTGCAGATCGATGACAATATCCTGGAAGAAACATAAGGCTTCCTGAACTGCAGCTCCTTCTCACCCCTGTCTTGCTCTTGGACGTTGGAAAACCTCTCTGTGTCTCCCAGAATCCAGCCCTTTCAGGCTGATGGGAGCAGGGAGCGGGATGTGTCTGCAGATGTGCACCAGACTGGGTTTGCTGCTGCAGAGCAGGTTCCTATGGGAGATGGGTGGTGGGTAACAACAGCGTGACTGTGTGCAGCACATCACGGGCTGGAGGGCAGGATGTGCAGCAGAATGTACAGACACACATACCTGCATCAGCATGTCTAAGAAAACTCAAATATGTATATGTATATATGTGTGTACAGTGCCTGCCTTAAGGAATAAAAAAAAGGTGATGCAGCCTCCTCTGTGTGGGGTGGGAATGTCCCCAGGGCATACAGGCTGTGCCTCGCTAGTAGGTACCACTCTTACAGGAGCATCTGTTAAGCAGTGAGAGTGCACAGATAATCTCTGAGACGCTTGAAAGATGGGCAAGAGGTTCTGGTGAGTGGAACTGGCTGAAATCATCCACAGGACTGTGTCTTCCTCACTGCATCGATGCAGATGATGGAGATAAAGTGCAGCTGGATCTCTAGATACAAGGGACCTGGACCTGCATTGCAGAAAGTGCAGGTGGCCCAAGAGAATATGCTGTGAACTCAGCAATGGTCTGCCCACAGCTCCATTACTGCTTGTCCGGTGTCTGAGGCTGTGTGAGCAAACAAAGAACAAATTTTTAGTCCCAGACATCTTCATTTTCTTCCAGTCTGATGTTCCTGGTGAGTAGAGATGTCACTCTGGTGTGGTTCCTGATACCCAGACAATACTCTGACTTTTGTAGCCCTGACTTTTGCGCTTTGCCCTGTTTTTAATTTATTTCCCTGTCTTATTTTTCTTTTCTAGTGTTTTCTGAAAGACTTATGTAATAGTAAGGGCAGGTTGATATATCTAACATGGGTCACTTTCCCTGCCTATGCAGAGCAGCTGAAGACTTTTGCCTTTAATATTTGTCAGCCACACGGTTTCACCTTTTTCCTCTCTTTTCTAATGGGTATTTTTATCAATAGTGCAGTTGCCAGCTGTGAGCAACCAGCGATTCTTTCATTGTTCATGTCCTTCTTTCAATATCATGTCCTTCTGACTTGAGTGCTTTCATCTTTTTGAATTTGTTTCCAGTCAAAAGCTAATTTCCTTTTCTGCCCCTTCTTCCCCCTGTATTATCCAACCTGTCATTGCTGCAGCTTCAATATTTGTTTTGCCAAAACACCACTGAAGGTGCTGTTTTTCTTACCACTAATATCCTTCTCGGTGTGGTTACTCATTCAGGTTGATCAGGAGCCTTTCTCTTCTAATCTCCTCATCTGTCTTGGTGAGTCTAGATTTTTTTTTTTTAAACTTAATTTCAAAATATTTTCTGCAGTACTTCTCCAAGCTTTTTGTTCTTGTTGGCATTATAACTGTTTGCTCTGACACACCAGAGACCTGCTCTTTAAAAATTAAAAACGTTTCATTACAGCTCTGTTTGCTTTTTACCATTCTGTTTAATATAAACTGGGTCAGTTTGAGATGTTCAATCCAAAGCAACTTCTGTATCATGGGTGCTGGGTGAAAACTCATCTCAGTAGGCAAGATTCTGATAGTTGAACCCAAAAAAAGTTAATCCATTGTAAGAGATGTGGAGATCTCTGCTGGTACTTGAGAGGTGGTGGATTGGAGGTAGAGGTACCTTCCTGTCAGCTGTGGAATCAAGGCCCATACTGGACAAGATTTTACTGTGGAAACCATTGGAATCTGACTGGCAGTGGAAAACCTCGTTTGTCTTCTACCTCTGCTGCTTCATGGGCAGTGTTGTGATGGGGATAAAGTGCTTCTGCTTGGCCAGTCCATGAGCCCAAAAGAGCCAGAGGCCCACCAACACATTCCAGCTATGTGAGAGGCTGCCGTATAAGGCTTGAAGAAGCTGAGAGAGCTTGGCTGGCCGGGGATGAGATCAGTAGCAATGATCAATGACAGCTGTATTGGTAACAAGCCTTAGCAGGGATTTGCCATTGTTGTTATTATCTGCCAAGCAGGTTCCCTGCATGCGCTCACACTCATCTCAAAATTGCTTACTCTCCAATAAGAAAGAAATGGGCTGTCAAAATACCTCTGGTCTCTGATTCTGCTTCAGTTTTCTCTCTTGATGAAAATTATTTTAATATTTATTTTCTGAAAAAAGTGGGTCAGAGCCAGGACATATGTGTTAAGATGAGCACAAAAGCAGGCTGGCCCACAAGCTCTTTGTCTCCTCACCACAGTTGTGTTGCAGCCTTAGGATCATATAGACAATATTTTTATTACCTCTCAGACGCATGCAAGTACTTCTTACTGGGCAAGGCTGTTGGTTGCTAAATTTACAGGTAGTGGGATAAAAAACCCAACCAAAACCCACTGTGTTTGTTAACTGCTGAAAATCAGATGGAGAGGGAAGGCAGAGCTGTAGTGTTGGTGAGTGGCCATAATGAGGCTGATGGCAACTTCTTGCTCAGGCTCAAGTTCTGAGTTTGGACTCCTGGAAAAGAGACCATGTGTTGGTTTTTGGGCAGTGCTGAGGCTGTGGGGCTGTCAGTACCTTTGAGTGATAAATAATCAACATTTGAGTCATGTTGGCAATGCTTTGTACTGACCCTGGGCAAGTGATGGGAAACTGGCCTTGCCACCAAGCTGCCACTCTGTGCTCCAACACAGAATGCTCTCTGCAAGCAGAGAACAAGTGTCACTGGCCCTGTTATGCTTTTGGGGACAGTGTCAGAGATATCTCACAGTGTATGGATGCTAGCAGTTGTTTTTGGGAAGAGGGGAGTTTCTGCTCTGGGAGTTGTAGGGAAAAAATATTCAATTAAAACTTGTATGGAAAACCGTAGCAAATATCAGGTTTTCAGCTGATACTTTCCTCAGACCCTCTGTTACCTCAGACTAGAGTCTTTGCTCCCTACCCAATTTATACTAATCTCATCAGTTTGACTCCAGAGCCTCATCTTATTCTTTATGAACTCACAGTAGCTGCCATTGCCTCTGGAAGAACATGCCCTAAATGCTTTCAGTGTGCTCGTTCTTCTCTGTTACGGTCTGCCTGCCTGGTGCAGGATCAGCCACATGGATGCTTTTCCTCCTTTTGCCTGTGGGCCAAATTCACCCAGGTTTGTTCAGCAAAATAACTTCTTTTGGTCCCTCTCTAGGGTGCCCATGGCAAAGAGCAGGGATGCTCAGGCTTCACTCCCATATGTAAGCCCCTGTGTAAGCTCAGATGGCATAGCTGTACTCTCAGATGCCCTTCTTAGCAGGGAGAATGACCTGTCTTGATTATTTCGCTAGCACAATTTTCTGCTCTTAGCAGGCAGGTTCATTACAGTGTTTGCTTACACGGTGTTTTTCCCTGTAATCCCACCCTCAAACCTTTTCCAGTAACTCAGGTGGCAAAATGATAAGCCCACACAAGGAGAAGATGCAGTGGGAGGAGTGAATATTTCATATCTCTAGTCCCAAGATGCTGTTGACCCACACAGTGTATCTTCCTTGGCTTGGCCTAATTCATTGTGATGGTTGATACCTGGAGTGACACATCTGCCTGGGGTTAGGCTTACTCTGGCCTACCTCTCCTTCACCACTTGGTCTCCTGTGAATTGCTGTTGTGGCTTCCAAGGGGTTTCTTGCCCAAGTAAGTCTTAGCCTGAGCAGTGATTGTAGCTCCCTTCAGAAAACCAGCAAGAGAATTTCAGCAGGCATCTACACTTAGCCATTTCCTACTGGCAACATGCTGCTCTCACTTGTCCACAGTCAATGGCATCTAACTTACTCTACTGCTGAGATTTGGCACCTAACTTATTCTACTGCCCTCCAACTGCAGGTTGCAGTGCTTGGAATGCTATTGAGGAGAGCATTGTCCTTACGCAGACGTCTCCTCCACTTTCAGCCCCTTGTCATGTCCCTCATTTTCATTTCCATAGCCCCTTGCTATTTATAATTACTGTATAAAGCACTCTGAGGGTGGTGACTGCTTATTAGAGTAAGCCTGACAGCCTGTTTGCTCCCACATGCTGCTCAGAGGGGCTGGTTTTGGTTTTGGTCAGAGGAGAGGTGAGGAGCATGGAGCACAGGGTGACCTCCAGCATCCTGACCCTGGTGAGGAGGGCTGCCCAGTCTGTAGCACAACAGGAGAGGAGGAGGGGGGAAACTGCAAGGAAACAGGTGTGTCCTGGCACTGACAGGCAGTGGCATGGGCGTGGTTGATGCACAAAGGTGGCAGTGCTCCAGCCACAGCCATTCAATTTATGCTTGGCTGTATCTGGTTGAGACATCGGGTGTAATTTTGGATACACTGGGGTTTCTGTGATCTCTGGTTTTCTTGGTGACTTTGCAAAAGTTTCAGAGACTCCACAGAATATTTCCATCTCCATAACCCTGACCTCTCCCAGGCTTTGTGCTGGTGACATTATTTGGTACCCCAAGGTAGAGAAACACCCCAAACTGAAATGGTGCATTTGTAATTGTTCCAGGGGCACTGAGGAGTGATTCCGCTCAGAATCAGAGTACATTCAACAGCCAGGATTTTGGTCCAGTGCCTTGTTTCTGCTTTCCCCTTGGCATGAGTTGAGGTTGAAAAGAAAAACCACAACAACCTCTCCACCTGCCCATCAAAATGAAAGGGGAACGTTCTTTCAAGGGTGCAGGCCACTAGACCTCACTGCTTTAGTGGGAAAAATTAACTTTGGAGAAATATCCTCAGCACAGACCCTAGTAAGACTTTGAGGACCCTTCTACCTCTTGAGGGACCCCAAAGAGAAATTGCTTGTTGACATACTGAGAATTTATGCAACCTGAGAGCGCAAGCTCCAAAACCCACACTCCAGAGACGAGGGAAAACCAACTGCTTTCCTCAGAGAACAGATATGTTTAAAAACATCCCCCAATTTCTCCTAGGCTAGTTTTGTTGAAATCTTGAATTTTTTTAGCTTGCCGGTAAGTTACATAAGTGTGTCTAAGAGAAGATGGTCACAAAAGTGCGCTTTGTCAGATTCCAAATTATTAAACTGATTAAATGCATTCCAGCTCATTAAACTGATGTTATTAAACTGCAAAAACTTACTGGTTGTCACCCTGGACATAAGGGACATTAACTGGCAGGCAAATACATGTGGATGTTAATGTACATAAGAAATTAAATGGAAGATTATTTTACTGCTTCTAATCCCACTGCCAATTGGAAAACTGTGTAAAATTAGTCACCCCAGCTCAGAAGCATGAATGCATAGCTGGAGGGAATTGAGAAACTGCCTAGGAAACTGAAAAAGTCCCTGGAAAATGTTCTTAAGAGGAAAGATTGAAAAAATTGAAGTTACTTATGGTAAATGGGAAACTGTGGGGTTTGTGATATGAAATACTGAACAATCCAGAGAAAGAAAATAGTGATTTTAGAGGTGCCCTGATTGTAATGTGAAAGCACTCCAGGAAATTAAGGAGGATTATTTGAAACTGATAATATGAATACTTTTCACATACTGTGATTAATTAGTCCGTGAATCTTGCTTTCAAACTTCAAAGCCCAGCAGTATTCCCAAATGGCTTGGCATTCTTGTGAATAAGACTACCCAGTGTATTTATAGAATGTGTTCAGAAGTTGCAGAGCTTTAAAACCTTGTGGTTTTGTTAAGGACCATCTCAGTGCAAGGCCTTAACACAGGCAAACGTTTGTCTCAGCTACATGTCTTGTCTGAGACTAATGGTCCAGAAAGTACGCAACAGCTTCAAGAAGGAAGATGTTCAAATGTGAACGTGTCCTATCTGCAAAGATCTGGGAGCCTGCAGTCTTAAAGTGTCTCTTCAGTTGTCTCAAACCCCCCTGAAGTGATTAAAGGCAGACTACTCACAGAATCATTGGATAGTTTGGGTTGGGAAGGACCCTGGAGTTCCCTTCTCATTCCACACCCCTCCATGGGCAGGGACGCTCCCAGCAGAACAGGTTGCTCAAAGCCCCATCCAACCTGGCCATCCTTTCAGTAGACTTGGTGGGTCTCCTGGAACTCTGACTGCTCTCAGAGTCAAGGATCATCCTTGTTTGCCCTCTTTTTTTTTTTTTTCCCCTAGTCAATAGGTCTGTGTGGCCCAACATGATCAGCAGAAGACCTTGGTTAATCCAGGGTTATCAGATTTAGTTTACCCTTAATGCTCTGTTGAGCCCAGTCATTCCAAGCCTAATTAGCACATGAGCTGTCTTGTGGAGTGATATCCTAAAATAAACTGTCCTGAATAGAGCTTTACAAACTGAGCTCAGTTTGGATTGCCAGCCCCTACAAGGGATATGTTTCCCTCTCAGAAGGAAAATATGTGTAATCATTAGGAGTGTCTGGTCTGCTTCATAAGTATTTTATTAAGATTCTGGCTTGCCTTTTGTTAGTTCTGCTGCATGGAAAATATTCTGTTATATAAACTGATGTTGTGGTTTCATCCAGAATCCCTTGAGTTCTGCCTTGCTGCCAGCCATGTGAACATACAAACACACCCACACTTCGGGAGGACACTTGGAGAGAGGTTCTTAATCAGACCAAGGATCTGGGAATACTCTTGTGCTTGGGCAGAATGAAATCTTGGCACTGAAGGTTGGCAAATTGAGTAGAAAATATGATCCTCTCCCTGCCCTAGCCCAAGGACAAGTAATGAAGTTAAATATCCCTATGTTCAAAAGAACTGACAGATAACCACTAGCGTGGCATGTAATTTGGAGTGGGAGGCACTGGTTCAGGAAGTTACAAGCTCTAAAAATTTGCAAGAATTTCAATAAACAAAAGGGACACTGAGAGATGATTGTATAGTCTTGTAAATTTCGATGGGCACGTTATGAAACCTGCTGTGCAATGTAAACTACTCCCAAATGAAGGAGGCTGCGTGTGACTGGGTAGTCTCAAAATGGCCCAAGGATTTGTTCCTACATCAGACACTTCTTGTCTCAACATTCCAGGAATAATTCTGCCTTTTTTATCTTTACCCACACTGAACTCTGCTGAAATGAGATTCAGACATGACTGCAGAGGACCTGTTTGTTCAGCTACCTGGCCAAAAATAGGGTCAAGAAATGCATGATCTTAGCAGTAATCAGGCAATTTCCATTTTCAAATATGAGTGCTAAACAGTCTTGTCCTCCAGCTGCCTTAAAGGGATTGTAAAATCCAGCCTGGGTCTAAAAGCATTTGGGTATCAGTGTTATTATCATATATATCCATGTATTGATAAATTATCTATATAATGTGTTTGTATTGTATCATTATATATATTCATGTTAATATAATATAATATAATATAATATAATATAATATAATATAATATAATATAATATAATATAATATAATATAATATAATATAATATAATATAATATAATATAATATAATATAATATAATATAATATAATATAATATAATATAACATAACATAACATAATATAATATAATATAATATAATATAATATAATATAATATAATATAATATAATTAATATACCAACACGTATATCATATGTGGTCTTAAAGTCCTTCAGAAGGCAGGATAAATTCTATGTATTAATTCCTCAGATGCTGCTTTTATTGGGCTACTGAGCTTTTTTGCTTTGTACTATGCTATCATCCCCAAATCAAGGAGTTGCCAGCCTCCAGACCATTGTGTCTTCCTGCAGAAGCAACACAGGAAAATGTCTTCCTGTGTATCCAGGCATTTCTTCTGGTCTTGGTAGAACAGCCTAGGTCTAGGAAGGGTTAAAGTCTCCTGCAGCCTTAGCAGGAGTCAGCTGTTGGTCACAGCTGCTGATTGAAAAACCATTTGGATGTGCAGTGTGGAAGAGGCACATCGAGTGAAAGCAGGCTGCTGCTGGGATGTGCTCTGTTTGTGCCTGATTTTGGCGCTCCTGATTTGTTTGCATGCACAGTGCATTAAATTCCGTGTAGGATTGCATCATTTAATGCAGCTTTGCCGATGCAGGCATTCAGGCTGCCTGGCAGACCCGATGTCCATCACTCCTGGGCGATGCCATACCTGCACTGCTTCTCCTGTTCACTGGGGTGTGGCAGCAAACCATTGCAGCGCTGCTGTGTTCCTGTCTGAAAATAATCCTGCTGGCACTTTTTGACATTTCTAGCTGCTTTATTTACCATGACTTGTGGGGTGATTTTTTGTTATTCCAAGAGCTTGGGCCTGGCTGTGGTTTTACTTGACTCCCCTGTAGCACTTTTGCTGTCAGTTCTGTTTCTTCTGTTGAGCTGCATGAGGTTGTACAGCTGTAACCTGCCATCCCAGAAATGTTTGTTTTTCACTTGAGAATGATTCCTACATATGTGGCGCTCTGGGCTGAAGAGACAGTAAACATAATTTTACAGCTTCTTTTTACAGAGTTATTTTAAGGCTGAGTTCTTTATTTGTCAGGCTTTTTCAAGTGGTCACTAATGCTTTTGTCTTGCAGGGAGAGTTTTTGTTCTTGCAGGGATTGTTTTGCAGCTGTGATTCCTACAGTACATAGTCTGGACAGAAGTGCAATGCCAGTTTTAATCTGCACAGAAAGGAAGGTAGGGAAGATACACAGCCACAGAGTGGCTGGAGTCTGTGTGGATGTGCTGATCTGTACTGCAGCAAGACCTTGTTCACAGTAAAGACAGACTTTGTGTCCATTTTAGGACTTAGCTTGTCTTTTTTCCCCAAGTCATGAAGATGGTGGAAGATACTTGAGGTAAAGCTGGCCTTGTGTGCTTTTTTTTGTGCAGATGAAGACTGCTCCTGAAATTATCCTCCCATAAGCTTTGGATAAGTAGGTCATCTGCTTTGCCATGGTCTGGCCAACACTATGTTGCCTGAAGCCAGATTCCAGTAAGGGTTAGGGAAGAAAATTCAATGCAAGTGATATGTCACTTCTCTTGGAGAGGTCTTTCCAAAGCGTGGTGCAGGGTTATGTGAACTGACAGATGCAAGTAACCAAGGTGACCACAGTCCACAGCTGCAGTGCAAAGAGTAGATTTATCCTGTCGCCTCGCTGGCTGGAAGGTTTCAAAAACAGATGGGGACACATACCCTGCTGAGTTTACTCCATCTTAGCAGGGACCAAAAGCACATGGGCCTGTTCCTGGGCCTCCACATCTCAAAGGGCCTGGCCCATGTGCAGTGTTTCACAGTTCTGTGCTTTCTGTAACCTCCAAGCTTCTTATCTCTCTTTGTCCCAGTGGGGAGACCCAAGTGTGTGAAGAACGAAGTTTAAATCATTCAGACAGCATTCTGTTGTCTTCTACAGAAATTCCATTTCTCAAGACAGACAGAAAACAACACAAAGCAAACACAGTACTTGAAATTTCCCACAGTGAATAGTCTTAGCGTCCCCCAGCTGCCAAGTTGTCTTGAGTGACAGCAATTCTGTTTTTCCTCTTCACCATTTTTCCACTTTCAAGCCTTTTTTCCCTGCAGTGGTGTGATTCTTGGGGTGCTCTATGCAGGGCCAGGAGTTGGATTTGATAATCCTGATGGGTCCCTTTTAACTCAGCATATTCTATGATTCTGTGATTCTAATTATAGGGATGCTACATATCCCCAGCAAGCCCAGAAATCTCCAGTGCTGTTGAGACTTTTGTGTCCTCTCCATTTCTTGATGTCATCTCAGGAGCCTTCACCCTGCTGTGGAGACCTGAATAAGAGCAGCTGCCCATTCACCGTTGCATGTAGCCCTGTGACAGACTTAGGGAACAGTTTTGCCACCCTGTGCAGGCACAGGTCAGGGAGCTGGCCATGATTCCCAGAGCCGAGCTGAGTTTGATGCCTGACTCCCTCAGCCAAACACTCCATTCCCTGCCTCCTGTGGCTGCTGTGGTGGAGAGTTTTGAGCTCACAGCTCATAGAAGGTGGTGGGAAAACCTTCAGTCCAGCTTTCTGCTGGCTTTGACTCAGGTTCACCCACAGCTGATGGCTGTGGTTTTGTCACCACTCAACTGCAGCTGCTGGTTTGTGGGGTCCTCAGTTGAGCAGGTCAGTAGGAGGAGCACAGTGATGGGGCAACCAGCTGGCAGCCCTGCTTTGCACAAATCATAGAAGCACACCATGGCTTCTACGGTTGGAAGGGACCTTAAAGGTTACCCGGTTCTGTCCCCCTTGCCATGGACAGGGAAGCCACCCTTTAGGTCAGGATCACTAAGGCCTGACCAAAGCTGTGCACTTAGGGAGGGGTAGTCTTGGCAACTTTGAATACTGAGTGTGCCCAGAAATTTCGTACACTTAAAAGATTTTCTTTCTTTCTCTGTGGGTTCTTGGGTGCTCTGGCGACCCTGCAAAACCCAGGCTCCAGCACCCAGTCAGATCTGTGCTTCAAAATGGAATTGTGTGATTTCTGCTGTTTTAAGATCTTCAGGAAGCTTTCAGAATGCTCAGGCAAAAAAGATGCAATGCAAGCATAGTCCGTCCTGCTGCTACTGCTGCTGCTACTAGAGAGTGTGATAAGAAAGGATTTACTGTGTCTGCAGTTTAATTCATTAGCAATTTCTGTGTGATATGAACAGCTAGAAACATCAGTCCTTTTCTTCTCTGCGGATTTGCATAAAGTAATTAGGAGCATATGTGCTGGGGGCTGGGGCCAGGAGGAGGAGGAGCAGGTTCCATCCCAGAGCACCTCAGTGGATGCTCTGAGTCATGGCCTGTAAATGGCTCTTGCCGAATGCCACATGCCAGATGATGAGTCACAGAGCAAGGGAGCACAGAAAAGGGAGAAACTGGTTGGGTCACTGTCCTGGCTCCTATATTAGCTGCTATAGATCTGCTACTTGAGCTGTTTCTGATGTCTTGTGTAACTCTAAATGCAAGGAGCAGCTGGGGTTTCTTGTCCTCTAGCTGGAAGGCAATACCTACCTCACACTGCTTGTGTCACCATCAGCAATACACACATAACACCCATTGCTTAGTTTTGTGTGTGCTGGTAACCCCTGGCCCGTGCAGCTCCTTTCTGCAGCAGCACAAGGGCTGTGACTGACCATCACGTGCTGTGGTTTCCATTTGGAACACATCATAATCCCATATAGTTCTGGGATGTAATGATACATTAATTATGGGCTTAGTCAGGCTGTCCTGGAAACCACTGGAAAAAGCCCTGGCCAAGGCAGGGCTTTGTGGAAAGAAAAGGGAAGTGGTCTTTTCAGGAATCACTGCGCAGCATCACAAGAGAGCAGAGGCAGAAGTTTAGGAATTATTTAGTCTTTCTGTTTTTCTGCAGCTCCCTTTAAACATAAAGTGCTGGAATATTCATGCTGGGAGCATGCAGACCACCCTGACTATGCTCCCTGTCCCCTAAGGCAGGGAAGGAGAGCTGGAGGTTTAGGATGAGTTAAACAATAAACATTTCCTTTTACACCTCTTTTTTTTTTTTTTTTTTTTTTCATGAAACTCACTGGATGATTTAATAAAGCACTTAATGAAGGTGTGAATTTGATAGAGATGTATTAGCTGGCAAGTAAAAAACAGGTGTCCAAACAAATACCACTAAATAGACTCATCCTGCAACAACTTACAGGCTTCCTCACCTCCTCCCTCTGCTTACACATACCCATGGTTCAGGCCCATCCCCAGGCCACTCACCCTGAACCACTTATCCTCTTCTCTGATGCTTCTCCCTGAATGCCCTCCAGTTTTCTGGAATCTTCCTAATGAATTGTTGTTTAAAACCATGCAATACTTTCTGGCAGCTTTTGTAGTGGCAGAGCTGGGGCAGGGATGAACTGCAGCATTGGTGCAGGATGCAGTGAGCCCTGAGATCCCCCACACTGCTTGAAGGGTCGTTTTCAGTTTGGATCAATCTCCCAGCCCTTTTGCCTGGAGGTAGACATGCAGGGAGTAAACTGAAAATATCTCTCCCATGGAGGAAAGAGGAGATGTCTGTATTGTGCCTTTGTCTGCAAGATCACACAAACCGTTGCTTTTTGCAGCATTGCTACTGGTGCTTGTTTTGTAGGGCTGTGAGGTTTCTTCAGGCATGTTAATGCAAATGCATTGTAGGAGTCAGGGCTTCACATGGAACAACCCTCAAAGAACAGGCAGCTCTAATACAAAAGAATTTTTTCTGCTTCTTCTGTGAAACTGAATGCCTAGCTTTTAACCCTGTTTTTGCATATTTCACCCTTGAATGACATGATGAATTTTGGTCTGCCTGAGGAAGGTGATGATGACAGTGAAACCAAAGCCATACAGAAGGAGTCAGCCATAACCCTCACAGTTAAAGGTTTCCTTTGGACACTCAATTTCATGGGTGAAGTGACTGAGGTTTGTAGAAACAATAATCTGTTCAGAAAAGCCATCCTCCAAAAAGCCAGCATTGCCTCCAGCTGACAGTTCTGATGATGCTGCGCTTGCTTCCTCATTCTCTGTGCTCTATGTGCAGTCTTTTTACATTAAAATCACATTTATCTCTCATATCTCTGCCTGCCTCCTCCAATACATTACATTTTAGGAGGAAGCCTGTGTTACCTTGAGCTGAACCCTGTTGCCCCATGTATGTGCAGGGGACAGCACAGAGCAGGGTATTAAGGGTTCAGCTCTAGAACTCCCAGAATTGTGGCTGGAGCCATAACAAGTATCAGAGTATGCCTGGAGGTGTGCAGCCACCACACATAACTCGTCAGCCCTTGGAGGCAATTGCAGCCAGGTCTGGTGGCTTCTGCATCTTCCCAGCAGTGTTGCAGAGGCAGGAGTTGGTACTCAAGGCTGAGAAGCCGTGAAGCTGCACCAGCCACCTTTGAATTAGCACAGTGTCCTCAGTCTTAGGGGTGTGACAAGAGAGGGATTTGAGGGCCTCTCAGTGGTGGTCAGCAAGGACTGAAAAGGCATGGCATGCAGAGCCCAAAGGAATCTGCATGCTCCTGTTACCTGCAGCATGCAGCCTCCTCTCTAAGGCTCAGACATGACCTGATAGGCAGCTCTCAGATGAGTGCTGAACCATCCTTTGCTGCTCAGCACTCACCTGCTTTTTACCTAGAGCTTTGCTACAGCTAAGGAGTTTTTGTTGTGTGTATTTATTTCTGTGGGGGAACAATCATTCATGAGCAATTCTGTACCAAATGCAGGCACCTCACAAAAAGCTGTTTTCCCTGCTCTGTATTATCCTGTTTGGAATGAAGCATCCACAATGTGGCCCTCACCTTCTCCAGGTAACCATTAGCACCTCAAGGAAGAGCTCCCTGAATAAACAACCCATATCTGCCATGTTGCAGCAGATGGTGTCAGTATGGAGAAGGCAAGAATTCTGACATCTGAAAATAAAATGGCTGATGTATAGGCGTGTCTAGAGTCGTGGTGCTCCCTGCATGTCTCCCTGCCTTGCACTGCTATTACACCCTGTTCTAGGCAGGAATCAGTGCTGGCTGCTGTGTTTGCTCTCGTCTGTGTATCATTGAGCAGGATTAATGACAACAATAAGAAGAATTAACTGATTTGGCAAAAAATGTTCAGGTATGAACTGCCTAACCACATCTATAAATTGCCTGTTACAAAAGTGAAGTGAGGGCTTCATAAAGAACTGATCAAAACCAGCAAGATCTGAAACTGGTCTGCTTGCTGCATTTTATTCCCCAACAGCAATCCCAGTGTAGCAGACTCTGAGTAGGAAGAGGAAGGATGCTTCTGCAGTTTTCCAGAATAAGGAAGGGTCAACTAATGGGAGGATGCTGTGGTGTTGGGAACTGAAGAATCCCTCTGGTGGCAGTGCCATTGCCAACCTCCCTGCACCCCTAAGTCCAGAGGAAACCAGGAGAGGTTGCAGGGCAGAGAAAAGGAGTAGCTATGGTACAAAATGTCGTGCCTATCCCTAGGGAAGCCATCAGAATGTCTCCTGGCAGGAGCTGCATGTCACCTGTGATCCTGCACCTCGGAGCCTGGTGCTGAGAGCAGGTCGTGGGTGAGGGCAGGATGGGCATCTGTCTGCTGCAGGGTCTCTGGTGGGCAGTGAACTGCAGCCCTCCGGGGAGCCTGTGCTGCTGCTGGAGCCAGAGAGCTGGGCAGAGCCCTGTGTTGCAGCCACAGCACTGGAGAGACAGATGGGAAATGGCTGCATGTCAGCGCTGACATTTTGCCGTCAAATGTCAAAGTGTGTCTGTGCAAGCCTGTCCTCCCACAGCAGCTTCTGTGCTGACGTGAATTGTGTGCTGCTCAGCAGGGCCTGTCAGCAGATGGGTGCTGGTGCTGGGAGCCTGCTCCAAGCAGCCATTTCCCAGAGGCAGCAGAGACGTGGTGCTTCAGCAACAAAGTGCGCTGCCATCACGGTCTGTATCTACAGAATGATGCTGTTCAGGTGGTTGCATTGTGGCAGCACTTGAAATACAGCAAAGCCTGGTGGAGAGATGTGATGTGAGCATTACAATCAGACACAACAGCAGGAACAAAGGTGGGGTGAACTACATGGGAAGACAGGCAGTGAGAGACCAGCTTTTTACCCAAAATGCTTGTGAGGTGGGAGTGGGAGGACAGGATAGGCTTCTGCTGAATGCAATAGAAATAAACTCAGATAAACTCAGAGCTCCCACTGTTCCATCAGTGGTGCATAGTGTCCAAATTGAGGCAGGAACACCCTTCCAGCAAGAGCGTCTCTCTGTGTGTGTGTGTGTGTGCCCTCAGATCAGGAGCTGCTGTTATCCACAGTGGATCTTGAGCAATGGCGTCCTAGGAATCCTTGATGAAGAAAATCTGTCCCCCAGGATCTGGGCTGAGTAGACATCAGCCTCTGTGGCAGCAGCTGTGGGAAAGGAGCCAAAGGCGTGTAAGACTTTGGCTTGTAAGGCAAAGGCTTTTACACCCCTGAAAGGTTTTTTACAGCTTTTACTCCCCTGAAAGGGGTGTAAAGGCTAATAGAGGTTTTAGGGAGACTACAGATGAGGGGGAGTTTAGGGTTGCACAGTTAGTAGTCCAGTTGGATATCCACCACCTGGTCCAAATGGTCCTCTCTTCCTCAGAGCCTAAACCTGGATGAGACATCCCAGGAGAAGTAGACATGTAGGAGAGTGTTCCCACCATGTAAGACTCTGGTACCATCTACCAGAAGGCCTGTCTGTTTTGCATTATTGGATGTTTACTGCAAACATTAGCTCTGTGTCCCTCTTTGTGTTTTTATTTCCTGCCAGCATCATCCTGTGTCTGTGAGAAGCACTACTGTGCGTGGGAGGAAAGTATTCCTTTTGATCATTTTTATAATCTTCTAATTGCTATTCTTACACCTTGAAAGAAGTGAAGTTCCTGATGTTTCTGTGTAGCTGTCTCATTGCTCATACTCTTGTTCTAACTTCATTTAACCCACATTTCTCACTTTCCCTCCTGTGCTCCCACGTGCCTTTGCAGGTCTGCTCCAAATCCGTTATCACCCCGCAGTAACAAATGCTGAGGTGAGGTAAGGTAGGCAAAAGCCACTGTGAATACAATTTTCTGGAGTCTGAAGGTCAGTGATGGGAGCCCTGGAGTCCAGAACAATCCTAGGATGCAATTTTCAGGGTGCAGTGATCACTGGGGATGCCTGGCTGAGTTTTGGGATGTGTAATGCTGACCGAGGGTGCTTGGGCCAAGGTTTTCAGAACAAGTGGTTGATCTGTGAGAGCATTGGGTCATTTTTTAATCTCTCAGACTGATCCTGGATCACTGCTCTCTTTTGTGGTTTCTCCCTCTCCTTGCTGCCTTAGCTGCCTGCTGATGCATTTGTCTGTGTTGGATTATCTGTAGAAGGGAAGGCAAGAGGAAAACCCCCTCCAGACTTGTGCTGGAGGTGCTTGTAGGCTGGATCTTGGGGTTAGGTGAGGCGGGATAACTGGGTTTGTCCTGTGCTCTCCCAAGTCAAACACTGGTGAACATCTACAAGAAAGATGAAGAGAGACTTTTGACATGAACAGAGAGTGATGGGACAAGAGGGAAAAGATTTAAACTGAAAGATGGCATGTTTAGATTAGATATTAGGAAGAAATTCCTTACTGTGAGGGTGGAGAGGCACTTGAACGGGTTACTCAGAAATTGGCCCATCCCTGGAAGTGCTCAAGGCCAGATTGGATGGGGCTTTGAGCAGCCTGGTCCTACGAGGGTTGGAACAAGATTTTATTTAAGGTCCCTTCAGCTCAAACCATTTTATTATTCCTCCGGCTCTGTAAGAACCTGCTATTTTGTGAACACAGGGAGAGTGGGGCTCTCAGTGCCCTGCCTGTGCTGTGCCCTGCCTGTGTGGCTCCTGGGACTGTGGCAGTCGCATTGTTGTGAAGTGCAGCAGGTAATAAGCAGGTAAAAGACACAGATACTGTGGCAGAGATATATTATCCCTCCTAGACCACAGTAGAGACCAGTTTGAGCTGAGGTTTCACTATCAGCCAAAGGTCAGCAAAAGTCAGTGTGCTGTATGGGACCTATTTGACCAATGCCAGTGGCTCCCCATGGTCCCACTGAGGTCATCCACTCCTTTTCACTGGGGAAATCCTTGTGTACATAAGTAGTTGCATATTTTGGCATGTCCCCCTGGCACCATTAAAAGGGCTCAGGACCTCATGGAGTCTCCTGGATTTTGGAAAGGAATGACTGTTGCTGCTTTTATGTTCCAGTCTGCTCCTCTTTCCAGTCTCTTCCAGGACATTTGTGTGTGTCTGTTGCAAGACCTTGCCATGTTTGGTTCTTGAAGGAAAGTTCAATGTACCTAAAAGAAAGCAAAGAACAAAGCACTGTTCAATCCAGTGTGAGAAGATAGACTGCTCTCACCAGAGTGCAGTGCTTCCCTTCAGACCCTGTGCGGTGTTCCTGTGAGCACACAGTGCCATCTGCAGTGAGGTCTTTGTTTGGCCCAAATCCTGTGCAGCCCTTTGGCCTCTTGACTGAAATCAGTTACTCTCTTCAGATGTCTTTGAGAGGGGTCAGGTGAAATCACAAGTGTTGTCCCAGGAGCCTGCGTGGAGGGTGACGTGTTTGTTTTACTTTGTGATGGTTTGTTTCCCAGAAGAAGGATCTCGTGCTCAGGGACTTGTGCTGACAAGGAGCCAGTCTGTTTGTTCCTTGTCAACACATGAAATCTTCAGTCAAACCAAGGATGCTTTAAATAGCCACTGCCTTTCCTGAGAGGTGACTTCCTCTGTGATTTTGTCTCTCTGTAGGTATCTGAACTCCCTCATGAGAAGTGTCCTCCCTGCCTCTCATGTGCAGCCCTACCTGTTCATGGGTGGTACCAGCTTCACTGATGCCCTGAAGAGTATTCCACACCATGGATAGTCCACCCAAACTGACTGGTGAGACGCTGATTGTCCATCACATTCCCCTGGTGCATTGCCAGGTCCCCGATAGACAGTGCTGCTCCATGAGCAAAAGGACCAACCCCTTCTGCCAGCCAGAGCTCAGCATTACACGGACCTCTGCCCTTCCAGACAGAGACCTCTCACAGACTGACTCCTTGGTGTACAGCAGCTTTCTCCAGACCTCTGAAACCTCAGCAGAGGCCTCAGATCACAAAGAAAGAAAAACAAGGGATCTGATTGTCCCTAGCATCAGTAAGCGACACAACCCTTTCCTGCTGAGTGAGGGTGAAGACCTCAGTATTTTTGGGGATGACTTGGGTCAAAAATCTTTCCACCTTCACAACTCACTCGTTGATGGCAAGCCTCCCTTCAGTCTGCAGGATCTGGCCTTGCCCCCTTTCCACCTCCACGACTCCAACCACATTGTGAAATCCTGGAACATGGCCAGCCGGTCTGGTGTGGTGGATGGGCAGGAGGACAAACTCGGCAGTGACGACATCCAGAAGAGGAACAATGCAAACAGGTGCCATCAGGCCTCGGAGCGCATGGAGCTGGATGAATGCAGCTGCCATCGTGGCAGCTCCTCCAACTTCTCCTTCGACAGTGGTGACCAGGAGTGGAACCAGAACATGGGTGAACCGCTGAGGAATCAGGATGCCCTGCACAGGACATGCAGTTGTTCCAGCTCAGAGATCCAGCACTGTCGCTGCTACAGTTCATCAAGTCAGTCTGAAGTGATTGACCAACAGATGGGCTACATCAGTGACTCTTCTTGCAACAGTTCTGATGGGGTCCTGGTGAACTTCAGTGCTCTCTACAACAAAATGAATGGTCAGCCTCAATCCAACCTGAATTCAGCTAACCTGTCCTGTGACTCTTCCTTCTGCAGCCACTCAGACACAGGAGCTTTTTACCTGGATTTACACTCATCACCCACTGAATCCAAGATGTCTTGTGAGTCACATAACCCAGAAAGTTCAGGAAAGGTGTGTGGGTGTCAACACTCCTCCTCACCTGTCCTTGATGCCAACTGCAATTCCTACCACCTCCACTGTGAGCCTTGCACGTCGGAGAGCTCAGACCTCACTGCCTGCTTCCAAAGCCAAGCACGGCTTGTTGTGGCTACTCAGAATTACTATAAGTTAGTCACATGTGACTTGTCTTCCCAGTCATCCCCCAGCCCTGCAGGATCTTCCATAACTAGCTGCTCAGAAGACCAGACCAAGGGTAGCCCAGCCCAGCCCACAGAATACTATCTGTTCAGAAGGCCCGACCTGAGACAAGAAGGCAATGTAGAGTGCAGTGAAGAGGAGCCAAAGGGAGAATCCAGCCAGAACATGATTGAGGGTCAGGTCTATGTCAATGTGTCACCACCGAACCTCAACACAAGCCGGCAGCGCTCCAGGAGCTATGATCAGAACCTGGACAGGAGTCCTGGCAGCAGGCTGGGCTCCCTGGAGCGCATGGTGAGCTGCCCAGTCAAGCTGAGTGAGAGTCCAGCCATACCCATTCAGAGCTCTCCCCCCAAGAGGGTGACATCGTTCGCTGAACTGGCTAAAGGACGGAAGAAGAACGGCACCTCCCCACCGCACCGCTCCAGCGGTGACTCCTCCCTGGAGTTCTCTCCCATCCCTGAGACTCAGCGGGACTGCCCAACCTTCCTTGAAGAAAGAGCTCGGCGCAGCCAGAGTCTTCCACCCATGCCCTTCATCCATGGCCTGAACCGGAGCTGCGAGGGCTTCTGTTTGAATCATGCCTTTGGGGACAGCCAGGCTTTGTGTTCCACCAAAGACTCCGTCTCCAGTGAGAAGGTCCCCAGTGGGCATGGGGCAGGTGAGCAAGCCTCTCTCTCCCTGCTGACGGAGGCAGATGCCAGCTTCTCGGGTGGCTCTGCCAGTGGCCACGGACAAAAAGATGTTAGAGCCCGAGCAGACGGTAAGGAGCCAAACAAAGCAGAAGGGAGAAGTAAAAAAGAAAGGCAGCTCATTGGGATATGAGGGGAGCAGCAGGGAAACCTGCATGGTGATAAGAGAGCAGTGTTGGGGCAGTTTGGTTCCTGGTCTGCCAGACCCTGTGACAAAGCCTTGCTGTGCTTTGTCACAGAAGACTTTCAAGTTTCGTATCAGGGCGTCTAGTCCTTGTGTTTGTAAAGCTTCCTGAGGGTTTGTTCATACCTCTCACATTGTGTTAGCAAGGACATGGCATTAATACTGAGAGAGTCTGTGCAGCTTGAAGGGTTGTATCCCTTCCAGGGCATTTACTGTGCTTCTCCATGAGACTCACCTGCCCTTAGCTCCTAAGATGGAGATGTTAAAATGCTCAGCAGAGTCATAGTCACAGCCTTTCTTTTTTGGAGTTATGTGCGGCAGAGGTGGAAAGGGAAGAGGCATAGCCAGCAGTCTCCTTTCCATGCAGGTCCTGGAAGCTCACACAGTTTCTGCTTGGACTTAACAGTGTGAGTCCTGCAGAGTCTAATCTGTGTGTCTCTGCTGGAGTATCCTGGTCATGTCTCCCACAGTGCTGTGGATTTGTGCAGCAAAGGTTCCCAGGGGGAGCCACTGTCACAGTTACCTCTGTGGGGAAGCTGTAATATGTGAGTTGTGTTCCACCTTGATATTGCTGTCACTTGTTCTCATGGGGAAGCTGTGTGACGTTCCCTTTGGAAGTATGGCCATTTCTCCAGCACTGTGGGAGACTTCTGTCTCTGCCCCAGGCAGATATTATACCTGCTTCACAGGTAAAAGCCCTTCTAAAATGCCTGTGACTAGACCACTGCAGTAAATAGCCCCTATTATGTCAAAAAATTCTTGTGCCTTAACAGACTGTCTCCACTCAATGTTCTGAAAATATCTAGCAGGAGGTGAGAACATGTGGTTTATTGCCATGGCAGAGGCAGGAGAGATTTTGTCCTTTGGAGTAAAAGGATTTTAGTTATTATCCTATTTGCTTATTGAGCCTTGAATGTGTGCTTGGTGTGGGATGGCAGTGAAGGCAGGGCTCTGCTGGGGGAGGGCAGCATGGCTACAGCCCTCTTAGCTTCAGAGGCAGGGCTTGGAAGGAGCAGGCCCTGCTCAGGGAAGAGGGCACAGACAGGAGCTTTCAGAATAACATGTCCCAGCAGTTGCTGCCCACCACGCCAATGGGGTCCCCCCTTCTGCACTGTGACAGCAAGGCAGGCATCAGGGCTGGGCAGAAAGCTCCTGCCTGCAGCTGGAGATGGAGGCATATCTGCTGTGCTCCAGAGCAGTGTGCAAGCCTAGAGGCTCTGAGAGGGGCTAGAGGGAAAGCAAGCCCTGCTAAAAGCTGGCTACGGGGAGAAAAGTCTGGAATACCCTGCAGGCAGCTTGTACACCAGGGCTGATCAAGGATCTCAGTCAGCCCCACATACAGACCCAGTGCTGCGTGTTTTGCACTGAATGCACAGTGTGTCACACTTCAGATGTGTTCCTCAGGGTATTTGTGGCTCCACCAGGATCTGGAGGCATGTAGATCAGCCCACCACACTCCCTCAGGACCTCCTAGCACATCATTTGCAGAGCAGACTGGCACTTTCCAGGGTTGGAGGTGGAATGTTGGGAATGTCCTGTTTAGGTCTGGCAGAGGCATGAAGGATGAAGGAAGCTCTGTGTTCCAAAGTGGGAGCAGTTACAGTGAAAAGAGTAGGGAGGGAGAAAGGAAAGCAGGCAGCCTTTGCTACAGCACCAATATATTGTGATGCAGGATGCAGAGCTGCAGTGCTATTGCATGTGATGCTTGTGCTGGGCTGTGCAAGTCCACAGTGCATGTGGGAGGGGACAGTCCTTTGGAATGAGAAATCTGACTCTACTACAAAGTGTTGGGCCTTGACTTTGTGGTACTGCTTGGGCAGAGGCAGCTCAAGGGCAGGCACCTGATCCCATGGCTTTGTGCTGTCCAGGGGACAAGAGATTGGGA
Source organism: Melospiza melodia melodia (assembly GCF_035770615.1). Lineage (NCBI taxonomy): Eukaryota > Metazoa > Chordata > Aves > Passeriformes > Passerellidae > Melospiza > Melospiza melodia. The sequence continues at coordinate 9,402,964 of NC_086226.1, forward strand.
AAGGATGTGAAGCTGGTGACCCTGCCAGGACAGACAAGGTCCTGGTGCAGTTCTGTGCTCTTCCAAACATCTGGAACTCTGCACTTGGGGCCACATATCTTTTATCTTGCCAGCCCTTGATGTGTGCAACCAGTTCAGACTTGAACCACTCTGTAACTGGCCTCTAGCTCATCCTCTTCCTCCGGCAACAGAGAGCACATTCCCTTTTGCCTGTATTCTGCTTGGCTGAGGATGATTGTTACTCTGCCCATTCCTCACCCTTTCTTCCCCTTTCTCTCCCTGAAGGTGGTGGCACAGACAGCAAGCCTGTGGTACGCTACAGCAAGGACCAGCGTCCCACGACTCTGCCCATCCAGCCCTTTGTTTTTCAGCACCACTTCAGCAAGCCACCCAAGGCACGTGCCCTGCACAGCCATTTTGCCTCCAGCCTTTCCCAGCTCTACAGCTTGTCCAGCAACCGGCCTGCCAGCCAGCAGATCTCCACGTCCCAGTGCTCAGCCTTGGCCACCTCGTCAGAGCAGGCGGCGGTGGCGGGGAGCCAGGCCCATGGCACGCTCGTGACCCAGCAGCGCTCAGCAGACGGAGCTGCCTCGCGCGGCGATGGGGGCATCAAGAAGCCTGGCCCCGAAACAACCCGTCCGTCCCCACTGGGCAGCTACTCCCCCGTGCGGTGCAACGTGCCTTTCTTCCAAAGCGTGGACTCCTCTTCCTCGCCCACCTCTGAGAGAGCTGAAGACAGCCAGCCCCCCAGAAGCAGGTCCTGCCCCATCTCTGCTAACCTGCTTCCCACGAGGTCATCTCCTGCTGTCAGTGCCATGCAGCCCTCCAAAGCCACCAAAGCTGACACCCTAAGGCAAAAGGAGAACCCCAAGCTGATTCCCAAGAAGGAGGGCCCGCTTGAGCCAAGCCCACCACTCTCCGAATACCGACTCCACAGTGGGTCACTCCCACCCCTCTCGGTGGGTGGCATGTCCATGAGCAGAGTAGGAGGCCAGGCAGATTCACACTGGAGAAGTGGCAGTGAGACCAGCAGCTCTGGTCCCCTGAGCAGCATGGGAATACGGCCTGTCAATGGTAGGTACCCATCCTCCAGGACCTGCTAGTCTGGAGCATCTACATCTCCCTGTAGCTCTGTCTGCTCCCTGTAGTACCACCATTTCCTGTAGCCACAGACCAGGATAAAAGTGCATCTGGATGCTGCAGGAAGACGTGCAATAAGAGCATGTCCCTCCAGTCGCAGCTCCTACACTGTGTCTCCAGAGAGTGCAGTGTGGGCTGTTGGTCTTACAGCGCCCCATGCCAGGTGCTTGCACCCCGAACCTGCTACCTCTGTGCCTGCATCCACAAGGGCACCCAAGCTCCTGCCCTGCTTTGCCAGGCAGTGGCATCCACTTGTCTCCATGTGCGTGTGCTAATGTCCTGAAATGCTGCTGGACCTCTGAGTAATGTGCTGTCTCTCTTTCTCTGTCCTCCATCTTTCTCTCGCTCTCCCCTCCCGTTTCCCTTCCGCATCCTCCCGTGTGCTCTCGTCATCCTGTCTGGTGCTCACTGCCCGCGGCATCCCAGCGAACCACCTCTCCCCACAAGCGCTGAAGTGGCGGGAGTACAGGCGGAGGAACCCCCTGGGTCTGGACCGCGTTTCAGGGCTGCCCAGCTTAGCGGGCAACCTGGACAGGAGGCAGCAAGAGCCTCGGCTGAACCGGGGCAACCCCATCTTTGAGCTCCCTGGCGCTCTCAGCACCAGCCATTTCCACTGCAAGCTGAACGGTGCGCACCACCTTTCTGCCGGGGGGTCTTGGGAGGTATTTCTTTGAGGCTCAGGTTAAGCTTGGATTCATCACTGCTGTGCCTGCTCAGAGCAGGAGGGATGATGCATCTCTTCACAGTGAAGGGTTCAAGAGGAAGGTGAAAATTGCCTCACTGGTTCAAATCTTTGTGGAGCCTTCCTTCTCCATGAGATGAGAGCAGTCAGGTCCACCTCTGAGCTGGGTTGGAGGGCAAAATAAATGGCCCAAGAGCCTGCTTAGACCTCAGTAAGTGCTCCTGGACTGTGGTTAGCTTGTAGTTTCTCTCACACAGGAGTTTGGGCCCTTGGAGATCTCAGATCTATGCCCCATGGTGCCTGTCCGTCCTGTGCCCCAGCCCTAACAGTGTGCTGGGTGCTGAGCTGTAGATTTCATGAGGCAACTGACAACACTAAAGGCCTTCACAGGACTCTGTCTTCTGCAGGCTTTGCCCTTAAGGTCTTCCCTGTCCTCCAAAACCTATGCCGAAAGGGCTGACAGGGGCAGTCTGCTTTTGACTGAACCTCTGACACTCCTGTGGGGAGAACAGTGTGGTCTGTCTGTGGGAGGAAGAGCATTCTACAGGCTAGCCTCAAGCCATGGAGGGAATTCCTCAAAGCCTTATACCTCACTCCATCAACCCAAACAGTTTCTCCATCTTTCAAGGGAAAATGCATCGCACAGAGTCAAACAGATAGAAGTCAAGCACATGGAGAACTCCTATGTATGTCACCCTTTGAAAACAGAGGCCATCCCAGAGAACAGGCAGCAAACATGCAGGTTGTTGTCTGTGGATGCCTGTGTGCAGCAAATAATGATTTTCTCTCTACTGACTTCTGACCCTGCTTGCAGCAGCATGGGCAGTCTGTGCAGCAAGGTTTCCCTTAGCTCTAGCCCATGAGAGTGAACCTCCCACAGCATCTTCCAGAACCTGTGGGATCCCAGTCAAGCTGGAGGTGATATTGGGTAGGCCATGGGGATCAGCTGTGCAGGCACACATTGTAAACCACTGCTGGGGTAGCCACAAGCCTGTAGCCTTGCTGTCCCAGCAGAGGACAGGTGGCATGAAAACTGCTGCTTGGGTGTGTGGGACTGGGGCTGATTCTTGTCCCCTCTGTCTTACCCCTGCAGGGCAGTCTATGAGGCAACTCCAGCTTACCTACAATGACTTTTTCCCTGACTACTTCTCGCTAGCGGAGAAACCTCCTGCTGAGTTCTGCCTCTCCCCAGATGGCAACACAGAGTCCATCTCCATCGACTTGCTGCAGAAGAAGGGTGAGTCCAACCATCTCTGGTGGACCTTGTAATGTGCCATGGAGTGTGCTTGAGCTGCTTCTCCCAGGAAATGTGATTAGAAAGGATCTTAGGTGCACAGGAATGGGCAGAGAGAGCAGACAGGCACAGGAATGTGACCCTAAGGCAGGGCATGCTGCCACCCCAGGCTCTGTGTACAAAGGTAAACCTGTGTGTATCTGTATGATGTTGCAATGTGTTAACCTGAGATTTTGTAATTTAGGTTAAAAGTCTGTTCAGTCCTACATAAGTGGTATAAAATTGTATCAATTATATAAAAAGGTGGGAGAAAAGACTCCAGAGCAGGGCAAGATATGGCTGTGGTGGGATCCATGCAAGGGGCAGGGCTGGCAGGACTTGACAGCTGATTTGTTACCATTTCAGAGGCAAGGGATGTGCAGAAAGGTTCCCGTGCCTTTGCCAGCTATGCGCTCATGATTACCAGGTGGCAGCTGTCTCTTCTGTTTCAGTTCTGTTCTCACATTATCCTGGTGCTGGTGACAGATTATACACCACTGGCTTGATACTGAAAGTCATGACAGAACCTGCCAAATGCAAGGCTTCTGCCCTGCCAGCCTGTGGCATCAAGGCAGCAAAAGACACATTGCCTCAGACCCCATCTCTGCTGCCTCAGGCATGGGGTGTGGAGGTGACCCTTGGGAATATTGACAGGTTGTCCTACTGGCAGCCTGATAGGTGAGTGCTGGAGCCAGCAGGAAGAGTTTTGGTGAGGATTTACGAGAGTCTCTGCATGGTTTTTGGCAGAGAGGGCTTGTGTGTAGACATGGGCTTGCAGTGCCCCTATATCTGATTATTTCCAGGAGTGTTTTGCAGAGTCCATCCCAGCAGCCCCTCAGACAGCTCTTTGACCTGTTGTTTTCCACTAGGTCTTGTGAAGGCTATCAACACTGCTGTTGACCTGATTGTGGCTCACTTTGGAACCAGCAGGGATCCAGGGGTGAAGGTATGTCTTGCATCCAACTCCATTCTGGGTGGCACAGAGAGTACAGAGCAAGATTGCCTCTCCATTCTCTTCTAGTCAAAAACTACAGGTTATCTAACAAAAGCAGGAGTAGCACCGTGCAGCAGATAGTAAATCTATAACAATTCCTGCTGCATGCTGCAGTATGTAGATGTGTTTAAAGGAAGATCAGAAAAACACAGGGAAATTATGTTTATTAAACGTATATGAATAATATCCAGCTTAGACTCTGAGTTGGAAGTAGTAGTAGGATGTGAAAGTATAAAGGGCAAGTATTATGTATGTTTGTTCTGGTTTAACTCTCTCTTTATGTACTTACTCTGGCTCTTTATAAGAGGAAACACCAGACAAGCTGCCCTTCTGATCTGATGCAGCACACCAGCTCTTTTTTCTCACACAGTGGAGAGATGTGTTTCCCTCCTTCACATGTCCCATGACTCTGGTCTGGCACTGGTGCCAGGGTACAGTGCAGTGTTCCCCATCCCTCAGCATCTCACATTTTAATATGAGATACTGAATAATTTTAATAATGATAAAAAAGTGCATCAGACTTCACCCATCTGGGGCAGCTGGTCACACCCATGGTAGCCCTTACCATGAATACATTTAGCATATTTAGGGTATATCTAAATGGCTGTGTTAGGCCCTTGCTCCCCTCATTTCCAGTTTCTGGAATAACACAGAAGTGCATCTAGGTTGCCCCAGAGCTGGCTGTATTTGGCCTGTGCTCCCTCATCCCCCGTTTCTGGAATAACACAGAAGCAGAGCAATTTTGCTTGTGTTTGTAGCAGGCATTGTTTGCAGTCCTGTGACACCCAGCATGTTTGTGGTGCCTCCTCTCAGTGCTGAATGCCTGGCTTCAGTCAGGCGACTGGGCAGCAATGTGACACTGTTTGGACATGATAACTCCCCTGGCATGCCATCCCCAAGGAGAAACCTGACTGGGACAGATTCCAAAACCATTCAATCTTATCTCAGAGCCCAGTGTAATTTTGTCCTAATTACAGCTGTTTCTGATGCAGAGATTGCTGTGCAACATTACTGGAGCTGTTGAGATTCCCATGGCTTTTTAGGGCTTTACTGTGAATTTCCAATACTTGCAGTGTAGGTTTGGGGAATAATTGCAACATTCCCCCATTACTTTGCTTATCAGACAATGCTGTGGTTTTAACCTCGCATTTCTTTATACATCAATGTGCCAGGGCTGAGCATTCACCTGTCAAAAGGCAGCATCCATCCCTGCTGCTGCCATGCTCAGTGGATCTGACAGGATTATTCCTGAGCCAAGTTCAGTTTCAGTTCAGGGCTTTTGTGAACCTGTGCCAACTGGTCAGTATAATTCCAGCTCAGCTGGTAAAATCTGTGCCCTGAGCACCATTGCCTGACCCATTTGGACAGACCCCTTGGCAGCTCATAGACTGTAAGCAGCAGAATGTGTCTCTGCTCTGCTGGTGCTGGGCTCTTACATGGGCTCTTACATGCCTCCTCTTCACCTCAGTCTGAGCTCTGGCCATCCATTTTGCCCTTATCTGTATATTTACAGTAATATCCAGGAGATAGAGCTTGACATGTCACTGAGTTAAGTGTTCTAGAACCCCTCAGTGCTGGTAGTTCTATGTGGGTTGGTGCTTCCTAATCCAGAATTAGCTACAAGAAAATCTACAGCAGCAGGAATATCCCCAGCTCTTTTCTTCCTCAAGCAAGAGAGCCTTGTTATCCATCTTGGGAGAACCAGGCATGCTTTCTCATTGGGATATCCTCTTCCCAGCACAGGATATTCTTTTTTCAAGTTACTGCCTCTTCCCAGCCTGGGGAAGAGCTTGCAGAGAGCAATCCAGAACTGGTGTATGAAGCATCAGGAGTGAAAGCAAAGACCCTCATGTTCGAGGAGCTGCCTGGATGTTGCTTGCTGGGTGTCTGTAGTGGGACTGAACTGTTTCCATGCATCTGTACCTTGAAAACGGTTAGCAACACTCTCCCTGTTGCCTGTTTTCCACTAGGCCAAACTTGGGAACAGCTCCGTGAGCCCCAATGTGGGGCATCTAATCCTGAAATACCTGTGCCCAGCTGTCCGGGACATTCTGAGTGATGGGCTGAAGGCTTACGTCCTGGACATGATCATTGGCCAGAGGAGGAACATCCCCTGGAGCGTGGTGGAGGCGTCCACCCAGCTAGGTATGGATGCTGGGCAGCAGTGCCTGTGGCATTTGTGGTTGGGAGGTGCTGGGGAAGGTTGGCTCTAAGGATGGGGGTGCAAAACACCCATTTTCCTGCTTGGAACAGGGTGCACATGTGCAATTTCTTGCAAGAAGGGAGGGACTCTGCGCTGTTCTTCTCAAGTATTTATTGTCATTTCCCCTGAAATTTGCAAATTCTCCCATAACAGGCCAAACCAACAAAAAAAGGAAGGAAAAAAACCCCAAAAAATTAATTCCACATTGGTTTCTTCATCATACTGGGAAGTATAGCCTGACTATGGCAAATCTTGAGCTTTGCAGTTATCTCTATGACTGCAGACACCCCAAATTATAAGCACACACCACAATATTCTCTTTACATGCTGATTTTGAGCCAGTGGCTGTGATTGTCACCGAAGTGTGGGAGGCAGGTCCTGGTAGTGAAACTCTCCCAGAGTTTTGGAGTGGTGGTCTGGGATGGATCACAGCCCATCTCCCATGTGTAGTCTGAGTGTTGGTATGGAGTGAGCTCACATTGGTGTGGTGGAGAGGCAGTGAACACACAGACATGGACACCCAGAGAATGTCTGTCTTGCCTTGGTGCTCCATCCTGTGGTGCAGTTTTGGCTTTGCTCATCACAGCTAATCTCAACAATTTGCTTCTCTCCACAGGGCCCTCCACAAAGCTGCTGCACAGCCTCTACAGCAAGATCAGCCAGTACACAGAGCTTACCAACCACACCATGCGGTTCAACGCATTCATCTTTGGCCTCCTCAAGTAAGCAGGACCCCTGGGATGGCTGTACCTCCCTGTCCAGGGCTGGCAGCAGCTGTTGGTCCTTGACTGCAGGCAGGCAGAGTTTACCATGAAACAAACTTAAGAATCTGGGAAGCCACTTCCCAGAAGCAGGCTAGAGAAGGAAGAAGCTATAAGTCTCAGAGAACTCCTTCCAGGTCAGGAGTGAGAATGAGTGGCTTTAGTAGCCAAGTGAAGAACTGGGTCAGTCTGTTTTAGCCTCAAAACATCAGGTGAGAAAACTCTGTCCAACTTCGTATGAGGTTAGACATAATATTTGTATTATACATATGTGTAGATATGTATAATATATGTATAATTCCTCTTTAAACCACTATTTCCTGGAGCTGCAACAGATCCCAAGGCATGAGGTTCTGAAGGAGAAATTGCCCTGGTCTGGGACTCCAGACTGGCACTTCTAGTTTGCATAAGGAATGTGCACACTCTGCTCTGTTTAATATGTTTTTGTGGGTGAAGGGATAAGTACTGCTAGGATGGTGTTTCCCTGCTCCTCTCTGGTGGTTAGCAACAGCTCTGGCAGTGGCAACAGAGTTCCCAAGATCTCTGGGAACTCTGTAGAATTCCTCCAGGCAGGAGCAAGCTCTGCCCAGCTCTCCCCACGCAGGGTGACCCCATTCTCCTTCACTGGCATATTTTGGCCTGAGCCACCAGCACTGGTCTTAGTTTTGTAGATCATTTGCCTCTTCCACAGCAGCCTCTTCTCAGCAAAACAAAGCTCTATCAAGGACATAGGAGGAGAACAGGGAGGAATCACGGTTATTCATGGTTACAGTTGCACATTTAAAGCTGTGTAGATGTTCAGTGACAGGGCTGAGTGTCTGTGATCAAGGCATGCAGATGGGAGTGAGCCGCTGTCCTTTTCCTGCAGTTCACAAGCTCATGCCTTGTAAATGCCCTTTTCCAGCCACACTTCTTGTGGCAGATCCGTGAGGATGAATGGGGTTAATGGATTTTCACTGTTTCTTTCTTACCCTGCTAATTTTCCATTCCTGCAGTATCCGGTCCTTGGAGTTCTGGTTCAACCACCTTTACAACCATGAAGGTAAGAGCCTGAAGGCTGTGGGCTGCAGTGGGAGCCAAACTCTGCACACAAATAGAGCATGCGATGGAAATATGTTTGTCTTGTTGCTCTCTCAGCTTGGGCTGCTCTTCTCTGCCCTGAGGTGAAGGACTAAGCTATTACACAGTCTCAATGTAGCAAGAAAATCCCAGGTGGAAGTCCAAGCATCATGCAGCTCCTTCCACCTGAACCTGGACTTCCATTTTCCTTCCTACCCACAGCTAGTACCCAAGGCTGTCAGTGCAGATCCCTCAGTTCATTTGCAGGAGGTCAGATCTATTCCTCTCCAAATTTCTATGTTCCCTGCCCAGTGCCTGAGAGTTTTGTATGCCTGGAGATGTGCACACTTACCTGAAACTTTTCAGTCATGGAAAATAGGAAGAAATGGAAAGGAAAACCTGACATACAAAAAGCAGATTTTACTGGATGTATCTGTTTTATAGTAGAGTAGAGTAGAGTAGAGTAGAGTAGAGTAGAATAGAGTAGAATAGAATAGAATAGAATAGAATAGAATAGAATAGAATAGAATAGAATAGAATAGAATAGAATAGAATAGAATAGAATAGAATAGAATAGAATAGAATAGAATAGAATAGAATAGAATAGAATAGAATAGGGTCTGTGCTTATCTTGGCTTTCTGAAGCAGAAGACAGCCATCTATTAGACCATAATTAAGACCTGGAAGCATGAGCAAAAGCTGGGGCTGTCAGGTTATTCCCATCTTTTTTCCATGGCATTTGGTGGCAGAGGTCATCTGGGCTGATAAGTCTGCCAGGAAAGTCCTGGCTGCAGGTACAACTGGAAAGCTCTGTCTGGCCAGTTGCTGAGAGGTCACAGAGCATCTGGTGCTCCCTGACCCAGGCCTGAGCCTCACACTATGACCAAAACCAGGTGTGCATCTCCTTTCCTCATAGCTTCAGCAGCTTTGTGGTGGCTTGGTAATGATGGCAAGAGTGTCTCCTCTAATTAATGTCTTTTCCTACAGACATCATCCTGGCACACTATCAACCAGTGGGCTTCTTGTGCCTGTCTCACAGTGTGTGCCAACCTCTTTTTGAGGAGCTCCTGCTCCTACTCCAGCCGCTCTCCCTGCTGCCCTTCAACCTAGACCTGCTCTTCGAGCACCACCTGATGCAGATGGGCAAAGAGCAGCAGCAGCAAAAGGAACTGCTGCGTGTGAAGCAGGACCTGCTGCTTTCTGTGCACTCCACCCTGCAGCTGATGCGGACCCGGGGCAGCAGTGAGGATCCTGATGGCTGCAGCACCGCCCCTGAAACATGCCAAGGGGGTGCCAGAGATGGTGACATCTCACCAGGGCACAGCCCACAGCAAGCTGTGAGTGAGAAGAGGGTCAAGGGAGTGGGGGCCTCCTGCGGAGAAGGTGACAGGGAGGAAGAGCAGAGCAAGATGCGAGAGAGCACTTGGGAGGGGAAGAAGGACAAGCAGGCAGGCTGGTGGTACCAGCTCATGCAGACCTCTCAGATTTACATTGAGAGTTCAGCCGAAGGCTCAAAGTTCATCCGCTCGGAGAAGAAGAAAGCAGCTTTGAATCCTGCACCCCGGTCAGTGGAGACCCAGAAGGCACCACCTCCCCGAGAAGGGGTGGTGGAGGGTGCAGAGGCTTGTCCCATTGCTGAGGGCACCTTGGAGGAGAGGCCCAAGGCAGACAGCAAGCCAAGTCCTGAAGCTGTGGAAGAGCCCTTGGAAAAGCCCCAGCAGGTAGTGGTCGGTGAAGAGGTGAAGGAACGGAGCTGGCCCTTCTGGATGGGCAGCCCCCCAGACTCTGTGCTTACAGAGCTAAAGCGCAGCAAGGAGAAGGAGGCTCAGCAAAGAGTGGGAGCAGCAGCAGCAGCCCCCCAAGAGGACAGCAGCACCAGTGCATCAGAGGGCAGCCAGCCCATCAAGTGGGGACACTTGTTTGGGTCCAGGAAGGTACAGAAGGAGCCCAGACAACCAAACAGGTAAGGGCAGGGATGGTTTGGGGCTGAGAAGGGCTGGTTAACCTGGAGTATGGCAGCACAGGTGGAAGTCAGACCAAGAGCTGACCACTGGGCAACACCATGGTGGTACATCAAGGGTCTGTAACCCTGCACAGTCCTGCCAGCCTGCCTTAATTCCTCTCATATCCTTGCTCAGTCTATCTCATGGGCTTTCCTCTTCTGCCTCAGCTCTGTCACTGCCTTGGCATCTAAACCCTGCTACATGGCACCATTGTCACGCCATCCCTCCCAAAACCACATGTTGAGAACAGAACACAGAGCCATTGCTGTTGCTTACAACAGGAGTGGGGGGAGGGTGAAGTTGCCAGCAGCTGAGACCCCTGTGCACTGCCTCTCCCTCTATTCACCGTTACTGCTCCTGAAAATGACCACTGGAAATGTCCTTCCCAGTCCAGGCTGTGGTGTTAGATCTGAGCCCTCCCTGCCTGGAGACCCGGGGCACTCCCTAGCAGTGCACTCAGTGCGTGAGGCCAAACCTCTAAGGCGTGACCTTGCCATGAGAGCACCTGCTCTGTTTCCTTGGGTGCGCTTTGCTGCCACTGACTGCTTCTGTCTCCTCCTTCCAGGTTGCCCTCCGGCTGGCTGAGCTTGGACAAGTCCGTCTTCCAGCTGGTGGCCCAGACAGTTGGGGCTAGCATGTGGCGTGAAGCAGCCCCGGAGCCAGACCCTCCCCATCCAGAACCACCTGAGGCACCTGCTGTGGCACGACCAGTCCAAGGGATGTCTCCTCACCCTACCTGGTGAGTGACACCAAGTGGACGATCCTGCAGGTGCTGGAATGTGTTAGGTTGAGGGTGGCACGGTTCTGCCTGTTGCAGTTTGCCTGGCCTTCTTTATAGTCATGGACCAGAGAATGGTTTGGGGCAATGATGCAGCTTGTGCATCGATCCACCACAACTCTGCAATCTGCAGGTGATGGGGAGCTGGGGGGGCAGCTGAGAGCCTGGATGGGGAGGGAAGCAAAGGGTATTTTCCTCTCCCGCTGGGCCTGTGGGTGGGGTGGGTGTCCTGAGGTGAGCTAACCCTACTTTCCTTCTGCCTGCAGTGAGGTGAAAGCTCTTTGCCATCACATTGCCACTGAGGCAGGACAACTGAGCTTCAACAAAGGGGATATTCTGCAGGTCATCTCCAAGGTGGATGGTGACTGGCTGCAGTGCAGCCTTGGCTCCGAGAAGGGACTGGTGCCCATCATGTACGTCACCCACCCTGAGGACGAGGACTATTGACACATTTAGGAGGCCAAGCACAGTTCCCTGGGCTCCTCTGGGGTAGCCTACCCTGCCAGAGGAACAAACACAGCTTCTTGCTAGTTTCTTACCTTTCCTGCCATTACAGAATACAGTAACCGTAGATGGTTCCTTCTTGCTCCTCCTTGTGCAGCTGCCAAAGGCCAACTTAGCCCCCCGGGGTCTTCTGCGAGCTGCACCTCGTATTGCCAGGCATCGCCATGCATGCAGCCACACCAGGGACCGCCTGACCCCCCCCTCCGCCCCTCACTGTCTGCAGCACCCACAGGCCATGGACTTGTACATTACAGGAACCCAGGCAGTCCCTGCCAGGGCAACGCTGCCCCGCTGTTGGGTGCTGGAGGTGCAGGATGCTGGCCATCCCCTGCCGGGGGGTGGCAGTGCAGTCTGCAGCATCCATCATCCCCGGCATCCTCAGCTGAAGGGGTGGGAGCGCCCTGCCGTTGTCAGGGTCCCTGCGAGGCTGGGCTGATGGGTTGTGTTTATTGGGGCACTGCAAAGTAGGCTCCCTCACAATGGAGCATCCCTGTCCTAGTGTGCTGTAGTGGTTTCTAGTGGGTTGTACCGGGACAAGTGTCCTGGCAGTGCCACACTGCAGGGCTGGGGCTGTGCATGGCCACAGCCAGGGGAGGGGGACGGGGTATGTGTGTGAGTGTGGAGCAAAGGGGTGTGAGGGCCTGTGAGGAAGGCACGGGGTTGTTCAGTGTTACGTAGGTCCAGGATGGGTAGTGCCACCCTGTGCAGAGATGGGTGCTTTGGGGGGAGGCCGTGTGCCCTCCACACTGAGCAGGGAACCGTTGCCTGGGAAGCCCTGGGATGCTCAGTGGAGGGCGCTGGAGGGAGGGAATGAGGGCAGGGTCCCTATCTGGGCTAGGGGTTTGGGGGCAGTGCTCTCAGCAAGTAGATTGGGGGTGCTCCTAGAGGGAGCTGGGGAGCCTGGGGAGGGACGGGTGGTGCTCCCTTTGGCACAGGGTTTCTGGTCTTGCTGAGCAGTGCCGTGGGGTGGGGGGGATAAGTGTTGTGCACAAACACAAGGGGATACTGGAGGTCCTGGGGTCCTTGGTAGAGGCAATGCCAGTCAACCCCTTCCTTGCCATGTTCATGCCGCCTGCTGTAGTGGGGATCTTCACCTGCCTGTCAGGTGGGGAACAGTGTTAATGAAAGGCCATGCCAGTATTTGGTGCCATGGCCGGCTTGACGCTGTTCACAGCATCGTGCCTGGGCTGGCTTCACCATGGCAAGGGGCCCTGGTCTTGCTAGGTTACCTCCTGCTTGTACATCGCTTAGCGGATGTTGCACCATATTTAATTTGTATCTCCCTGTTAGAATGAGGTGTCTCGCCTTTATTTATTTCTTTATTTATGATGCATATTAATAAAAAAGGTGCTGATTGAGCTCCCTGCTGCCCAGACTTATCATTTCAGCACATCCCTGTGAAGGGTCTGTGGGTTACCTGTGCTGGGACACTGCACTGCAGGCTTCCTCCTGCATTCACCACAGCCTACACCAGACCTTCAGGAGGACACAGGTTGCCCTCAGCAGCAGACCTGTCAGTTCAGGCCTGAGGGGTAGGGGAGTAGGCACTACAGATGATGCCTTGGGGAAGCAGCGCTGTTTGGGGTTCCTTTTGCATTGCTTGCAGCCACTCAAGCAAGTTTCAGACAGGAGATCACACCATCTCAGCCTGGAATCTGCTTCTCCTGGGTCATGGGAAGGTGAAGGTGAAGGAGGGGTTGTGGGCTGGGACCCATAGTCTGGGACAACCTTGCCATGAGTTTCAATGGCTGTGGGTCGCTCACCAGGAGGGACTCCAGACATTCTAAAAAGGTTAGACTCAAAACAAACACTGGGCCTCCAAGTCCACTGTGAACCCCAAGAACCACTTCTCTTTACCCCTCAGCAGCTCAAAAGGAGAAGGGAAGAACTCTTCTCTTGACTCCAGGCTTCACTGCAAGAGCACCATTCCAGAGTTACATCCATGAGGACAAATGATGTGCACATGTGCAGTGCATCAAAACTGCTGGAAAAAATCTACCACTGAAGCAGCATAAACCCCTGTTCTGGCTGGGAACAGCACAGAGCAGGCAGGGCCAGCACATGAGCTGCTTTGATTAAGCTCTCAGAGGGTCAGGGGTCTCAATGGTCAGGGCTGTTCACAAGTTCCGTGGAGCCAGGCTGCTCTCCCTGCATGCACTGGCTGGCCCAAAGGAGGAAGGGGATGATGTGCTGGCAAATAGCCCCCTAGGGGGCTGAGTCAGCCCTGGAGCAGGAAAGGGGATTTCCAGCTGCCTGCATTGTGGGCACTGACCTGAGCAGCTCCCTGGGTGCTTGCCGCTGGTGTAGCCTTGGGTGCAGGGGAGCACAGAGGGGTGGTTACAGTGTCAGAGGCTGGATTTGGGATTGCTGCTATGGAACTTACAGCTGTTGAGGTCTTCTTTGGGGTCATCTGGCTGAAGGCAAGCAGATCCAGGTTGGTGGCTATCAGATAGCCTATGGCAATGAGGAATTGGCTACAGGGCGCAAAGCCCATGAATCCTGCAAGGCTGAAAGTACACAGCAATGTGCATGGGACATTGGGACAGTATGGGACAGCACTGGAGCTCTGACCGGGTGGCCCTGCTGGTGTCCTGGTCCTGGAGGGTCACCTGTAGGATCCTGTTGGGATCGTGGACCTACGAGCTTTGTCAGGGTCATGCTAAGCAAGAAGAAGAAGAACTGGGTGTCCGTGGATACTCATCATGGGGGGTCCTGCTCTTTACACTGCTGGTCCAGGCTCTCATGTCTTGAGGTGCAGAGCCAGGTCAGGGCAGCTCTGGACCAGCACCAAGATGCAGTCAGTCCTGCCAGTCTCATGACACCTGAGAAGAAGCAGTGTCCTCCTCCTTGCAGGTATCACTAATCTGCTGCTCAGCAAAGTTGCTCCTGGCTTCCTTTCAGATATCAAAGCAGGTCTCAGCAAAGTGCTGGGCTCTGTGGGTGAGCCCTGGGAGCAGAGATTCTTCATGTGGGAAGCAAAAAAGAGTCCAGTTTCATGGTACAGGAATCTGATCTGCATGCTACAGAAGCTGGGGGGATGACTTACATCACTGTGGGACCCAGTGCTGGCAGGAGTAAAGTCATGGGGTGACAGCAGGGCTGGGGCAGATTTAGGGAGTCTAGATGGGAGCGCAGATGTGCATGACAACTGGGGCTTGTGCCAGCTGAGGGAGGGAGGACCTGCTGGTGTCAAGTGCTAGGGGTTTCTGACAGGTCCCCTTGGACCTTCTCTGCCCAGGTCATCAGGACCTGGCTCGTCCTCAGGTCAAAGGCACTGACCATGGACCCTGGGTGTCAGTGCTGAAGGAACTCTGGAATGCATGTGACCAATGGAAAGGCCTGATACATACTGGAAGAGAGAAGGGAATGCCTTTCCTTCCTGGCAGCCAGATCCCATGCTCAGACTGTAAGTGTGCAGAGGGCAGTGACACACACACACAAACACACAGACACACACACAATTAATAGAATCAAAGAATGGTCTGGGTTTGAAGAGACATTAAAGATCATCTAGTTCCACCCATGCTACTGTGGACAGGAATGCCACGCACCAGATCAAGTTGCTCTGAGGCCCATCCAATCCAGCCCCATCCCTGAACATTTGAAATCCCACAAGTTTCCATTCAGCAGCTTCACCATGATGGGCAGGGCTTGCCAGGCTGGGGATGGGCATGCAGATGACTCTGTCATATTTGTGGCCACTAGTTTGGGGTCATAATACTAAGTACAATCTCGTATTAACCCCTGAGAGCTGTGTGGGAGCTCAAAACAGCTGAACATCAGCTTTTGGGTCAGCCCAGCTGTAGCCTAGCCTGGGGACAGGCCAGCTCCCTGCACTGCCTCTCTCCCAGACCAAAATCCCAGGAGCCACTTCCCACTCCCTGGTCAGTGCGACCGGACTTGCGGCAGCAGGCCAGGAGGGCTGAGGCCTTGTCCAGCCAGAGGAAGGACAGTGCTGCTTTTGCAGCCCTGTCCCGGGACTCAGCACTGAAATTGGCTCCTGCCATAATGACTTCCTCCCCTGAGCCTTCTGTGACTCCCTCTCTGCCTCAGTGCCTCCAGCTGTACACTGAAACCCACAAGGCCTCCTCTGAGTGAACCGCAGCGGCACCACGAGCGGCCTTCACGGCCCAGCGCCATTTCCCTGGCTGGGACGCTGGTGGCGTGAGGGCCAGTCTGGCACCAGCAGCTCTGTGTGTTCATGGCAGGGGAGGGCTGATGTCACTCCTGGAGAGCGTCATGCAGGGGAGGATCATGTATGGGTGCAAGCACTGACTTCCAGCTGCAGGCCAAGACCTTTCAGGCACTTTTTCTTCTCTGTAGTGACCGGTTACAGGACCTGAGGGAACGGCCTGCAGTTGTGTCAGGGGAGATTTAGGTTGGGTATTAGGAAAAGGTTCCTCACCCAGAGGGTGGTTGGGCACTGGAACAGGCTCCCCAGAGTGTTCAGGAAGTTTGGACCGTGCTCTCAGGTGCATGTTGTAACTCTTGAAGAAGTCATGTGCATAGCAAAAATTTGGACCTGATAATCCATGTGGGTCCTTTCCAGCTCAGCTTATTCTGTGATTCTGTGATTCTCCACGGCATGGCCAGTGATGGGGCCCCTGCTTCAGAAGAGAGATGCAGACCTCTTTGCACCATGGATACACCTTTGGGAACAGAAATGCCAAATGAAAGAAAGGAGCAGGGTATAGTGCTACTGCTGGTGGTCTTCAAGCCCTCTTATGACTGGTTTGCAACACCAGGCAGGGGCAAGCAAGTTGTCAGTGTGTGGCTTTCCACATGAACCATAAGACTGAGATGAAGATGAGGAACTGAGCTCTGTGCAGGAAATACAGGCCAAACATGTTCCCCAGGAAAGGGCTGCCTGCTTGTGACAGCCACAAAATGCTTTGTTTCTATGATACTGCATAATTACCAAAGACTGAAAAGTTCAGGCATGTCTTAATCAGCATCAAAAAGGGGAATTATATGGAAATGAGAAAACGGATAAAGCAGCACAGTCATGGTCAGGAGTGTCCAGCAATCCTGCAAAGAGTTAAGGCAGAGCTTTCAGAGCTCCTGGGATCAAAAGGTAGACATGAAGCAGCAGGAATAATGACTAGGGCCAGAGGTTATTCAAAACAGACAGGTTCCTTCAAAGAGAAGAAGTCATGTCTAGAGGACAAAAATAGTATCAGAGAGATAAGACATAAATTCTCGATAAGGCAAACAAAAAAAGTGAGCAAAGAACAGTCTGTAAAAGCAGCCAGCAGCCCTTTTTGCAAAGGCTTCAAGAACTCCAGATCTGCTACGGTGTCTGTAGGGTAGACAGGAGAGCATGTCTTTGCAGCAGAGTGACGTCCCTGGGGCGACACAATTGCTGCAAAAATGGCTCCAGTGCCAGAGCCCTGCAAGGTTTGTAGTGAAATGGGGCACACTCCTGACAGCATGCCTGGACCCTGGCATTGCAGCATGCCTGGACCCTGGCACTCCAGCAGGACACAGCTCCTTCCCTATACCTGCTGAGACCCAGCCTGCCCATCCTTCCAGCTGAGCCAGGCTTGCTGGATGCAGGTGTCTGTGTGGCTTTCAGTCTGCCTGGTGTGACCAGAAGATGTTGGACCCCCCAGAGAAAGCAACACCCATCCATCCTCCCTGCCAGAGCCTGGGTGACATTCAAGGCTGAATTTTTATGATGTGGAGCAAGGGGAAGTGTGAAGAATTAGAAAGTTTCCTGACAACTTGCTTTGTCCATGGCTTTAGAGGTTTCCTGTGGGGCCATGAAGGATTTTCAGAGACGCCAGATACTGGTAACATAGGATCTGAGAGCCATTGTTCTGCTGGGAATGTTGTAGAGTGGGACCAGGAATGAGATTTTTTTAGACTTTTTTAATTTATGGAATTCTTCTACTCCTTTTGCAAAGATCTTCCAAGATGAAGAACCTATTCCTACTGACACCGTTTGCTTTTGCAGCTCTTTAATTTTTTTCTTGAAAGGCCCAGACGCACAAAGGGACAGGGAGAGGTGACCTCTGAGTTGCTGCTGTTGCTAAGGCAGAGCAGCAGTTGCTTCCCTCCACTCCCCAAACCGCCCAGATACCAGAGACAAATCACACCTACCTCCCAGGCACCTCCCAGGCTGTGCCCTGCTGCCATGCCAGGGTCCTGTCTGTGCACTTGCAACCCCAGGACACCTTTTCCAGGACAGATATGTTTGAGTACAGTGAACTGTCTATGGGTGAGCTTCATATTTGAGCAAAGGAAATAAAAAGGCAGGCTCATGGAGGTGGGGACCCCTGGCCCT